>NC_058403.1:36207699-36440835 GCF_002201575.2 Neomonachus schauinslandi | reverse complement strand
ATGTAATAAACTTGGGGTCCTTGCTTTTTGTTGCCATTTTAAGATGTTTCTAGGGTCATTGTGCAAAAAGAAGGATTTCCAGAGAGTGGAGCCAAGGACAAAAAGGAGAAGATCTGAGAGCTATTTCTAAGGAGGAGAAAAATGGCCTAATCAAGACTTTCTACCCTAATACTGAGTCTCCCCCTTATGTTTTCCAGAAGTATTTCAGGATTTCTATGAGCCATTGTCTGCTATAAGCTTGTCACTCTTACCCCTTCCCTGAAATAATTACTTATTGTGGCCACCCTATATACATTCACCATAATATTTTGGTGTATGGTAAGGAAGTAACTTTACTTTTTTATTGTATTATTGTTGTTACTGTCATTATTTTAGATGACAAGTTGGCAATCTGAACATGAGCAGATATGACTTATAACACACTTGAATATAAAATATAACTTTAAGTTTCTATCAGCTATTTTGCTTTCTCGTTTTGCCAATAGCAGAGATGTCCCAAGCAGAGATTGTTCCTTTAATCACAGTCCAAAGTGAAAAGCCACATGGAGCACACATATAGCTGTTGACTAAAAGTAAATATACTTAAAATTACTAAAAATAATATTCTATGCCACTGAAGTTTGGGGGCTGTTTGTTACCAAAGTAAATCTGTATAAAAACAGCCTTTAAAACTAAAAATGTGGGGTGCCTAGGTGGCTTGGATGGCTGGGCGTCTGCCTTCGGTTCAGGTCATGATCTCCAGGTCCTGGGATCAAGCCCCATATTGGGCTCCCAGCTCAAGCTCAGCAGGGAGCTTGCTTCTCCCTCTCCTTCTGCCTCTGCCTCTTCCTTGCTTGTGCTTTCTCTCTCAAATGAATAAATAAAATCTTTAAAAAAAACCCTAAAAATGTAACAATAGTTACAAAACTAATTTTAATTGCTGGCAGATGATTAAAGGGTGAAATGAAATTTTGTAAATTTCTTCATCTCTCACAGCTTAGATGAAATATATATTGTTGTAATTGAAATATGTTAAAAATGGAATATGTAAATACATATTGTTGTAACTGGAACATTACAATGAAAATAAAAAAATATGACTACTACCATTTAATATTTTTTTCTTAAATCTCTTTATTTGTAGCCTTAAGTAACATTTATCAGAAGTTTAGCAAATGTGTGTCCATTGTAATGGGACTTTGTGGAAACTCATATCATTATTTGGAGTCTCTTTCCACACTCATGAATTGGGCTATCCTTGTGAAGAGCTCCGGACAATAAAATAAGGGAAATGACAGTTTATCAGTTCTGCATTTAGGCCTCAAATGGTATTGAAACTTCTGGCTGTTTTCTGGGTTTCATCCTATCACTGTGAGAGCATAGCTTATTGGAAGATGAGAGACAGGGGATGCTAGAGCCAGCTCTTAGTGACTTGGAGTCAATTGTGTGCATCTTTTACCAATTTCACATTCAGTTACATCACATAATCACATTGGTAGACTGAAATTATCAAGGCTGAGCATTGATCTGCCTCTGTGAATCAAATTGTTTTCTCAGTTTTATCTCTTCATACTGGGGTCGTAATTCAGTAAATTTTTCAACATTTGAAGTCCCTGAGTTTCTGATATCTCTTTTTTAACTTTTATTCCTACTTGCAAACTGGCCACTTTTTTTCTGAATTTCCCTTTAAAAAATATATATATATATGTATATATATTTCTTAAAAAAATCACCCCAAACTGAAACACATTACTAAGTCCAATCTCTAGATCTAAACATTTCTCAGTTATCCAATATTCCTTGTAAATTATTCCAAACAACAATTTTATCAAATATTTCACCAATGCAATCTTTAACTTCTAATAAAAGTTGTTTTTTACAATCTGCTGAATTTATAAGCCAATGCCACATTCTTTATTTTTTAAGGCAGCACTCTACTTTTGATACCATGTACTGGAGGTTTGTCTCCACGTTATATTCCCTTAAGAATGGAATTTGGTGGGGACTCTACTGTCTGCAGAGATTTAGGCTGCTGTGGCAGTGAAAGGGGACATGGCAAATTATGCCCACTTCTGAGAGGTTTCTACTCTAAAACAAAACAAAACAAAACAATGACAAAAAAACAAAAACAAAAGAAAAACAAAAACAATAACAAAAAAACAAATGACTTCATATAATACCTGGTGTGGCAAATACTATAATTTTCCCAGAAAGAGGAAAAGCAAAAATCTGACAATAACATTAATTATTACCATTGCAGCTATTAAAAGAAGAAATAATAGAATATCACATATACCAGATATAAAGAATGGCATGGTTAAAGAAAGAAAGACATGGTGACTATTGTTTATTTTGGAGTATATTGATATAATCACATGCAGAGTGCAGAGTGCCAGATTGAGTATGAAAAGAGAGCCAGCATTTGGATGCCTGCCACAGAGAGAGTATCAATGCCCAGTTAGTCTTAACAAGAGCAGCAGGGATAAAGGAGAGAAAACTACAGCAACACCCATATGAGTAACCACATGTCCTATTCCATCTTGACACAGAAGGGCAAGAAGAGGAAAAGTAAGAGATGTGCCTCAGTTTCGCTCCTGGGATAGCTATCTGGCTAGTTTTGTGGGAAAGAAGGAGGAGAGCATTAAAACGAATATGACACTTAAACTTTAAAATTGGCCAAATTTTTGTCTATAATTGAAATGACCAGAAAGGTAGAAATGTGTAAAGACAGGTACTACTGTGGAATTGAAAGGGAGATTTTAAAAATATGGCTGAAGGCAGTGTTTATATACAAATAAAATAGGTAGAGTCATTTCTTATTATTGGTGGATAGTTATGTTCTAGAAAGTCACCACACATGCTGAAATAGCAAATAGAGAACCACTGCTCCTAGGGAAAATTCAAGGTAATATTCCTAAGAACTGATCACAACATCTTTATTAACTGATCAATATATAACCTTGTTTTATGTGTTTCTGTTTAAAGACACCTTCTTTAATATATATTGTTGATTAATTAGCTTTGAACTAATGGCAAATAGTACTATAACTCTTGCAGCTTATCTAACACATGTATTTTCTTTGTAACACACATTGTAGGCTTTTGCACTTAAGGATACTAGACAGCACTTCAGCTTTACATTGGAGACCATTTTAAGGAGTTAAATCAACAACAAAAAGCATAAGTATTAAAAAAACCACATAAGAATAAAAACCAAAGTATGGCACCAAATAGACTGAGTGACAGGACAGGAGGAAGGATGATTAGTTTGAGACTATTCCACTTGTAGGTGAGAAATGTTGAGTGCACCTTGATTCTAAGGTTTTGTAACATAGTGCAAAAGTCCAAGACTCTAAGAAATGTGAGAGCAGAGCAAATAAGATATGTCTGTGGTTAGAATAGGGAGTTCTAGTTTGGAGTTCAAGAAGAACTTTTCAAAGTTCTTTTAAAAATAATTTTGAATAAATAATAAATGTATACATATATATTTGTATAAAAATGTATTTATAATTGTAAGAAATTACAAAGCAGCAGGAACATCAATAATGAGCTCTTTTACTCAAGTGCTCCAACTATTCAGAACTCCTTATTAGATGACAAATAGTGTTATGCAGAGGGAAGGAAGCTAGAAGGACATGGTATTTGAGCGGGGCTTTAATAGGTCTTCTGGATTTGGAGAGATGAAGATGGATTATCAGTTCATTTATAGGGACATTATGAGAAAATCTTGATTGAAAGAAATCATAGGGAGAAATTGCAGAGGCTTGAAATAAGAAAATTGCCAATTATAGATTTAGAGAGAAGTTCTAAGTTACATGATCATAATACAATTCTCTTGAATCATGAGTTAAATATGCCAAGGAGTAGAAATTATATCAGTTGATCTCAGAAGTGTATTCTTAATTTCCCTTCACTGTTAAAACTGTTCCTTAATATCCAATGAAAATCTCCACCTATTAAGTTTATCCCAGTGATTTATTTTAGTAGGAAAAGGATTATAGAAGACTACAAGAAAACCAAATCAAACAGTAAAAAGAAATTAATAAAATACAAACTTGTTTGAATTTAACTGTTATTTCTGATAGTTTCAAAAGCCTTTGGGGTTTTAAACAAACTCAACTGAAATAGTTCTACAGTCCCATGAAGTAGGGGCAGGCATTATAATCTCTATATTACAGCTGGGAACCTTGAGGCACAAAGCCATTTAAGTGATATGTCCAAGGTCACTGAGCAAGTCACCGGTGAGGCCAAAAATAGAATCCCAATTCTTCAGCTAGTTCTTTGTTCAGAAGACCATACTGGTTCTTTTATTACTCCAAGGATAAAATTTAGCTTTATATCAGAGGATTTTTTTTTCTTACATGCCAACCAAGAAATCAACATTTAAAAAGATCATTGAATTGATATTAAATCAAATTATATTTCATGCTTGAGATTTTCAAGTTACTCTTCGAAAAATGTTTTCTTGCTGTTTAAGAGGAAAATATCCATACATAGTTTTTCACTGTTATCATCTCAATTCATAAAACTTTTCTCTCTCCCCTAAATATTTAATGGCTCTATTTAACTATGAATATGTTCTGGTTTCTGCACAAGAAAATGCAAGCCATAGTAATTGGCTTTGCCTTCAGACAGCTGAGTCAGCAAGAAATCAGACAGCCTATAGAAACTTTTTTATTTTCTATCAGTTTTTCAGAGCTTCAAGCCATTGAAATATATAAAAAAATCTGGGAGGGAACTAAACCATGCAAATTAACCTTACATCTGCTTTATACAACTCTCGAACCTCCAGATCTGTAATTCCTTATCTGTGGCTGCTCAAACAATTTTCTGGCTCATAATGCTGTCGGTGCCATGGTAGGAAAGGAAAGTGGATTATAGTCTCCAGTACATATTTGTCTAAAAGAGTTTCTATTTTTCCAGTCATGAAAAGAATCTTTTTCCACTCTTGTGGGAATCCTTGAGAACTAGAAATTCTACTTTTTGAGCTTCATATCCACACATACGGATTTTGTGAAAAATGATTTTATAAAGTTCAAAGTTGTTAAATATTTTAAAAGAAATATATGTTCAGATACACTAAAAAGGACTATAGATATATTTATCTCTTTTTATATGTATATGCATGCCTATGTATAACTCACATGTGTTTATGTTTACATATATGTAATATATATCATTTTAGAATTATGTGCAATTATAATAATAGATATCATTTATTAAGTAATCACCTTATATCAGGCACTTTGTGAAAGTTTTTATGTATAATATTTCATTTATCCTCATCACAACATTATGGAGTGACTATTATTATTACTTTGACTTACTTAACAAGGAAACTGAGACACTAAGAGCATAAGTCAATTGCCCAAAGTTACAGAGCTTTTATGTGGGAAAGCAGGGTTATAAACACAGGTGGTTTATTTCTCCCACATTGTGTGTGAATAGCTATTATTTGTGGACATGTGAGTAAAATAAAAATGTAAAGTCTAGAGGTTTAGTCAAAATTGACTAAATTCATAAACTGAGATCCAGAGAAGAGAAATGTCTTCCATAAGTTGTACAGTCACCCAGCTCCCAAGCCTGCAGGATGACTCAGGTAGCATTCCACTACTACTCTCACAGTTGGCATCATCAAATGATGTCATAAATTGCAAAACAGGTAGGAACTATTTTTTATACAGATACCCATTTTTTTGCATTTTTCCAGTGACATAATTTTTAAAATTAGGTAGATAAAATATTTTTCATTTGTTTAATTTTCTGTTAATGTTTACAAGCCCGTTTGTTATCACATACAGGGATGTCTACACTTTCCCATGGCTGGTGTTCAACAATTTTTCTCCACACCAATTCATTATTCAAACCACTTCTCTATACATGTTACAGAAATAGCTTGCGCTAAGACACTCAGATCTCTGAAATGCTACCTTCACTGGAACATCTTAGTATTTATCTTAGGGTAATTTTTTTTTTTTTTTTTCCCCTGGATTTGACACTCTTTACTCTTCCCTTCCTTCTTTGAGTTTGATTCCATGCTGTTCTGGTCTCACTTGCAACTTTTAAATGTGCTTCCTCTCATTTTTGTGTGAGCGGTTCCTTAACAAATATTGACATTTCTTAATTTTTAGTCTATAGAATCCTATTCCTAGTGTAGAAACCACCTCATAGGTGAGAGTTACCACATCTCCTATAATAAACATATCTGGATAATTCTGTATGTGAATTACATGCACACACACAAAAGAAAGGACAGTGAGCTTCACATTCCATTTGTCTACTGTACTTTCTCAACTCAACCATCTACAACTGAGGGTGCAAAACACATAAAAATGATGGTCAGAGGTAGCCCCACAGGGATATAACACCTACGCTGAGATCTGAAGCCTCAGAATGATCCAGTTATGTGATGATATCTGGCATAATTTTTTTTAAAGTTCTATTTTTTTTAATTATTATTATTATTTTTATTGTTATGTTAATCCCCATACATTACATCATTAGTTTTAGATGTAGTGTTCCATGATTCATTGTTTGTGCATAACACCCAGTGCTCCATGCAGAATGTGCCCTCCTCAATACCCATCACCAGGCTAACCCATCCTCCCACACCCCTCCCCTCTAGAACCCTCAGTTTGTTTTTCAGAGTCCATCAACTATATTGATAAAATTTCCTGCTAAAAGTTCACTAAAACATAACAAAAACAAAAACAGATTCAAAACCCTCTCTGGTCTCCCTTAGTTTCTGGACTGATCTCACTTTCCTATTTAAGACTTTGACTTGTTGCAAGTTAAAGTTTTACTCTCAAACTCAACAGTAAATTTTCCTCACTCACCTTTCCCACCTGTAACACATATTAGTCTTACCTTGGGCTATAGAAAGATAGAGTTAAGGAGAGAAAATTATGGTCTGTCTTTTCCATACTCCCCTTTCCTCCTCCTTTTGTGTGCTGAGGCATGAGTAGGAAAAGGGAAACTGTCCAATATTTTCTTACTTCCTTATGCAGGATTGCAGTCTTTTCCTTGCTTGGATACAAATATATTATACTCCCTTGTCTATGAGCCCCAACACACCATGATGACAAAGTATTTGTGTGTAGCCCCCTAGGCACTTTACATTTATAGGTTTGGCCTCATCTCTTCGCTGGTCTTTGATGAACTTCATATTGTATTCCTCTAATGCTTATGTCCCTTTTGTCCCTTCATTCCCCAAATCTGTTCATGTAATGGCAAGACTATATTCCCCAATTGTATTTGTCCTTCTAGGTCTGGTGGGACCCTGCAGAGTGCTTCTCCTGTACACTTAGAGAAAGTGTTTCTGCTTCTTCTATGTCTTACAGCTTACCCATACACACACATACAGGTACATACAAATGCATACATGTTCTCCCTCTCTCTCTTTCCTTTTCTCTCCTTCCAATTCTCCTTTCTTCTGTTCATTTAGCACAGGACCATATCAGCAGGTCCTTGTGCTAAGCAGATATATAAACAAAGAATGAAAACTCTTTCCTGTGCTTGAAGCCTTTACCAATCTTTAGAAAGAAATCTCAAAGAGCCCCCTTCCATGTCTTCAAAGTGGGAAGATTTTCCATGAACAGGGATCTCTCCAAAATGTCAAGCACAGTATTGTTTTTCCAATATTAATTCTATAGTAACTGGGGAGTGGGGGAGGAATGAGTAGGGTTGACATATGTTCCTTCTCTAACTGGAACCTCTCAATAATTCCAATTTCTGGTGGCTCTCTGAATTTAAAATATTAAGTACTTGAGACAATGTATCGTCAGCTTAAGCCACAAGTCTAGAATACAAGAAATCATCAACATTTTGTTACATTGGATCAAAGATGATTCATGGGAGAGGAAGTAGCTGCAAAGGCCCTTAAGTACCATACGCTTTTGGCATCTTAATGGACTTCATTTTTGACATTTAACTGCTGACAGCTTTCAAGCCCTACCCCTTCTGCCCCACAACTGGCTAAGCTGATAAGAAAGGCTGGCTGCTCCCTCCTTTGGCAAGAGTAGGAAATTCAAACCATGCAAATCTCAGTCCATTCACAGGAACACTCACTCAAACCTATCCCCTAATTTCAATAAAAGCCAAACTAGTCTCTTTTCTCTGTGCTCTCCAAGTGCCACTTTTGGACCTGCTTGGGGAATTCCCCTGTATTTAAACAAAGCCTTATTATGTGAGTAATAAACCTTTATCATATCCTCTCTCTCTGTGTTTTCTTTTTGTTTCTTTTTTTTTTTTTTGTAAGAAATCTTTTTGCTTAGGTATAATTGACATATAACATCATGTTGCTTTCAGGTGTACAACATTGTGATTCAATATTTGTATATATTGTGAAATTATCACAATACATGCTCCCAACCACACTCCTGGGAAGAAAGAGGACCTGTACCTGAAGCGAGCCAGGGAATAATCTTTATGATGAGTCCTTTGAGGACATACCTTGCAGAAACATAGTAGGCCTGGTGGGAGTTGACTAGTTCCTGATGAAGACGGGCACCTTGGAGCACTCCCACATGCAGGTGAGGAAGTTCAATGGTGAGTCCAGTTGTCAAAGTTGCTGTAGAGGGGGAGGGTCTGAAGCAGCTGCCAAGTTGCACCCCATGGTGCAGCGCATCATTGTGGAATGCGGGGGGAGCATATCATTGCAGGAGCGGTAAGCTGCACCTGGAGATCCACCTGAAGGACCGGAGGATCAGTCCATCAAGAAATCTGACCCAGTCATCTTGTATCATGAAACTGTCAGCCAGGAGTTGAACTGCTCTGTCTGTCCAAGTCTCCCAACAAGCTTATGGGCTGCGCGTGGAGGCACTGCCCCTCTCTGACCGTCAGGCCGAGGACATCTGACAAGGCTGAGGTGTCCACCCACCAGGAGCTCAAGCAATGCGCTGCTAACTAGTTGAGAAATGCAAATACGTGGCTGAGACCTGCAAGATCTTGTGTTTTCGACCCAACGGCACAGGCGCGAACATCCTCATCTGTATCATCAAGGGCGTGCAGTATTTCAACAAGATCAAGGACAGCGCGACGGCTGAGATCTAGAAGGCCACGAAGGTAGGGGCACGGTGTGAGGAGAACGTACGTGACGTGCACTTTGACGTCCAACGTATGTCGCTGCACACTGACGTCATCCAGCGCGCCTCCACCGCAGAGGGCTAAGGGTCTGGCCAAGACAATTGGATCCCATGTGGAGTGCAGAGATCTGATATCCAGGACAGGTGGTTGGTGGCATCTGTGGTGTCCTCAACAGGAAGCGGGGCCACATCTTCGAGGAGTCCGAGGTGGCCAGTATCCCCATGTTTGTTACGAAAGCCTACCTGCTTGTTAGTGAGTCATTTGGCTTCACTGACTGACGACCTGAGATTTAACACAGGCGGCCGGCCAGGCCTTCCCCTCGTGCGTGTGTGACCACTGGCAGATCCTGCCCAGAGACCCCTTTGACAACACAGGCCGCCCCAGTCAGGCAATGACCTATACTCTTAAGCGCAAAGGCTTGAAGGAAGGCAGCCTAATTCTGGACAACTTTCTGGACAGGTTGTTGGCAGGCCTCTAAGAAGCCCGCCCCGCCCCGGACAGATTCCATGTAGCACCGGCGTCTGGCTGATGATGGACCACAACGAGCCCTCAAATTCTCCTCACAACACCTCAACACTGTCCAGACAGGTGGTGCTCCACCTGACAGATTTCTGGGGCCTGAGCCGTGCCATCGCAATGCACGTTAATTCTTGATGTCCTTCTTTTTGATACTGATTTCAAGACTTCAGAAGCAGCAGAAATGCCTTCTTAGCAGGTACTTATTTGGCTGGTAGGGGTAGGGGAGAGGATGGGACACCCAATCCTTCCTTATTTCTTTTTCATTTCTTCAGAGGGAAACTCAAACATCCTATTTATTTATTTTTCTTTTGTAATGCATCAGGAGGCTTATTTAGGTAAATGGCTCATATGGATTTTCTAATATGGCAAGAAGATCAAGCAGGTACACATTTTCTTTGAACAGAGACTAGAAGGTGGGAAACCTTGTGGGGTGTCGCCATGAGCACCTCCAGCTATATTAGTACCATTGGAATAATAAATTCGACCTAGTGAAGACTACGAGAAAAAATTAAAAAAAACAACAACACTTGAATTGAATGTGGCATAATTGGGCTTAATATCCTAATAAACTTTAGGTGGTATATGTGTGGGGGTACATCCCACCTCTGTGCTGTGAATAAAGCAATTGACACTGTAAGGAGGATGGCCAAACAATGACCACCACTACAGGGACAGGGGTTGGGGGGGGGTGGTCTTTCTTCCAGTGCTTTTTTTTTTTTTTTTGTAACTGGTTTTGTTGTCTACTGGCAAGCTTTCACTTTGAGCTGCTGAAAAAGGGTTTATGCTTTGAACTGTGTTGCGTTATGCGGCATTTGCTGAACACTCTAACATCTCCCTTACAGATTTAGCTGACCTAAGTTGAAAGTTTCTGATAATTGGCATTTAGGGAACAGTAGTATGGAATTAGGGGCCTCCTTAAAATGGCTGTAGTTCATGTGTCTTGTCTGGGAACTATCCGTGTATCTTAGGTTGAATCATCTGTCTTAATTCTAACATAAGCCATAACTGCCTCTAGCTCAAAGGAATAACTTTTATCCTATGACCATTGATTGTGTCTCAACCTGGCACTGGCCACCATAATATTGCATGCTTAAGGGAAAGACTGTATAATGTATAGGCCCATCAGTGGTTGTTCATGTGGAGGAAGAGTAGTGACTATGTAGCATGCTGAAGGCCACACTCCTAAAACAGATGACACTGTAACTTTTAAAAATTCCTTTGCCTGTGTTGCACAAAAAAAAAAAAAAAAATCCATATAGTCTGGGATATAGGGAATAATACCCATGGTGCTCTCATGACACAGCTAAGGCTATTCGAACCCAATCTCTGTCAAGGGTCCTTAAACCCAATAAAGTTAATATTGCCATGGAAGAGTCCTTAACCCTGTGATACTGATTTGTGACTCCCTGGAGGAAGAAACTTATGTGAGCAGGATATAGAGGATTCCCTCAAATTACATCCAGAAACCACCAAAAACAGACAAAAAACCAAAATAGAGGTCCACAGTTTACTAAATTGGAAATCGAAACTTTACTGAAAATCCAAAATTTACTAAAGAATTTCTATAACAAATAGATAAAAGAGTGCTAATTAAATTTTATGCCTTTACAACACAGATTCTAAATTAACTTTAACAGCTGCTCACTTGTACCAGTTGGAAACATTTCATGGGCCTTTATCAGTACTGAAGCTGAAATTTTAGTTATCCCGTGGATCTCACTAAATTTCAATAAGGTATCCCTTTACTCTTAGAGGAGTTGCAAAATATAAACTGAAGGGGGCAAAAAGTATGCTTCACCTTAACTATCAGAACTATTACTTTGTTTAATTCCACCATGGTCAGAATACCTGTTACCCTAAAATATCCCAGAGTAGGCATGGGCTCTGAACCAACCAGTAATAAATTAAAATTAAATGATGTCTTTGGCACTCACAGTTAGATTTATAAAATGGGCCTCCCATCAACCGTACTCCTCAATCAGAGCAGTGGCTTGAACAGTGTACTTCTTTTTGTTCCATGTTGCCCATTCAATGTCACTAACAAATTCAGAGTGGCAAAAGGGGAAGCACCAAAACAGGCTATGAATGGGAGGACTGACATTGATGAGGTGAAAAAGGATCATGTCTTTAGTGCCTTTAGTCATGCTTCAGCACCT
Organism: Neomonachus schauinslandi; assembly: GCF_002201575.2. Taxonomy (NCBI): domain Eukaryota; kingdom Metazoa; phylum Chordata; class Mammalia; order Carnivora; family Phocidae; genus Neomonachus; species Neomonachus schauinslandi. The sequence goes on along the minus strand of NC_058403.1, from coordinate 36,429,097 downwards.
CATTTCAACAGTGAAGGATTTTACTACTTTAGTTATAGGCAGTCTAGATTTTGATAAGGCATGGATATTTGAGGTGACAAGTAGGATTTGCTATAGAATGGAGGAAGGGGGAAGATGAGAATTCTCAGGGATATCAGGGAAGTAAAGGATCCCCTGTTTGAATTTATTTGTACAAAGAGTAATTCCTAAATGAGGAGCCTTAGGCTATTTTAACCTTTCTCTACTCTGCCTAAAGGCAGAGTGTAGCTTTTGGGGAAGGTTGAGTTTTGTTCAACTGCCCTATCTGTAGCATTTAGAGAAGGTTGTGTTTTTGTTCAGATGTCCTGTTTGTGATCAACCTCTCTTTATTCAAAACCATTTGAGACTTAGTTTGATGAATTTAAAGTGAGGAATATTTACTTAAAAAAAAAATATGGTGCTAAAAATTAAGTACAAAAGAAATAGCTGCCAAAAGTACGATTGAGGTAAATTGTCTGCTTGAAATAAAATAGTACATTTTCATGAAACTGTTTATTGGATATTTCAAGGTTCTAAAAATTAAGATATTAAATGATCCTTCTTGAGTCACTATTTTTGATTAAATAAGTAGTAGAGCAAATAAAGATCATTTCTATATCCCACTGGAGTAAAATGGAGGATATAAAAACACAAGCCATAGACTATGATATATATTGTTAAAATACTTATAAACATTCCTGTTTCCCCAGAGATGCTAGATATACACAAATAGTAGCTTGTGTACCTTTCTTATAACCATTGTATTTTAATAAAATTAATGACTTTTTATCTGTCTGTCATAAGTCTGACAGAGATGCATACTATTGATTTCTCCTCTCTGTATCTCTAATGCCAACCTTGTATCTGCTAAATGATGAGATCAGTAAAGATTTGATAATTTGGTGTTTAGTTATTGTGAGGCAATAAGGAAATAAGCTCCTATAAAATGGAAACACATAGAAATGTATAAAAAATGAAATTAAAAATAGTATATGTAGCTTTTTGTTTTAAAACCATTAAATTTATCTTCTTTTGATAAGAGGAATATGATACCTAGATCATCTTGAGTTAGAGAAGCCCCAGTCTTTTCATAGATGGGATGCCAACTTTGAAGTAGGCCTTGAGGGAGAGCTGGTCATGATTTCAGCACAGAGTGTCATGTATTTGAGAAATATTTAATTGGAAGCTATTGACTCCATCTTCCAAAGAATAATAGGATGTTTTCACGAAAGGGAGGATTTGGTAAGATACTGGAGGACAGATAGAAAACAGGAAATTACCAATTGATGGCACAATGGGAACATTCTGAAGTTTCATCTTTACCTTGGAATTTACATCTTGAGCCCAGCTGTCCTTACAGAAACAGCTTTACAATATCTGGATTATGTCTTCACAGGAGTATTTTGTAATTCAAAGTTTATCCTGTTTTTGTTCATTGTTATTATTATTTTCAAAAATGCACTGTTATTTTTATCAGTTGTTCCCCATGAACTGCTAAATCAGTGACGATTGCGTCTACTTCATTTCTAAATAAAATTGTCTCCAAGATCTATCAATTCTTCTCTTCCAGTAGCTGATACTCACTTGCTATCTTATCTGTTTCTACCCTATTTCAGGATAGCATCAACTATGCCAGACTAAGACCCTCAGAGTAGTGCTTCTCGATGTTAATTGTGCATTTAAATATCTGTAGATGTTGGGGAAATGCTTTTAATTCAACTGTTCTAGAGTGGGTCCTAAAATTCTTCATTTCTAATAAACTTGCAGTTGTTAGTGCTGTGGAGCTCGGGCTGCATGTTGAGAAGTAAGGCTTTAGAGATCTTACCAATGTCCCCACCACTGCTACAGATACATCATTCCCAAATAAATAAATAAATAAATGGAATATGGAATAAGTGTGCAGAGTTAAAATTCTGATTTTTCTCATATTTAAAAAAAATGTGTTTTTGTAGAAATTGCAGAATTCAGATTCTAATTCACTCTTACTCTGCCTGTGGAGTAATTCAGCTCATTTTTCACTTCATGTTTATATTTTCCTTAGAACACCGTATTGGTGTTCAGTCTTTACCCCTTCCCAAAAAAACTTTCCTAAACACTATGTGACCATTATTACATATATGCATCTGAATCAAATGCTAAAGGTAATAAATAAACAAAAAACAGATAGAAAACTTAAAATCTTTACTTCCTTTTTGTTGCAAGTAAGTTAGAGTAATAAGCAAAACTGTCAAATGTCAAATGACTCCATCTACCTGATACTATTTTCTAACTTGAACACTTCTTTCATCTAAGTTGACTAACTTCTGAAAAAATTGAAGACTTATTGCATACTCATTTACTCATTTAAGTATCAGCAATATACATTGTTTACTCTGTTAGATGCTATTTTATGCTTTGGGGCTATATTGATGTACAAGAGAGATACAATTCTTATTCCCATAAGATTCACATCAGTAGGGGAACCAAAATATTAAAAAAAAATTACACAGGTAAATTATTAATTGTGTTTATGTTTTTCAGAATTCAGTGAGATTTTAAATGAGTAAAACCTACTATAATTGGGACTAACACATGTTTCAATACATTTAGTTTCAAGTGTACGATATAGTGATTCAGCAATTTCATGCATCACTCTTCATCACAAGTGCACTCCTTAATCCCCATCAGCTGTTTCCCCATCGCCCCACCCACCTCCACTCTGATAACCATCAGTTTGTCTATAGTTAAGAGTCTGTTTCCTGGTTTCTCTCTCTTTCTCTCTTTTCCTTTGCTCATTTGTTTTGTTTCTTAAATTCCACAGATGCATGAAATCATATGGTATTTATATAGTATTTGTCTTTGACTGACTTATTTCAGTTAGCATTATACTCTCTAGATCTATCCATGTCATTGCAAATGGCACGATTTCCCTTCTTTTTTATGGGTGAATAATATTCTATTGTTATTATACACACATGCACACACACACACACACACACACACTACTTCTTTATCCATTCATTAGTCGATGGACACTTGGGCTGCTTCCATAATTTGGCTATTGTAACTAATGCTCTTATATACATAGGAGTGCATGTATCCCTTTGAATTAGTGTTTTCATATTTTGGGGGATAAAAACTAGTAGAGTGATTACTGGATTATAGGGTATTCTATTTTAAATTTTTGAGGAAACTCCATACTCTTTTCCAAAGTGGCTGTTCCAGCTTGCATTCCCACGAACAGTTCCTTTTTCTCCACCTCCTTGCCAACACCTGTTGTTTCTTGTGTTTCTGATTTTTGTCTTTCTGACAGGTGTGAAGTGATATGTCATTGTAGTTTTGATTTGCATTTCCCTGATGATCAGTGATTCTAAGAATCTTTTCATGTATCTGTTGGCCATCTGGGTGTCTTCTTTGGAGAAATGTCCATTCAGGTCTTTTGCCCATTTTTTAGTTGGATTTTTTGTTTTTTGGGTGTTGAGTTGTATAAGTTATGTATTTTGGATACTAACCCTTTATTAGACATGTCATTTGCAAATATCTTCTCCCATTCAGTAGGTTGCCTTTTAGTTTTGTTAATTATTTCCTTTGCTGTGCAGAAGCTTTTTATTTTCATGTAGTATCAATAGTTTATTTTTGCTTTTGTTTCCCTTGCCTCAGGAGACATATCTAGAAAAATGTTGCTACGCCTAATGTCGGAGATATTACTGCCTGTGCTCTCCTCTAGGATTTTGATGGTTTCAGGTCTCACATTTAGGTCTTTAATCCATTTTGAGTTTATTTTTGTGTGTTGTGTAAGAAAGTGGTCTGATTTCATTCTTTTGCCTGTTGCTGTCCAGTTTTCCCAATACAGTTTCTTGAAGAGACATTCTTTTTCCCTTTTGATACTCTTTGCTACTTTGTTGAAGATTAATTGACCATATAATTGTGGGTTTATATCTGGGTTTTCTATCCTGTTCTATTTTTTTTTTTTAATGTTTTTTTTTATTTATTTATTCCTGAGAGTCAGAGAGAGAGAGAGAGGCAGAGGCAGAGGGAGAAACAGGCTCCCCGCCTAGCAGGGAGCCTGATGTGGGACTCGATCCCAGGACCCTGGGATCATGACCTGAGCCGAAGGCAGATCCTTAACCATCTGAGCCACCCAGGTGCCCTCTATTCTGTTCTATTGATCTCTGTGTCTATTTTTGTGCAACTACCATATTGTTTTGATTACTGTAGCTTTGTAATATAACTTGAAGTCTGGAATTGTGATGCCTTCAGCTTTGCTTTTCTTTTTCAAAATTTGCTTTGGCTATTCAGAGTTTTTGTGATTCCATGTAAATTTTAGGATGTTTTTGTTCTAGCTCTGTGAAAAATGTTGATAGGGATTGCATTAAATATGTAGATTGCTTTGGGTAATATAGACATTTTAACAATATTTGTTCTTTCAATCCATGAGCGTGGGTGTCTTTCCACTTCTTTGTTTTCTCTTCAATTTCTTTCATCAATGTTTTATATAGTTTTCAGAGTATAGGTCTTTCACCTCTTTTTTTGGTTAGGTTTATTACTAAGTAAGTTGTTATCTTTGGTGTAATTGTAAATGGCATTATTTTATTAATTTCTCCTTCTGCTGCTTCATTATTAGTGCATGGAAATGCAACTGATTTCTGAACATTGATTTTGTAGACTGCAACTTTACTGATTTATCAGTTCTAGTAGTTTTTTGGTGGAATCTTTAAGGTTTTCTGTATATAGTATCATGTCATCTGCAAATTGTGAAAGTTTTACTTCTTCCTTACCAATTTTGATGCCTTTTATTTCTTTTTGTTGTCTCCTTGCTGTGGCTAGGACTTCCAGTATTATGTTAAATAACAGTGGTAAGAGTGAACATCCTTGTCTTATTCCTGACTTTGGGGGAGGGGGGGAAGCTCTCAGTTTTTCCCAATTGAGTATGATGTTTGCTGTGGGTTTTTCATTTATGGCCTTTATTATGTTGAGGTATGTTCCCTCTAAACCTACTTTACTGAGGGCTTTTATCATAAATGGTTGTTCTACTTTGTCAAATTCTTCATGTCTCATGAAATGATCTTATGTTTTTTATCCTTTCTCTTATTGATGTGATAATCACATTAATTGATTTGTGAATATTGAACCAGCCTTGCATCCTGTGAATAAATCCCACTCGATCGTGGTGAATGATTTTCTTAATGTGTTTTTGCATTCTGTTTGCTAGTATTTTTTTTGAGGATTTTTCCATCTATATTCATCAGAGATATTGGCTTGTAGTGCTTTGTTTGTGTGTTTTTATCTGCTTTTGGTGTCAGGATGATAGTGGGCTCATAGAATGAATTTGGAAGTTTCCGTTTTCTATTTTTTGGAATAGTTTTAGAAGAATAGGTATTAACTCTTCTTTAAAAGTTTGGTAGAATTCACCTGTGAAGCCATATTGTTCTGGACTTTTCTTGGGAGATTTTGATTACTGATTCAATCTCCTTGCTGGTAATAGGTCCATTCAGAATTTCTATTTCTTCCTGTGTTGGTAGGTTATATGTTGCTAGGAATTCATCCATTTCTTTTAGGTTGTCAAATTTGTTGGCATACAGTTTTTCATAATATTCTCTTACAATTGTTTTCATTTCTATGGTGTTGGTTGTTATTTCTCCTATTTGTGATTTTGTTCATTTGAGCCCTTTCTTTCTCTCTCTCTCTAAATGAGTCTGGCTAGAAGTTTATCAATTTTGTTGATCTTTTCAAATAACCAGATCCTGGTTTCATTGACCTGTTCTATTGTGGGTTGTTTTTAGTTTCTATATGTATTATTTCTGCTCTAATTGCTATTATTTTCTTCCTTCTGCTGGTTTTGGGTTTTGTTTGCTATTCTTTTTCTAGCTCCTTTAGGTGTAAGGTTAGGTTGTTTATTTGAGATTTTTCTTGCTTCTTGAGGTAGGCCTGTATTGCTATAAACTTCCCTCTTAGAACTGCTTTTGCTGCATCCCAAATGTTTTGGACCATTGTGTTTTCATTTTCATTTGTTTCCATGTCCTTCTGGATTATTTGTTTGATTTCTTGGCTTACCCATTGATTGTTTGGTAGCATACTATTTAACCTCCATGTATTTGTGGTCTTTCCAGATTTTTTTCTTGTGGTTGACTTCTAGTTTCATAATGTTGTGGTCAGAAAAGATGCATGCTATGACTTCTTTTTTTAATTGTATTTTATTATATTAATCACCATACATTGCATCATTAGAGTTTGATGTAGTGTTCCATGATACATTGTCTGTGTATAAGACACAGTGTTCCATGCAATATGTGCCCTCCTTAACACCCATCACCAGGCTAACCCATCCCCCAAGCCCCTCCCCTCTAAAACCCTCAGTTTTTTTCTCAGAGTCCATAGTCTCTCATGGTTCGTCCTCCCCTCCGATTTCCCCCACTTCATTTTTCCCTTCCCATTATCTTCTGATTTTTTTTTTTTAACATATAATGTATTATTCGTTTCAGAGGTACAGGTCTGTGATTCATCAGTCTTACACAATTTACAGTGCTCACCATAGCACATACCCTCCCCAATGTCCATCACCCAGCCACCCCATCCCTCCTACCCCCCACCACTCCAGCAACCTTCAGTTTGTTTCCTGAGATTAAGAGTCTCTTATGGTTTATCTCCCTTTCTAGTTTCATGTTGTTTCATTTTTCTTCCCTTCCCCTATGCTCCTCTGTCGTATTTCTTAAATTCCTCATATAAGTGAGATCATATGATACTTGTTTTTCTCTGATTGACTTATTTCGCTTAGCAAAATATCTCTAGTTCAATCCACATCGTTGCAAATGGCAAGATTTCATTTTTTTGATGGCTGCATAATATTCCATTGTATATATATATACCACATCTTCTTTATCCATTCATCTGTTGATGGACATCTTGGCTCTTTCCATAGTTTGGCTATTGTGGACATTGCTGCTGTAAACATTGGGGCACATGTACCCCTTCAGATCACTACATTTGTATCTTTGGGGTAAATACCCAGTAGTGTAATTGCTGGGTCATAGGGTAGCTCTATTTTCAACTTTTTGAGGAACCTCCATACTGTTTTCCAGAGTGGCAGCACGAGCTTGCATTCCCACCAACAGTGTAGGAGGGTTCCCCTTTCTCCTCATCCTTGCCAACATCCATCATTTCCTTACTGTTAATTTTAGCCATTCTGACTGGTGTGAGGTGGTATCTCATTGAAGTTTTGATTTGGATTTCCCTGATGCCAAGCGATGCTGAGCACTTTCACATGTGTCTGCTGGCCATTTGGATGTCTTCTTTGGAAAAATGTCTGTTCATGTCTTCTGACCACTTCTTGATTGGATTATATGTTCTTTGGGTGTTGAGTTTGATAAGTTCTTTATAGATTTTGGATACAAGCCATTTATCTGATATGTCATTTAAAAATATCTTCTGCCATTCTGTCCATTGTCTTTTGGTTATATTGACGGTTTCCTTTGCTGTGCAAAAGGTTTTTATCTTGATCAAGTCCCAATAATTCATTTTTGCTCTTGCTTCCCTTGCTTTTGGCGATGTTCCTCGGAAGAAGTTGCTGTGGCTGAGGTCAAAGAGGTTGCTGCCTGTGTTCTCCTTTAGGGTTTTGATGGACTTCTGTCTCACATTTAGGTCTTTCAACCATTTGGAGTCTATTTTTGTGTGTGCTGTAAGGAAATGGTCCAGTTTCATTCTGGACATGTGGCTGTCCAATTTTCCCAACACCATTTGTTGAAGAGACTGTCTTTTTTTCCATTGGACATTCTTTCTTACTTTGTCGAAGATTAGTTGACCATAGAGTTAAGGGTCCATTTCTGGGCTCTCTGTTGTGTTCCATTGATCTATGTGTCTGTTTTTGTGCCAGTACCATACTGTCTTGATGATTACACCTTTATAATAGAGCTTGAAGTCCAGAATTGTGATGCCACCAGCTTTGCTTTTCTTTTTCAACATTCCTCTGGCTACTCGGGGTCTTTTCTGGTTCCATACAAATTTTAGGATTATTTGTTCCATTTCTTTGAAAAATGTTGATGGTATTTTGATACAGATTGCATTAAATGTGTAGATTGCTCGGGTAGCATAGACATTTTCACAGTATTTGTTCTTCCAATCCATGAGCATGGAACATTTTTCCATTTCTTTGCATCTTCCTCAGTTTTGTCCATGAGTATTCTATAGTTTTCTGAGTACAGATTCTTTGCCTTTGGTTAGATTTATTCCTAGGTATCTTGTGGTTTTGGGTGCAATTGTAAATGGGATCAACTCCTTAATTTCTCTTTCTTCTGTCTTGTTGTTGGTGTATAGGAATGCCACTGATTTCTGTGCATTGATTTTATATCCTGCCACTTTACTGAATCCCTGTGAGTTCTAGCAGTTTTGGGGTGGAGTCTTTTGGGTTTTCCGCATAAAGTATATCATCTGCAAAGAGTGAGAGTTTGACTTCTTCTTTGCTGATTTGGATGCCTTTTATTTCTTTTTGTTGTCTGATTGCTGAGGCTAGGACTTCTAGTGCTATGCTGAATAACAGTGGTGATAGTGGACATCCCTGCCATGTTCCTGACCATAGGGGGAAAGCTCTCAGTTTTTCCCTATTGAGAATGATATTCGCTGTGGGTTTTTCATGGATGACTTTTATGATATTCAGGTATGTGCCCTCTATCCCTACACTGTGAAGAGTTTTAATCAAGAATGGATGCTGTACTTTGTCAAATGCTTTTATGCATCTGTTGAGAGGATCATATGGTTCTTGTTCTTTCTTTTATTAGTGTTTTGCATCACACTGATTGATTTGTGGATGTTGAACCAACCTTGCAGCCCAGGAATAAATCCCTCTTGGTAATGGTGAATAATCCTTTTAATGTACTGTTGGATCCTATTGACTAGTATTTTGGTGAGAATTTTTGCATCCATGTTCATCAGGGATATTGGTCTGTAATTCTCCTTTTTGATGGGGTCTTTGTCTGGCTTTGGGATCGAGGTAATGCTGGCCTCATAAAATGAGTTTGGAAGTTTTCCTTCCATTTCTATTTCTTGGAACAGTTTCAGAAGAATAGGTATTAATTCTTCTTTAAATGTTTGGTAGAATTCCCCTGGGAAGCCATCTGGCCCTGGGCTCTTTATTACTGCTCTAATTTCCTTAGTGGTTATAGGTCTGTTCAGGTTTTCTCTTTCTTCCTGGTTCAGTTTTGGTAGTTGATACATCTCTAGGAATGCATCCATTTCTTCCAGATTGTCTAATTTGCTGGTGTAGAGTTGCTCATAATATGTTCTTATAATTATCTGTATTTCTTTGGTGTTGGTTGTGATCTCTCCTCTTTCATTGATGATTTTATTTATTTGGGTCATTTCTCTCTTTTTTTTTTTTTTTTTTTTGATAAGTCTGGCCAGGGGTTTATCAATCTTATTAATTCTTTCCAAGAACCATCTCCTAGTTTTGTTGATCTGTTCTGCTGTTCTTTTGGTTTCTATTTCATTGATTTCTGCTCTGATCTTTATTATTTCTCTTCTCCAGCTGGTTTAGACTTTATTTGCTTTTCTTTCTCCAGTACAGGTGTAGGGTTAGGTTGTGTATTTGAGACCTTTCTTGTTTCTTGAGAAAGGCTTGTATTGCTATATATTTTCCTCTTAGGACTGCCTTTGCCACATCCCAAAGATTTTGAACAGTGTGTTTTCATTATCATTTGTTTCCATGATTTTATTTTAATTTTTGTTTAATTTCCTGGTTGACCCATTCATTCTTTAGTAGGATGCTCTTTAGCGTCCATGTATTTGAGTTCTTTCTGACTTTCGTTTTGTGACTGAGTTCTAGTTTCAAAGCATTGTTTTCCAAAAATATGCGGGGAATGATTCCAATATTTTGTCTCCAGTCTCAGGTTGAGACCTGATTTGTGACCTAGGATGGGATCTATTCTGGAGAATGTTCTTTGAGCACTAGAGAAGAATGTGTATTCTGTTGCTTTGGGATGGAATGTTCTGAATGTATCTGTGAAATCCATTTGGTCCAGTGTGTCATTTAAAGCCTTTATTTCCTTCTTGATCTTTTGCTTAGATGATCTGTTCATTTCAGTGAAGGGGGTGTTAAAGGCCCCTACTATTATTGTATTGTTGTCAATGTGTTTCTTTGATTTTGTTATTAATTGGCTTATATAATTGGCTGCTCCCATGTTAGGAGCATAGCTATGTACAATTGTTAGATCTTCTTGTTGGATAGAACCTTTAAGTATGATGTAGTGTCCTTCCTCATCTCTTAGGATAGTCTTTGGTTTAAAATCTAATTTGTCTGATATAAGGATTTCCACCCCAGCTTTCTTTTGGTGTCCATTAGCATGGTAAATGGTTTTCCACCCCCTCACTTTCAATCTGGGGGTGTCTTTGGTTCTAAAACGAGTCTCTTGCAGACAGCATATCGAGGGGTCTTGTTTTTTTAATCTAATCTGATACTGATTGGGGCATTTAGCCCATTTACATTCAGGGTAACTCTTGAAAGATATGAATTTAGTGCCATTGTATTGCCTGGAAGGTGACTGTTACTGTATATTGTCTCTGTTCTTTTCTGGTCTATGTTACTTTTGGACTCTTTCTTTGCTTACAGGAGCCCTTTCAATATTTCTTGTAGGGCCTGTTTGGTGTTTGCAAATCCTTTTAGTTTTTGTTTGTCCTGGAAGCTTTTTATCTCTCCTATTTTCAGTTACAGCCTAGCTGGATATAGTATTCTTGGCTGCATATTTTTCTCATTTATTGCATGAATATATCATGCCAATCCTTTCTGGCCTGTCAGGTCTCTGTGGGTAAGTCTGCTGCCTATCTGATGTTTCTATGGTTGTAGGTTACAGACCTCCAGAGGAGGAGCATGTTATGACTTTGATCTTTTTGAATTTGTTGAGACTTTTTTATGGCCTACTATGTAATCTGTTTTGGTGAATGTTGCTGTGTGCACTTGAAAAGAATGTCTGCTGTTTCAGTATGGAATGTTCTCAATATATCTGTTAAATCCATCTGATCCAGTGTGTCATTCAAACTCACTGTTTCCTTGTTGATTTTTTATTTGAATGATCTGTCCATTGATGGAAATAGGCTGTTAAAGTCCCCCACTATTAATGTATTAATGTATTATGTATTTACTATCAATTAGTTCCTTTATGTTTGTTATTACTCTTTTATGTACTTGGGTGCTTTCATGTTGGGTGCATATATATTTACAATTGGTATATCTTCTTATTGGAGTGTCCCCTTTATTATTTTATAGTGTACTTCTTTGTCTCTTTTTACATGCTTTATTTTAAAGTCTATTTTGTCCAATATAAGTATCAATACTCTGGCTTTCTTTTGACATCTTTTCACATGATAAATGTTTCTCTATCCCCTCACTTTCAATCTGCCTTTGGGTTTGAAATGAGTCTCTTTTAGGCAACATATAGATGGGTCTTGTTTTTTTATCCACTTTGTCACCCTATGTCTTTTATTTTTTACACCCTGTGTCTTTTCATTAGAATATTTCATCCATTTACATTCAAAGGAATTTTTTGATATATATGTATGTATTGTCATTTTGTTATTTGTTTTGTGGTTGCTTTTGTAGTTTTTCTCTGATCCTTTCTTCTCTTTCTCTCTTTCATGGGTTGCTGTTTCTTTACTGATATACTTGGATTCCTTACTCTTTATTTTTTGCATATCTGTGACGAGTTTTTTGATTTGTAATTGTCATTTGGTTTATATATAACATCTTCTGCATATAACAGTCTATATTAAGCTGATGGTTGTTGCATAATTTTGAACTCATTTTTACTCTTCTCCACATTTCAGATATCTGGTATCATATTTCACATACTTTTATTTTGTGCTTCCCCAATGGAATTTTAGATATGCTTTTTTTTTTTTTTTCTTTTGTGCTTCCTGTTTCTCTTAGTCTTACTTATGGTTTTTGTTTTTCACTCACAGAGTCCCCCTTACCATTTCTTGGAGGGCTGGTTTAGTGGTATGAATTCTTTTAATTTTTGCTTGTCTAGAAAACTCTTTATCTCTCCCTCTATTCTGAATGATAGCCTTGCCAGTTAGAGTGGCTGCAGATTTTTTCCTTTCAGCACCTTGGATTTATCATGCCACTTTCTTCTGGCCTGCAAGGTTTCTGCTGAAGTATCAGCTGATGGCCTTATGGGGTTTCCTTTATATGTAACTATCTTCTTTTCTCTTGCAACCTTTAAAATTCTTTATCACTTTTATTTGCTACTTTAATCACTGTGTGTCTTGGTGTGCACCTCCTTGCATTGAATTTGGGGGATCTCTGTACCTCCTGAATCTGGATCTCTGTTTCCCTCCCCACATTTCGGAAGTTTCCAGCAATTATTTCTTCAAACACATTTTCTGCCCCCATTTCTTTCTCTTTTTCTGGCATCCCTTTATTTTATTTTATTTTTTTTAAAGATTTTATTTATTTATTCATGAGAGAGAGAGAGAGGCAGAGCGAGAAGCAGGCTCCCAAGGAGCAGGGAGCATGATGCGGGACTCAATCCCAGGACCCTGAGATCATGACCTGAGCCGAAGGCAGACGCTTAACCATCTGAGCCACCCAGGTGCCCTGGAATCCCTTTAATATGGATGTTGTTACACTTGATGGAGTCACTGAGTTCTATGTCTATGTCTATGTCTATGTCTAGTCTCATTATGCAGTATTTGTTTACCTCTCACCTGGTTGACTTGATTCCTTTCCATTACTCTATCCTCCAGGTCACTGATACATTCCTCTACTTCCTGTATCCTACTTTTTATTTCCTCTATTGTATTTTTAATTTCATTTGTTGAGTTCTTCATCTTTGATATGTTATTTTTTATCTCTTTGTCAAGGGTCTCACTGATATCCTCCACCCTTTTCTGAAGTCCAGTGAGTATCTTAATCATTACTTTAAGTTCTCTATCAGGCACATTACTTATTTATGTTTTGCTTAGATTTCCTACTGTGATTTTCTCCTCTTCTTTCATTTGGGACATATTTCTGTCTCTCCTTATTTTGTCTACCTCTCTATTTCTCTATGTTAGGAAAGTCAGCTACATCTTCTGCTCTTGAAAGTAGTGGCTTTATGAAGAAGAGGTCCTGTAGTGCCCTGCAGTTCAGTATTCTCTGTTCACCTGAACCTGGCACTTCAGGGGAGTCTTCCATGTGGGTTGCTTGCATCGTTCTATTGTGTCTTACTCATTTTTCCTTTCAGTCCGGAGGTCTTCACTGATTCTCTGCTTGTTTTGAGCTATGCTTGCTCTCTGTGATGTTAGTGAGACCCAGGCAGGCCAGCTCTGAGGGGGGCATGGGGTGGTGGTGTTAGCAAAATCTGTACTGAGCTGCTAGTCTTATGTGGGATCCCTTATAAGCCAGTGGCCACTGGGGGCACAACACACTGTGGTGGTGGTGGCAACTGGGGGTGCCATGTCTCTGCACCTGATGGTTGGGCAGGGTACCTGTGTAGGATTAGCAAAATTTGCTCTGAGCCACTAGTTCTAGGCTGGATCCCTCAAGTGTGGTGGCCAGAGGGGCATCAAGTACTGAGGTGGTGATTGGGCAGGGTGCACACAGTATTAACAAAATTTGCTCTGAGCCCAGGGTGGAGGCCAGCAGGCTTGGAGTGGGTGAGTCCTCAGGAGAACTCATGGGTGTGGTACACTGCTAGCAGGTGAGGTAGCAACTATTTGTGCTATACCACCACCTGCAGGTGGCTCTGTGTTTATGTTGGGTGGTGGGAGAGCAAAATGGTGCCTGCTATCTCCTTTGTTCCGGGAGAAGTCCCCCAACACACTCTGAAATCAGTATAAGCAGCTATCTCTCCCCTTTGCCCCTGCTGTTGTGCAAACTGTTGCTTCTATGTTGCCTGTCTGTGGGCTGTTCTCTTTAAAGGTAGGGACTCAACCATCACTTTCCCTCCCAGCTTGCCCAGTACTGAGTCAGCTGACTTTTAAAGCTCCATGCTCCAAGTCCCCCTGGTTATACAAGCTCACAGAATTTAGCCCCTCTGGTTTTCAAGGCCAGACATTGTGGGGATTCATTTTCCCTTTGTGGGCTCCCTGGCACTTTCCCCTCTTATTGCCCACAATTCCCTCCCTCCTGCAGGCAGCTCCTGACCACTGTTTCTGCCCTTCCTAACCCCTCCAGTGTGGCTTCTCTACATTTAGTGTAGTTTGTTCTGCCAGTCTTAGGATCACTCTCTGGCGTATTTATTTAGATATCAGCGATATCTAGTTGTAAACATGGGATGAGGTGAGCCTCTTCCTCTCATGCATTCTTTCTTGGAAAGTTGCATTTATATATAACTTTTCTAAATCTAGCCTGACTTTCTTAACTTTTCTTCTGTCCTCTTTGTGCTGTACTCTTTCCCCTCTATCTAGAGAAACAAGGTCAAGGCATGTTCTCAGATGCCTGTTCATTAACAGCTCTGCGGGTGATGCTCCTAAAGAGGCCTTATGTGTTGTGTGATGTTCTCACACAAACTATGTTAATTTTTGATCAGTGATTATGAGTTTTAATTGTGTTTAGGTAACTGGAGGTTTGGTAAATAGGCCTCACTTTGAAATGCTAAATTGGAGCAGTGAATGTTAAAACCAAGGAATCCCCCAACTTCTTGTGCTTTATTTTTGCATGTTAATTCCTGAAGAAGAAAAGCTGGTAGGGTCATAAGGTGTTTTTGCAAGTCTGCAAATGTGAATATGACTATGACTCTAATTTTTTTTTTTTTTTAGTAGCATGGTATTTACAGTTGCACATAATATGTACGTGTGTGTGTGTATTTTGTCTTGCAAACTTAATCTTTAAAAAATAGTCCCAGGAGGATGGAGACAGAGGGGAAGGAGTATTTATATTTTGGTCCAGTTTGCTTAGCTCATATAATGCAGAATTTGGATTCAAATATAGGCAGTCTGACTCCTAAGCCACCACCCAAGTAGGACGGCTTTGGAAACTCTGGGTCTTGTTTCATATAAATATAGGTCCTTGCCATAGAAATAAACATAATTTGTCTCTTTTAACTTAAATATTTTCATTTTGTTTTCAACATTTAGACTTCTTTGCATCGAGGTTCTTAGTGGCTGCTTGGCACTCAATTTATAGTTTTGTGTTTGTTTTTTTTTTTTATAATTTCTTGTTATTTCCATAACTGGTAACTTACTGTCTCTACCTTTGCAGTCAGATTATACAGGACAAAGTGCCTCCTTTGCCTCTTTAAACTCTTTCACTGCAGTCTTCTTTTCTATGCATGTTGGAAGAAGAGGAAAGAACAGATATTACTTTTTCTTGAGATAAAATAATGCTTCTTTCTTTCTTCATTTCTCCCTTACTCCATCTTACTGCCTTTCTTAGGAAGAATTGCTGAGTCTATTGATAAGTCATTTTTGTTTTAGTGTCCAATACCCTATTGCTATTTGAGATGTTTTGAGAATAGTGCCTTAATGTAGCCAATAAAAATAGAGTATTATTTCTGTCTCTGAAGTTGATTTTGACTACTTAAAAATGCTAATGCAGTTGGTCCTTTAACAATACTGAAGTGAGGGGCACCAATCTCCTGCAGAGTCAAAAATTCACTTACAACTTTTTTTTAAAGATTTTATTTATTTATTTATTAGAAAGAGAGAGCACACACATGAGAGTGAGAGAGAGAGAAAGAGAGAGCAAGAGCGGGGGAGAGGGAGAAACAGACTCCCTGCTGAGCAGAGAGCCCGACATGGGGCTCTATCCCAGGACCCTGGGATCATGACCTGAGCCAAAGGCAGATGCTTAACCGACTAAGCCACCCGGGCACCCCTACTTAAAACTTTTTACTGTCAAAAAACTTAACTACTAATAGCCTGCTGTTGACTGGAAGCCTTACTGATAACATAAGCAGTCAATTAACACATACTTTGTATGTTATATGTATTCTATACTGTATTCTTACAATAAACTAGAGAAAAAACTGTTATTAAGCAAATCATAAGGAAAAGAAAATACATTTACAGTACTGTACTGTACTCACTGAAAAAAATGCATGTATAAGTGGACCTGTGCAGTCCAAACCTGTGTTGTTTAAGGGTCAACTGTGCATTATTTGGTGCACTTTTTTAATATGACGTGCATGACCATAGTATAAACATCAAAGTTTTAATAGGGTATATAGGGAACAGAAAGTCACCTTTCAAAATGCTTTGCTTTTTCCTACCCAACCATGGATTTAAGTTGTTTTCATAACAGTAATATCTACCCTCTACTGTCCCTTAAAAATATGTCTTCTACCTCCAAAATAAATTAGTGATTTGTTCTGTGATGATTGTCTTCAATTAGGTATTTACTTTGGTCAGACTAGAATTCCATCAAGTCTCAGCCAAACTCCTTTGTAAGATCATTTTTCTTCAAAATCTAATGCACTGAAATTTCCAAACAGTAATGAAGTATAATCATATAAAGCACTGTGTTTTTGTTTCTATAAGGTAATCTGGACTGAGAAATATTTGGGTTTATATCTAATTTCAGAGTTGTATTCAGTAGGAAATAACTAAATTAGTTTAAAGGAATGGGTCGGGAGGTTAGGACCGGACAAGGTGTTAATTTGTCCACAGATTTTACCGGGCAGGTTGCCAATATTCAAGGCTATTAGTCAGGAGTGAGAAGGGCTCTTTGGGGCTATAATGTAAAATACTTGAGTATATGAATTATGTAAAAATTCTAAAAAGTTTGGCTTCTGATCTCATATTTCCAGTAGTTGAATAGATTTTAGGGAATGATATTGGTCAAAAATTCGTGATTTTAGATTAGAAGTAGGGCATAAAGGATTCTACTATTGCACTTGGAAAATTTTAACTGGATAGTAAGAAAATGGAATATTCATAAACAGTATATTTCGAGAGCTATCATCCCCCTACAGGATATACTTTGTTAAGGTCAGTGTTCTTACTACCTGTATGTTGTTACCCAAGCTTAATGTACTCTGATGGCCCCAGCCTTTTGCTTGGTGTAAGGTGTGGATTGACTTTTAGAAACCACAGCTCTATCCAATGATTTGGTTTCTTATAGATCAATTTTAGCTTCTGTTTCTACATAACCTTGAGGTAGCTCTTGAAGAGATCCCAGGGCTAGGTGAGGCTTCACATATGATGATAAGGCAGTCTTATTAGGGCACTCTTGTATTGCATAAAATTAGAAATTTAGGCTGCAAGTGTATGGACCACGATAAGGAAAAAACAAAAAAATTAAGGAAAATGAGATTCTAGCTTGTAAAAACACTATTGTCAATATTTCTGTGCATAGCTGTTTGTTCTAAAAATAAACACAAGTCAGCATAATATGGCCCTGTCATTCACAAGCATGGTAAATAAATATTGAAGAGATATAAAAAAGAAAAGACATAGTTCTTTGCCTCAGGTTTTTAAATATTTGGTTCTTTCTTTGTTCTTGATAGTTCCTTGATTGTATTTTGACACTAAGTTTCTGGCCCTGTTTAAAAACAAACAAACAAACAAACAAAAAGTGGGGAAAGGGGGGAAAAAAGAAAAAAAAGAGGGAGGGAGAATGAAAGGGAAGGAAAGAGAGGAAACGAAAGGATTGAAAACAAGTAGGAGGTGTATTCACTACAGACCTGAAAGTTGGCTGTGCTTGCAGAAAAGACAGGTGATATAATCTACCTCAATTCACATCTGCTTCATTTTGAGCACAGCATAAAGAATAGAGTTCTATTATTATTTAGTGATGATTAATAAGAAAATGCATTGTTTTCTTGTTCAATAAAGTTTTAATAACTTAGGAGAGTGTATTGGTAATTCAGAGAAACAGCAAGTCTCGTTAAAATCTGTTTTTAATAGAATTATCATGTACTTCAAATTAGATGACAGATCATCATCTTCAGTAGTTTTATTCTAAATAAGAATTATATACAACCAAAATATCAGTAAGACTTATTCTCTGAGACCATAGGAAAACCAAGTCAATATCCCCATAGCTACATCATATTGATCATTCATTTGATTTAGGGAGAAAGAAGACAAATATATTAGTGAAAGAGAAACAAATGAGTAGTATGCCTGGCCAATTCCTGACTCATTTACAAGGGAAGCTAATGAAACTCTCCTACGTAATTATGGGAAATATGATAGATCTGAGTGTATAATGTATGCCTTCTCTTAGACTTTGTGCACCCCAGTAATTGTCTCTTCCTTTCTTTTCTACACTTTTTGCTCAGGTATTTGGTGATTGCTCTTTTTGGAATTTGTTTGTTTTTGTTTTGTTTTGTTTTAGGATGTTACTATTAATCTTTCACATACATCTAAATAAGCATGCCTATCAAGAAAATCCCATTTTTAGTCTTAATATTTGAAAATTACTTGAGAGGTAATATAAGGAAAAAATTAAGCATTCACCCACATATGTCACTGTAGTTTTAACATTTTACTTAAAATTGCATAATCGAAGCCTATCACTATATTTTGCTGTAAAGTCTTAAAAATAGCAAATTGATTGCTTTAAATGGATTTTTCTTTATCTTGGAACTTTGGTGCAATAAATTATTTTAAGTAATGTTAATTTGGACTGGAATTGTAAATCACAGTTTTCTAAGTTAAATACACTTTTAAAACTTCAGTTTTAAATTTCAGGATCCATGAATAATATTCTGAAGTTTCTGGAATTAACACACACACACACACACACACACACACACACACACCCATCTTGAAACTTTATGGACATCAAAAGTGTGCTTTAAAAAATTTAAATGTAAATTAGTTCAAAATACATAGACTGAATTCCTTTGAAATACATTTGTGTTTAAAATTTAATGTGAGTAATACTTAGCTTGAATGTGTCTTGGGTTTTGCCTAGTACAAACATTTGAATTATCTTATTGAACTGAACTTAGTGCTCGTAACTAGGAAAGAATATGCAAATATAACTCCTAAATCCATTGGAATAAATGCACAGTTGGAACAAATTTCTAGGAAACTCACCTGAAATATAATTTACATTTTTGGTGAAGGTTATCTAGACCAGTGCTTCTCAAACTTTATTGTACATATATGAATTGCCTGAAGAATTTGATAAAAACAAAATCTAATTTAGAATGTGTGAGATAGGACCTGATATTCTGCATTTCTAAGGAGCCTCCCTGGTGTTGATGCCACTGATGTTCCATAAACCATGCTTAGGCTAGCAAGAATACAGTTCACAGACCACACTAGAAAGGTCTTTTTTATTCCTTTGCTTAAAACTTCAAGAAAAATGCTTCTTTTTCATGATCTGATATGGAGTATATATTCTAAATCCTTCCTTCTAGATTGCCATTCAGAAAGTTCTAGATGTGGCATCCTCTGAAAGGCTAGAAGCAATGTACACACATGAGATAGTTAACTTCTCTTTGCCTCTGTTACCTTGTTTTTGGTCTTGAAAAATATAGAGTTAATCTGATGATGGGGTTTGAATTTAGGAAACAGTTGACCAGCATAATTAAAATAGCTGTGAGGGGGTGCCTGGGTGGTTCAGTTGGTTGAGCATCAGCCTTCAGCTTCAGTCATGATCCCAGGGTCCTGGCATGGAGCCCGCATTGGGCTCTCTCCTCAGCAGGGAGTTTGCTTCTCCTTCTCCTCCTCCCCCCACTCATGCTTGCTCTCTCTCTCTCTCTCCCCGAAATAAATAAATAAAATCTTAAAAAAATAAAATAGCTGTCAGACATGGACACAGGTTTTAACTTCAACTAACTATATTTAAGCAAGTGTAAACATTAAGAGAGTCATGGTAGTGGTTGCAGCCACATTAGAAATAAAGTTTAACAGTTAGTATCTCAACAGAACTAAACTTGACAGGGAATATGAGGAATTTGCTTTGACAGAGCAGATTTTAAAATTTTTATGTTTGTGGTTTATTACAATTATAATCATTCTTACATCACATAATCATTTTAATAGGTGTGTTAAATATGAAGTATTGTCAAATATTAAGTTACATCTTACTAAGATGTACAGTTCTTGCATTTTCTGCTTTATCATTTGATTTCTTTCTTTTTTTATTAACATAATGTATTATTTGTTTCAGGGGTACAGGTCTGTGATTCATCAGTCTTACACAATTCACAGCGCTCACCATAGCACATAATGAAGAGACCAAACATAAAAGGGATCTTAATACAAAGATTCTTGTTAAGAATGTTGAGAATTTTCCTTTATGATACCTAACAAAAAATAATGTGTTCAATAAATTTCACTTAATTATAGTGCTATATTTACATTTATTGATTGGTTAAGTTAACCAAGACATACTTGGTCCTTTTGCTGGAATTCACAGACCTGTGCTGTGAAACAAAAAGAAACAGTTTGTCTAAATTAAGCATTTAAGAAATGTATTTTCTTTTTTTTTTTTTTTTTAAGATTTTACTTAGATCACAAGAGGGGTGTGGGGGGGACGGTGAGCAGAGGGAGAGGGAGAAGCAGATTCGCCATTGAACAGGGAGCTGGACATGGGGCTCAATCCCAAGACTCTGGGATCATGATCTGAGCTGAGGGCAGATACTTAACCAACTGAACCACCCAGGTGCCCCACAATGTATTTTCTTCTAATATGACTGGATTTAAAGAGATCCTGTATATTATATAAATAATAACTAATAAAACTTCTGGTATATAAAAAATATTTAGCATATGAGCATAAATATTGTTACTTAGGACAATAGTTAGGTTTTATTCAAGAATTTGGAAATAAGTGAAGTATGATAGTTCTTTGAGACATTAACTGTGACATTAACACAGTAGAGCAAAGCAGGAATATGCAGGTCATTGGAAGGGGAAATAATACTTACCAGGCCTATGTGATGTAATTGTCACCTGAATAAATTGTTACTAACAGCTGGTGAAAGAATGGATATTCGGGTGGGGAGTTGATCAGTGACAAAAACTTAAATAAAGGAGCATAACAGGGATAATGTTTGACAGGACTATCCATTTCTCTTGGGTGAAGACTTTGCACGCACATATCCTTTTTCCACACTCTCATTCTCACTTCTTTTATGCCTGCCCTTTTGTTAATGACACTCTCTTAACTGTGAGATGGATGATGACTCTCCTAGCTTGTTGTCACTGAACATTTGATACACTTAATTTTTTTTTGATTCCTTGAGAAACAAGCACATTTTTATCTAGCTTTCTCCTGTAGAGCTGATTAAAACAGAAAATACACAAATCACATGGATTTGAGTATCTCAGGCCTTGTAACAAATTTTATTTTTTATTACAAAGTAACAAGCAGGTATATTACAATGTACTGTGTAGAAATTCCAGATTAGGTGCTAGGGTTTGAATACTTGGATGAGACTGAACATATGAACTGTCTTTGAGTTCCTTCTTCAAATTGGGCAATATATATAAGAAATGCAATTAAAATTATTCTTTTTGATAAGAAAGTCATTATGCTAACTCCTTGCACAAACCTGTATTCTATTTTTATAAAAGTAATGGGAAATAGAAGATAATTCTTTGGAGAGTTCAAATTACCATTACCAGGTTACTTTAATCCCAAGTATAAATACAGAAGTGAAAATTGAGGAAGAAATAGGATAAGTCTATAGGTTATCTATTAAAAAAAAAAAGATTTCAGTTCTCAAAGAAGAATAACTTTTCCTCTCAGAGCCTTTATTTAAGGTTTTAGAATAAGTGGGACAGTCTGGCAGAACATGAAGAATGCATACTGTGTCATATACCCTTCAAATTCTATATATTTTTTTTCTTCCTCTCCTCAGAGATGGACTGACAAGTATAAAGAAGACCAGCGCAAAGTTTTCTGGACATAATCAGAGTGGAAGGACCTCCATTATTAGTCTTACTATGTTTTATCTTTCAGTGTTCTTGTAATTGGATGGGTGCTTTTGGAGTAGAATAAAAATAAATAAGCAGAAAGCTTATTTGTAATTGGTTGTATAAATATTCCTAAATTCATATGTCTTCTTCTAAATTTTTTTTGGATTATTTATTCAATAGATACTGTTAAAGGATTATACTATGCCTAGCATTATGCTATGTCCTGGAGACTTACAGTCTTCGAAAACTTGTCAGCTTTTGCTTTCATGGAGTTTGCAGTTTAGTGGAGATGACTAAGGCATATATAGGGGTCATAACTGTGTGTAAAAAATGCAGATAGATATGACTGTGTTCATTGCACAATAGAGGTGAATAAAAGGTGAATATGAGTGAATGATAGGTGAATAATAGGTGGATATTCATTGAAGTCAAGGAAGACTTCTTAAATGACCATTGAGCTGAGATCTAAAGAATGCATACTTTTCAGCAAGAAACAACAGCCATTTAATGCAGTATTTGCAAAGACCATGTGATGAGAGGAGACATGGCTTAAAAGAGACTATCATGGAATACTACATCAAAAACTAATGATGTATGTATGGTGATTAACATAACATAATAAAATAAAATTTAAAAAGTTAGATTTCAAAGAGAGAGAGAAAAAAAAGGAGACTACCAAAAAGCCACCGTGGCTGGAGATGCATGCATAAAGATAAGAATTGTACAAGATCTGGAAAAGATGACCTGGAATTAACTTTACAAGAAAAACTTTTCCAAACTGGGACAATTTTGAAAGAACTGAGCATGATTAATAATTATGCCAAGATTACAGGCAAAATATAGGAGTTTCCTGGGCAAGCTGAGATAAATGGTCTTTCCATCTATAGGAGATTCCAAGGTTGGTCTCTAAATTAAGATAAACAACTTTTTTTTTTTTTTAATTGATGGGAGTATGAATTGTTTGCAGTCTTTGCTGGTGAAGTAGGTGGCATTGTATTCACTGGTAATTTTTTGTTTCTCTGCATTGGCATCAGAGCATCAGGGGTTTATATCTCCTATTGACTGAAGTTTTATCATAGGTGTTCTCTGCCCTTGGAGAGACTGTTGTGAATTGGTATAGTCTTATATGGGCATTTTCCAGTCAATCTCTTTGTGTTTATAGATATAATTGGAAATGCAGTTTGGATACCATGGTTCATGGGGAAATATCTACTATTAAGCACCTGATGTCCTGGTTCTTATTAAGTAATTGAGAAGTGACCTAGTTTAGGGATGTAGTGAGGCAGTATTTTAGAAACATTTTGTTCAATGACGTATGAAAGCAGAGACCATGTATTCAGAGGAGAGGGTAAACCAGTTTAGATTTATAGACAGTCACTAAACTTTTAGGGTTTGGAGAACTTTAAAGAGTGGTTTGCTTTATTCCTCCTATTGTTGTTGTTTTTAAATTTAGAGGGCTGGTCTCCTTCCTTTTCTGTCAAAAGAAAATTGAGCATATGGTGAAAGTTGTAGAGAATTTTGCTCATAACCTCTGAAAACATTCTGAAAGGGGGTGAACAATAAAATTGGGGAATGCTCTGATTCCATTCACCACTTCATAATAGCTAGCAGACTCTGGTGTGAAACAAATTGCACTTGTAGTAAGATAGAAAGCATCATTTGATTAAAAGTGGAAAACAAACACCAAAGAGTAATAGCCAAAAGGAGAGTTAAGAACCCATTGCACTCTATCCACAGAACAATTGACTTTCTGCTTTTATACATCAGTCACGTGAGCTTGGTCAATATCTGGTCCAGAGAGAAGGACACACTCTGTATGTGCTGACAAAATCAGGTTTATGTATCTGCAGTTCTGAAGGGCAGACCTTTGACCACAGCAAATTTGCTAAAGTAATGAATGCCATCCCAGAGGGCTCCTAGTAGCCATCTTACTAACTTTACACAGGAAACATACCTTCTGTGTATAACTGCATTGGTTAAATTCTTATTTAAAATCTAGGGGTTCACTTTGGGAGAGGCCATTGATCTGGAGAGATACTGGCACCTTTGAATGTTAAGTGTAGAATATTACCTTTAACTTGTGAATAATACTATATATTATAACTAACTGCAGTTGAACCAAATTAAAAATTGAAATTTCAATGATTGTCAGGTAGGATATCTTAAATACAGACAAAAATGCATTTGGAGGAATTCACTGCTTCTCAAAATCTATGAGGGCAGTTATGGGAGTTTACTTTGCAGGTGTAAGATTGTTGCAATAACAATAATTAACTAGACATGTGATAGGAAGTACATAAATGAGACTAAGTGGAAACAAAAAGGTGGAATTTGGGATAAAGTAAAAATTAAATTAAAAAAACCTGGATTTTAAGAAGTGTACATTTTGTGTAAATATACATGTGTATGTGTATATAACATATATGTATATAATATTCATGAACACATTTTATATTACATTATTGGGAAATCTGAAACTTTTTTAAAAAGTTTAAAACTTTTAAAAAGTTTTGAAAAACTTTAATACCTTTATATATCTTTAATGTCTATATATGTAAATTTATTCAAGGATCAGACCTTCAAGGAAATTATTTTAAGCATGGCTAATAATGACAATAAGTGAAGGTTTTTAATAAGAGAAGATTTGAAATTGGAAAGGAAAGTGTAATAATTATATGTTTTTGTTCCATTTGTTAATCCTAGATGTTCTTTTAAAACCCACAGTCTGAGGGAAATCATAGGACTCAAATTTTTGATAAGGAAGCAAAGCAGATAGTATTTGTCTTTCCTCCTTTTCACCCTGTATGTCATCAGCATCTGATCTGATTTTGGGAAAATTCTATTCCTCAGTTTTACTGAGAAATATTAACCCTGCCTGAAAACCAGTAAGTGTTTCAAAGAAAACACAGTATAGCATTATATATTCTAGCATGTCAGTCTTCAGGAAAAAAAAAAAAAAAGCCAAGAAGATTCAGCCTTCAGTTTCTTAAATGTATTATTCGTATGCTAGAATAGTTGAAAGAAAGCTCTCTACCTTAAGTCTCAAGAACCTTTTGCTAAGGAAACTGTATATGGAGAAAACTCTCATTGGAATCACCCCTAGGGGGTGTTTGGGGATGACATATATCCCATGGTCAGTTGACTGTAGCAGTTAATAGAAATTCATTGGCGGTAGAGCTCAAGTAGAGGATGATTTTTTAAAAATTAGTTTTGCACATAAAAAATCTGGCAGTAAGTGAACATCAATAACCAAGGTAGATAGGATGGGTGACTTTGGGAGAGGGCTAGCTGGCCAGTCCTTAGTGATAGCAAGCAACAGTAACAACAATTTAATAACATTGGCAACACCATTTTTAGAGCTATTAGATCTAGCAATGTATAAGCATTTTAATATTCTGTTATATAATTCCCACCAGGAACATATGAGTTAAGTATTATTTACAGTTTAGAAATAAGCAAAAAAAAAAAAAAAAAAAGGAAATAAGAAAACAGGGCATTGAATAAACTTAGAGATCTTTCCAAGTCAATGGAATCATAATTTGAGTAAGTAGCAGATCTGGGATTCGAACCCAGCTGAGTCAGATTCCAAAGCCTTTTTCTATTTATTTGTTTTACATCCTGGACTCCAGCACCTTAAAAGTCAGAGCATGGTAAGTCTTTATCATTTTATTTTAGGCATACATTTGAACCAAAGTTGATATACTATGTAATGTTTTGATACAAAGAAACCTAAGAATAGAAACTCTTAGACTAACAATTACATCTGAAACACTTATAAAAAAATGAAACCAGGGCGCCTGGGTGGCTCAGTTGGTTAAGCGACTGCCTTCGGCTCAGGTCATGATCCTGGAGTCCCTGGATCGAGTCCCGCATCGGGTTCCCTGCTCGGCGGGGAGTCTGCTTCTCCCTCTGACCCTCCCCCCTCTCGTGTGCTCTCTGTCTCTCTCATTCTCTCTGTCTCAGATAAATAAATAAAAAAAAAAATCTTTGAAAAAAAAATGAAACCATAAAAGGTAACAGAAAAACGTTATGGGATGTCAACAAAAAAACTAAGAAACTACAGTTTGAAAGAATATTTAATGAGGCATTTTCAGTATTTTCAAGATTTCTTTATCCTGTTCATTAGATTTCAAACTAAAATTAGATTCACACAATTAAACATTACTGAGTAATTATAATGAGGAAGTGTCTTTGGACTATTTATACTTCCACATCATAATATAAAAATATGGTTTCTTAGGATGAGTAGAGTATTGCAGTATTGAGGAACACAGGCTCTGGATTGTGTTTGCTGGTGTACAAATTAGGGCTTTGCAACACAAGTAAATGAATTTATCTACCCCTCAGTTTTTCCTTTTAGTGAATGAAAGATTAACAATAGTACCTAGCTCAAAGGTTGTTTTAAGAATTTAATGGGGCAGGTCCTTGCTCCTACAATTGTCCCATAGTAAATGTACAATGAAATTTACTTATTTGTTTTTATAATTGCATTTTAACTTGCTTATACAGTAAAGCTCAAAGTGCTTCTATGACATACAACTCCTATATTTATCTCTACCTACAACATAATCTTCAGGGCACCTGGGTGGTACAGTGGGTTAAGGTCCAACTCTTGGTTTCTGCTTCGTGATCTCAGAGTCCTGATCTCAGGGTTGTGAGTTGGGTTGTGAGTACGCCACCTCAGGAGCACTCAACGTGGAGTCTGCTTGAGAGTCTCTCTCCTTCTCCCTCTGCCCCTCCCGTGAGTGCACACTCTCTCTTTCTCTAAAATTCAATCAGTCTTTAAAAAGAACATATCTTCTACCGTTCTGAGTTATTTTTCATTTTTATGTTCCTTAGCACTAGATACTCTCTCATGTCTTTTCTCTCTATTTGAAATGGCCATTCTCTCTTTTCACTCTACAGACATCTACTTATTCTTTACCAGATTCAGATGCAACTTCTTGCTAATGCCTTCTGCCAATTGTCTATAACTGTTTGAATTTTAATATCTTCTCCTCTGTACCCACAATATTATATTTACCTCAATTATGATAGCTATTTAGAAAACTAAAATCTTATCATGTTGGAAAAGTAATATGGTAAGGATTTCCCTTTTTTTTTTTTTTTTGGTAATAGTTTTAACGCCAATGATAAAGTCTCCAGCCTGTTTTTCATAGTCCTTTGTGATAGATAAACAAATTTAGATCACCAAAACAGTAGATAGATTGAGGATATAGAAGATGGAAAGCATTTTTTTCTGAGCTTTATTCAATTCTAAGATTTACTCTTACACAGGCCTACCAAATCTAAATTGAAAAGATTATTTTCCAAACGTCTCTGAGAAATCTGAAATATACTTACTATGTCTTATTTGTATGTTGTCTGTATTCTGTAGAAAAGGTAGAAATTAAAAATAGCATAAAAGTGAACTAGTCAAGTTGATGTCTCTTAGTAAAATTCTTTATAGACAATACTAATTACAGCCAAATTTTCCAAGTGTACAACAAGTTCATTTACTATGTAGATGAAAGCCCACAAAAGAGCTCCATGTTTTTGTTGTTGTTGTTAAATCCTCTTTGTGGTATTATATTTTTATAAGAGGTTATACCATATAAGAAGTAATGTTCTCCTACAAAATGCAATGAAGTGTAATTTCTGTAAGGCACATAAATACTAAAATAGAATCAAAACAAAAGGACACCTTTAATTAGGGTGGTTGTGATAAAAATTATTGTATAGAATTAAAAGTTTCTTATCACATATAAATTGACATAATTTATTATTTATTATTGGCTTGAAAAAGGACAAATGTGATTTTTTTTTGTTTTCTTAGTAAATGAATAGAGAGATAACAACAAGTACTATAAATAAAAATGAAATTGTAAGTACCTATTCTAATAGGTTTTCAGGATTCAAATTGCAAAATGCACTCTTGGACTATGTCTGTTTATGGCAGGTCACTGCTACATGAAACAGGTGATTTGTTATAGTACAAACTAACCATTTTTCATTGACAATGAAATGTTGAAAATGCTGTTTAATCTTATTTATACACACCATATTGTGAACTGAGATATAACTTGTGCTAATTTGCAGAATTGTTCTAATGATGTTTTTGTTTTTTGGATGCCCAGTTCACTGTCTAACTATCATTTTTACTTTTTATCTGGCTGGAAAATCAAGGAAAATTTTAGTGAAATTTATGTAGCTTTTATCTAGAAGTGTTCTTTAGTTTGTAGAGTCCCATGTCAATATTGGGAATGTGCACCTGTTTACTAATGTATGTAAACCTATTGCATATGGTTTAAAAATTGTTGAAACTAGGTTAAATTTGCAAGATTTTGAAGTCATTATAATTTTTATCTTTAACACCACATGTCCCCTAGAATTTCTTATTTCTTCAAGATTTACTATTTCTTTAAGATTTTATGCTTTTGTCCTTAAAGAAAACCAAGTCATTTGTAATGTCAAAGTCTCTTCTGTTGGGGGAAAAAATATACTACAAATATGCATGTCCTTCAGGCTCATTGCTGCTACTCTTTGACTCTCTCTTCCACTGGCCTACATCACTGCAAAAGAGGTTTTGTTCTCTTATGTCTCCATCTCTTATCTCTCTAACATTAGTATTTCATTTCCAGGTAGAAAATATGACTATGACTCCATTGTGATAATTTTCAAAAGTAGATAATATATAACTAGTTTTCTCTAACATTTTCTTATGTTGCTTTTATTTTTTGCACAATTATTTTCATTCCTATTCCCATCTCATTTTTTCTCTAATTACTTTTGTTATTGATGCTGATATCAGATGACAGGTATTAGAAGATGATGAATGTTGGAGTTTTTTCAGTGTAACATTTTATTAATGCATGTATTAATTGGATATTAAGTTATTCAAAATGTGCTGTGAAAATTTTCTACACACAGTATGACCCACATGAAGAAAAGGTAATTTAATTTTTGACACTATGGAAATTTTCAAAATTGGCAAGCCTTTATAACTAACTTGAGGAATTTATAATTTTAATGAGTATACTTCCTTTTATATTTTACTCTACCTCATATGATCTTTGCTTTGTATTTTATTTTTAAAAACAGACTGTGATATTTATTATTGGTGTGTCAGTTTTGCTTTGTTTTGTTTTTTAGAGAGAGTGTGAGTGGGGAGAGAGGCAGTGGAGAGGGAGAGAGAATCCTAAGCAGGCTCCACACCCAGAGTGGAGCCTGACATGGGGCTTGAGCTCATGACCCTGGGATCATGACCTAAGCTGAAACCAAGAGTTGGACAACTGAGCCACCCAGATGCCCCAGTTTGTCAGTTTTTATTCATAAACTCTATCATCTCTTCTGGTATTACTTATATCTTTATCTCATAAGTTATGTACTCTTATAGTAAACTGGTAGATTTGAAAGGAGTCAAAAAGCATTTTTTTAATCCACTGGCATTTATGAAGACCATGATTCTCATGTTAAAATGCTAAATACCATGCTTCCATAACTAAGATGTCAAAACCTTATTGTTTTCCCATGTGCTCTAATTCACTTTTAAGTTTTCTTGACTCTATTAAAATGCAATATAAAATGTGACTTTGTTAGAATATCTCATATATTGAGTATGTTTTTGCTAAAGTTTAGTTATGCTAACTTATCTCTTCATTAACTTATTGTGTATTTTTAAAGCAGGACACAATTTTAGTTTTCGAAAAAATGTTTAGGGAAATAAACCAAAACTTAAGCAATTTGTGCATATATTAAAATCTTGCATATTAAACTTTCTGATTAGATTCTTTTAGCTAGTTTCATAATAGTATTCTGGTACATCTCATAAAAATAGTCCTTAAGTTGGTGGCTTCTCATTATATGAATAAAGCCATTATAGAGACAAGTCTTTTTAATTTCCTGTCTATTAAAATGGAAGACATATTATTACATGTGGATGAGAGGATAGGAGGTAAGGCAAAAAGAGCTTTTCAAAAATTAGAGGTCCATCCCTTTGCAGTATTTACTATTTAAATGAGAAAGTTTGTAATACCAGCCATCAGACAGTGTTGATTGGAATTGCTTATTGCTAAGTATATACTTAATATATACTTAATATAGCAATAAGTCAAAATTGTCTTGATAAAATAAACCAATACCAAATGTGTTAGTGTAATCCAAGAATTTTATTACTTTCATGCAAATCCATTGCAGATATTTTTGACCAAGTGTATGGTAGGCAACCTTACTCTAAGCAGTGACCTCAGAATCTAGACTCTTTCCCTCACATAACTTCTCTTTCAGTCCTTTATGTCTAGTAGTGTGAGTAGGAGAACACATGAGAGAGGTGAGAGATATTATATGGTGTACGATGCATGTTGCTAAATTTGAGAAACTTGCAAGCTGATTCTTCACTGTAGAGTAGAATAACTTTGTGTGATAGAGGGAGAAAGGAGGATCAGGGAAAGGAGAACAAAAAGAGCTCGGCTAGGAAGGAATATTTGACCTGGGTTTATATGGTGAATGAGACCAAAGAAAACATGTTTATATTAGGAATTGGTGATTTAATTTATGGATACACACTGGATACAGTGACATCTAGCCCCACATACTTCAGCTCTTCTACTTCCATCTCAACTTTGACTCCTGGACACTAAGGCCCCAAAATATCCTCAAGTACAGTATTCATGAGTTAGGTGTTCTGAAGCAGAGAGGTAGACTCCAGAATATTAGAAAACAGTACTGGCTTTCTGCTATTTATTAAGGAAACATCAGATTCACTTTGTCCCAGTGGCTCTCAAGCAGTACATTTTACTAGCAGTTGATGAAGACGATTAAGATCTTTCTCTTGGAGAAAACTTTCTTTTCTCAGTATTACCTCAAACTTTCTGGAAAAGAATTTTTTTTATCTGTTTTCTAGTTTTACTGGTTGAAAGCATTGTAGAACATTGAGGAGGCCCAGGCTTGGTGGTTAGAGATCCTGACTTGGAGCATATCCATCCCACAGGAGTCCTCTTCCACTTCCTCACTTTTGCATGAGAGTAACTCTCACCTTATTCATAATTCAAAAGCAATTATTTGGTGCTTCTTGTTTCTAGGGATAAATAGTAAGGTAAATAGACATAGCCCCTGACTGCTTACAAAGCACGAGTATTGAGATCTGTGTAGTATAGTAGTGAGTGTACATAAAGAGATTAGTACAATAGAAGTGATAAATGGAGATACAAAGCAATGGGGAAATGAAGGATTATTTAGTAACTTACTTTTTAGTAGTTGGCTAACACTTTTGGGAAAAATAAAATGAGACTCACTTTATAATGTACTCCAAAATAATTCTTATGTGGACTAAAGTTTAAATTGTGAAAAGGAAAAGCACACAAATCTCAGAATGGGGAAAGACTGCTAATTATTAAATTGTTAAATAGGTAAAATAATTATAAGAAAATATGGACACACTTGATCACATAAATGTCAACACTGTAAACAAAATCCAAAAAGTAAACTGGGAAATAATGTTTGTAATATTTGCAAAATAAAAGATAGGGAAGACAAGATAAAGATGAACAACTCTTTAGAATAAAATGAACAGTGATGAAGGAAAATCGCAAAATTCACAATAATATCCAAAAGTAAAAACTGTCCAATCTCATTAATAATGGAAAATGGGGAGAAAATTGAGTTTGTCACCTCTTATATTAATAAAGTCCTTTTGTTTTTACATTTATTTTCGTGGATAGTGCATGGAGTTGTCCCGGAGCGGAGGAAACTTGCTTTTTAATATTCTTTAGGTGGGAGAAAAATTAATGTATATTTCTTCGTGGATGTTTGGTAGTATTTAGCAAGTCTTTAAAATGTTCAAATTCTTGGGGAGCCTGGATGGCTCAGTCGGTTAAGCATCTGCCTTCGCCTCAGGTCATGATCCTAGTGTCCTGGGATTAAGCCCCGCATCAGGTTCCCTGCTTCTCCCTCTCCCTATGCCTGCCTGTCTGCCTACTGTGATCTCCCTCTCTCTCTCTGTGTCAAATAAATAAAATCTTTAAAATAAATAAATAAAATAAAATGTTCAAATTCTTGACTAGTAATCTCACTTCTTAGGATTTATAGTAGTAAAAGGTTGAGATGTTCATTAGTTCACTACAGCAAAGTATAGTAAGAAAAAGCTACAAACAATTTAAATATTCAGCAATATAAGAATTATAGAAATTGTATGTCAAATAATTTCAAAGTTGTACTAATCATATTCTTAAAAAATCACCTTTGCCTCAGTAGTGAAATGGCTTCTTCATAGTTTTATAGTCTCCTTAACTCATTGCTCAAAGTTCATTGAACTCACTTGTAGCTGATAGTCCAAATACATGCAATCATTCATTCCTTTGTGCATTTCAAAAGGATTTATTGCAGATTTTCTATGCTATTGTGTTATTACTGTGTACAAAGGCATTGTTCTATGGCACCAGAGGTACTGCAGTTAAAAAAAGTTACAGCTTGCATTTTAGAGAATAAGACACGTAAACAAATCATTTCAGGTAGTAATAGATTATGGAAAATAAATCATGAATAATAGGCTAGACAGAGTTTGGGGGTGTGTGATATTTTGCATATACTTTTCAGGGAAAGTCTCTATAAGCTGACATTTGAGCAGAGACCTGAAATGAGTGTGGAGATGGATCATGGTGATCTCTGAGTGATGAATAGTTAAATAGAAGCAAAACTTGCAAAGTTCCTAAGAGAGAATAAGGAATAGCATGGAAACCAGTGAAAGCAGAGTGGTGTGAAACATAAAACAGGCGTCAGAAATGAAGATTGAGAGAAGTGGGGTGGGGGTGAGGCCTGGATCTATAGGACCCTGTAATGCCATGCTAAGAGTTCTGGTGTTTTGTTTGTTTTGGGAGGGGTGGAGTCTGGCTTTTGTTGTTGTTTTGTTTTGTTTGAGTTGTATGGGAAATCATCAAAGCATTTCACCAGATAAATAACTATAACTGGCCTATGATTGCCAAGGAATGTTCTGACTATTGTCTAGAAAATAGTTTAGAAAAAGGCACAAGTGGGGCGCCTGGGTGGCTCAGTTGGTTAAGCGACTGCCTTCGGCTCAGGTCATGATCCTGGAGTCCCGGGATCGAGTCCCGCATCGGGCTCCCTGCTCGGCGGGGAGTCTGCTTCTCCCTCTGGCCCTCCCCCCTCTCATGTGCTCTCTCTCTCATTCTCTCTCTCAAATAAATAAATAAAATATTTAAAAAAAAAAAAGAAAAAGGCACAAGTGGAATCAGGGAAATAATAGGTTATTTCCGCAGTTTGGGCAAGACAATTGGTTCCTGGTAAAAGGCCAAAGGTGATGAGAAGTGGGTGAGTTTGGCATGTATTTTGAGTTTTGGTGACAAGATTTAGGTAATAAATTAAATTTAAAGTGTGAACAATAAATAGAAGGCATAGATAATTGGGAAGTGGCCTAAAGAGATTCTAAATATTAGAATCTAAATAAATAAAAGCCATGGGACTAAGATTACTTGGGGAGTAAGTATAATGAAAAACAAAAGTCTATGGCCTAAGTCCCAAGTTAATTCAACATTTAGAGTTTAGGTAAATTAGAAAGCTTCAGAAATGAAACTTTAGTCAGAAACGTAGTCAACGAGGCCAAGGGCCAACCAGATACATGTGATCTCATGTAGTCAAGTGAAGAAAATGGCTCATGACTGTGGGAGTGATCAAGTGTCAAGCTATTGACAGGTTGATAGAGATGACAGCTGAGGAGTGACCATTGGATTTGACAACATGGCAGTCATTGAGATTTGGTAAGATTAATTAGGATAAAGGTCTAGAAGAAATCCAGACTAGAGAGAGTGGGAACTGAAGAAGTGCAGGTAGAGAGAAGAAACAAATATTTGGACAACTTTTGATAAAAATCAAACAATCATAGTGGCTAGAGGGGCATTTGAAAAAAAAAATTTTTTTAATGAGTATAATATAGCATGTTTCTGTCCTAATGGAGTCATTCAGAAGAGAAAGAAAAAATTGATGACTCAAAAGTAAGAGGGAGATAATCAAGCTTGGCATGTTACCATCTACAATAGCAAGGTCACAGTTCATTATTTCTGTAAAAGGGGATCTTCTGAAATTTTTCTCATTTCGTATCTCTAACATTCCAAGCAGAGAAAGAGATGCCCAGAGCTTTAATGCTCTGTCTTACTGATCAAGAATTCCCTGTGAGATAAAGAGCCACAGCAGTATCAACACCCTTAACTGTCTGGCTCAGCTGGTTAAGTGTCTGACTGGGTTTCAGCTCAGGTTATGATCTTAGGGTCTTGAGATAGAACCCTGCATGAAGCCCCATGATGGGCTTCGTGCTCAGCAGGGAGTCAGCTTGAGATTTTCTTCCTCTCCCTCTGCCACTTCTCCCTCTCTCTCTCTCTCTCTCAATCTCTCCCTCTCTCTCTCTCAAAAAAATAAATAATCTTAAGAAAGAAAACAATGCTAGATTATAGGAAAAACTTAACAGTTTTCTTCATATGGTACAAATTATAATTAAAAAGGAGAAATATACCTTGTGAAATATTTGAGAGATACACTTTGTGAAGTAAATGCTGTTTTCTTCATTTTATGATTCTGATTTTACCCTTAACATTCTTCTATTTCCATTACAGATTCTATGTTAATAAAGACTAGAAATAATTATTATCTGCTGGTCACTTAATTTTATGGACTCATCCTAGCAGGGAAAAGTACACTTTCCTCAATAGGGCTTAAAACCATGCCATTGAACACTGTGAGAGCTCCATGAATACTTTATGATAATTCAAGAGGCCACATGTCCAAATCCACAGACATTGATACCTTTTGGCATGCATATCAAAAAGTGGCAATATTGGAAGCTTTGGATACTGAATTGATGCTGGGGATTGGTTGTTTTAATTAAGAGTTGGAGTATCTTGGCCTGAAGTGCATAGAGCAGCCTAATGAGCATGTGAATAAGGAATTAGAAAATCTGGGTTCTAGATCTAGTTTTGCTTCGTTTATTAAGTCTTAAAGTCTTTGTTTCTCTCTTAACATACTAAGAGATTATAAGAAATGCAATAAAATGCTAAAGTAAAACGCAAAGGTGCATTTTCAGGCTAAAAATATTCTCCAATGTATTAGTGTTAAAATACTTATGCTGTTGTATAACCCATTAACCTTTATATATTCAATTCTAAAATCTATAAATGCCATGGATTCTGAGGTTCAAATAAGATAATAAATATGTAACCTCTTCGAAAACTCTAAAGCATTATGCAAATGTAAGGTATTATGCTTATGGTTATGCTTATGGTTATATTTTGATTTCAAGGTTTTCTTTAAATTCTAGTTAGTTAACATATATGGTAAAATTGGTTTCAGATGTAGAATTTAGTGTTTCATCATTTACATATAATACCCAGTGCTCATCACAACAAGTGTCCTCAATACCCATCACTCATTTAGCCCATCCCCTGCCCACCTCCATCCATCAACCCTCAGTTCTCTGTAGTTAAGAATTTCTTATGAAGGGGAGACCTGTTACACTGTTGGTGGGAATGCACACTGGTGCAGCCACTCTGGAAAACAAACAGTATGGAAGTTCCTCAGAAAGTTAAAAATAGAACTACCCTATGGCCCAGCAATTGCACTACTAGGTATTTATCCAAAGGATACAAAACTAATGACTTGAAGGAAAACATACACCCCAATGTTTATAGCAACAATGTCCACAATAGCCAAAATATGGAAAGAGCCCAGATGTCCATTGACAGATGAATGGATAAAGAGGATGTGAGATATATATAGATCTCACATGTATATATATATGTGTGTGTGTGTATATATATGTGTATATATATATATATAAAGATGTGAGATATATATGTATATGTATGTCATGTAATATTACTCAGCCATCAAAAGGAATGAAATCTTGCCATTTGCAACGACATGATGGAAATAGAGAGTATTATGCTAAACGAAATAAGTCAGAGAAAGAAAAATACCCTATGATTTCACTCATATGTGGAATTTAAGAAACAAAACAGATGAACATAGGGGAAGGGAAGGAAAAATAAAATAAGATAAAAACAGAGAGGAAGGCAAGCCGTAAGAGACTCTTAACTATAGGGAAAAAATTGAGGGTTGCTGGAGGGGAGGTGGGTGAAGAGATGGGTTAACTGGGGGATGAGCATTAAGGAGGGCACTTGATGTAATGAGCACTGGGTGTTATATGCAACGGATGAATCACTAAATTCTACCCCTGAAACTAATAATACGCTCTAGTTAGCTAAATTGAATTTAAATAAAAAATTTTTAAAAAGGGTCTCCTATGATTTGCTTCCCTCTCTTTTTTCCCTTCCCCTATGTTCATCAGTTTTGTTTCTTAAATTCCACATGAGTGAAATAATTACTAGAACTGATACACAAATTCAGCAAAGGCCCAGGATATAAAATCAATGCACAGAAATCTGTTGCATTTCTTTTTTTTTTTTTTTTAAGATTTTTTTTATTTATTTGACAGAGAGCGTGAGAGTTGACCTACACTATATGGTCAACTAATCTTCGAAAAAGCAGGAATCCAATGGAAAAAAAGAGTCACTTCAAAAAATGGTGTTGGGAAAACTGGAAAGCAACATGCATAAGAATGAAACTGTGCCACTTTCTTAAACCATACACAAAAATAAACTGAAAATGGATTAAAGACCTAAATGTGAGACAGGAAACAATCAAAATCCTAGAGGAAAACAGAGGCAGCAGCTTCTTGGACCTTAGCCATAGGAACTTCTTACTAGGCACATCGCGGGAGGCTAGGGAAACAAAAGCAAAAATTAACTTTGGGACCTCATCAAGATAAAAAGCTTCTGCACAACAAAGGAAATAATCAGAAAAGTAAAAGGCAACCTATGGAATGGGAGAATATATTTGCAAATGGCATATCTGATAAAGAGTTAATATCCAAAATCTATAAAAACTTCTTAAACTCAACACCCAAAAAAGAAATAGTCCAGTTAAGAAATGGGCAGAGGACACGAATGGACATGTTTCCAAAGAAGACATACAAATGACTAATTGGCTAATTAGTCTTCCACTGTTGGTGGGAATGCAAACTGGTGTAGCCACTCTGGAAAACAGTACGGAGGTTCCTCAAAAAGTTAAAAATAAAACTACCCTACTACCCAGCAATTGTATTACTAGATATTTACCCAAAGGATACAGAAGTACTGATTCAAAGGGGCACATGCACTCCACTGCTTATAGCAGCATTTTTAATAGCCAAACTATGGAAAGAGCCGAAATGTTCATTGACTGATGAATGGATAAAGAAGAGGTGGTATATATACACAATGGAATATTACTCAGCCATCAAAAGGAATGAAAGCTTGCCATTTGCACAGACATGTAGGGAGCTAGAGAGTATTATGTGCTCATAGTTATAACTATATTGGTATCATTTTTGTTAGTGGCTTAGGGTGAGGGGGAACATTTTCATGACAAGCACTAAGCTGACTTTTGTAATGATGGGCATTTGTCTCAGTGATATTTAAGGGGTATCTCCAGTGTGGTGAACAGAGGTGGCATAGAGAAGTTGCAGTCATCTGTCATTCATCATTGTCTAACATTAGGCTAGTAAGTCGGGGTTAAGTGCAAAGTAAGCTGGCCTTTAGAAAGTCCATCTATAAGTCTGTGGTCTAAATCAGTGGTATCTCTTAGCATTATCATAAAGTTAAGAGTTTCTAGAAACAATTACAAAGAAGATTCTGAAAATATATATATAACGAAACAAAAGCAGTTGTTTGAATTAGTGTTGTTCACTCTTTTAGGCAAATTTCCTAAAATCTTGCCTTATGCTAGAAAGAAAATTAAACTTCAACCGATATGTGTCATCCTGGTATCATGTACCACGTTTTACCACCAAAGATGTAATGCCTTAATCAATCCTTAAGGGAATACAATATCAGCCCCTAGGAGAATTGTCCTTATCTCCTAGGAATGAATGTTGCTCCCATAAACTGCTTTTTTTTTTTTAAGATTTTTATTTATATAAGAGAGAGAGAGAGAGTGAGAGAGAGCATGAGAGGAGAGAGGGTCAGAGGGAGAAGCAGACTCCCCGCTGAGCAGGGAGCCCAATGTGGGACTTGATCCTGGGACTCCGGGATCATGACCTGAGCCGAAGGCAGTAGCTTAACCAACTGAGCTACCTAGGTGCCCTCCATAAACTGCTTTTAAGAGAGTCCTCTTGAGAGGGCTATTTCAGATGAGAGATGTGGTGGCATTTGAAGACCGTGAAAGAGAATATAGTGCCTCAATATATAGTACCTTGATTTTCTGTCAATTTGAGATAGGATTTTTGTTCCTGGGAAGGAGCAACATATTAAGAATTATCTATCATTAATAGCTTAGTTTAATTGGCTCATTAGAGCATTCCTGATGGAAGACTACTGGAAATGAGGTTTTTATACTGGCTAGGTTGAAAATCAAGACCCAGAACATACCTGGGAAGGAAAGAGCTCAGAAGGTGGAGAGAGGAAAAAAAGCCTTGGCTTTGGGAACAATGAAGATAAACATTTTTGAGTGGGTAAT
The DNA here is from genome assembly GCF_002201575.2 of Neomonachus schauinslandi. Lineage (NCBI taxonomy): Eukaryota > Metazoa > Chordata > Mammalia > Carnivora > Phocidae > Neomonachus > Neomonachus schauinslandi. Next base: position 36,390,799 of record NC_058403.1, on the reverse strand, counting down.
GGATCATGAAGAAGAAGAGAAACAAGATAGAATGACTTCTGAAAGAATTTCTATAAGACTGCTCTTGTAAAGGGACATACAAGGAAAGCTGCAATTCTTTGCCTTAGCTATCACTGAGGTAAATCTGATTTATAAAATTATTGCGCCCCAAGCTTTGACTCTAATAAGCTATATCCCTGATATTTGGCATTTGCCAAATGAGTATGAAGCCATTCAGCCAGTGCCAGCTTGGGTAATCAAACAGATATGAAGGCATTGGTGAAAAATACTTAGTGTTTTATTGCCTGGTTCTTACCTTTCCTTACAACAGTCTCACCACTTTAGTCTCTAGAAATTTCAGTCCCCAATTCTTCTGATCCTGGAAGAAATGCTTTGTGATAATGCCATGAAATGAACACTTGACACAGGGAAATCTGCAAATCAACTTTTCACATTAGTTAGTGTTACAACAATTTACTACAGGGATGCCATTTCCAGGGCAAACCATACATAACTATTATTCAGTAGCGAAACACAAGAGAAATAAATGCTGAGTCTGGAAAATAGGAGTGCATTTTGTGAATTCTGTGGAGGAAGGCTCCACAGAAAAGAGATTCTGAAAACCGTTTTTCTCTGTTGGAGAGTCAGTAGCTGCAAGGTACTGCACATCTCAACACGTACATACTGGTAGAATATGGTGTGAAAATCAGCAGTTATACTGGGGCCCTAAATGCTGCTTCAACAGCCCAAACTGCTATATTTTCCTTCCATCCCTGATTTGAAGCAGTAGGTCTTCTCTGAGCATCATTTTTTTTTTTCTTTTCATTTGTCTCTTTTAAAATTTCATTTTGCTTCCAGTAAATTCTGTGGGGGTAGTAACTGATGGAAAACAAAAAGACACAGTGAAAAAGAAGCTGTGTGCTGGTTTAATTGTGTGTCTCAAAGTCATATTCCAATATTATCATCAGTTCAGTCACAGTCCATCCTGCATTTCAGATGAAATCTAAGAGGATAAACAATTTAAAATAGTTTTGTGTGCTGTTTGGGGAGAGCAGAGATCATTGCATCCATCAAATCCCTGTTTACATCAGTAGAGGCTGGCATGATCTTAAGCTAGCAAAAACTCCTCTTGCTCTGTTGCTATTAGTATTCTCACCTGCTTCACGGTCCAAGGCCAGCAGCGGGAGATCACTTAGACGTCCATCAGCCATAGTGGTTCTTACAGAATATAATCCCTAACTCACTTTAGCACAAAGAAGTGTCTTTCATTCTGAAGTGCAGGAACTGGTAGAGGGAACACATGCAGTTATTGACAGTATGGCTGATAAACTCTTGATAATTTGGTAAAGGGCTCAGGGTTTTATCATTGTTTAATTAGAGTTCTTTAAAGGTAAGGGTGTTTTGACTGCTTTAGTTTCTTGGGTTCAAGGAGATTGTTACTGAACAGTGTGTCAGATAATGGCAAAAGGCCAGAAGTAAATATTCAACATATGTGGGCACAAATGGATTAGAATGCAGAATTCATGGGGTGCAAATGTGATTATTCTCTCAACTGTTTCTAAAAGAAATAGAGTTCCTCCAAATCACAGTACAGTTCTAATCTTTACCTGCATGTTCTTATATGTGGGTGCAGTTTCATTGCTAGCACATCTTTGTAGGGATGCAAACACAAATTAAAATAAAAACTGCACCCTAGACTAAACAATTTGAGAAACATGCAAATTGCTATTTTAAGAATCATTGACTTTGGGGCTCCCGGGTGGCTTAGCTGGTTAAGCATCTGACTCAGATTTTGGCTCAGGTCATGATTTCAGGGTTGTGAGATTAAGCCCCACTCTGCTCAGCACAGAGTCTGCTTGAGATGTTCTCTCTCACTCTCCCTCTGCCCCTCTCCCCTCTCGCACTCTCTCTGTCTCTCAAATAAATAAATATTTTTAAAAAAAGAATCATTAACCTCATTCTTCAATAATTTTTATCATCTACAGGATAGATGTTATATTCATATTATCATATGAATTTATTGCTTAATTTTATATAACAGCTATTTCATGATGATAATAGTGCCTCGTTGATGTGATGAGCACTGGGTGTTATACCCAACTGATGAATTATTGAACATTACATCTGAAACTAATGATGTATTATATGTTGACTAATTGAATTTAAATAAAAAAATTAAAATTAAAAAAAAACATTGCCCCATTTAATGAAAAGTTGAAGATATAAATTACATTCACTCAGTCACTTTTATTTTCCTGAAGTGGTAATAAAAAGGAATTCAAATTTCTGATATGAAAATACCATGTTTTGAAAGGTTTATTTAAAGTGTTAGTAGTAATTCACCTTGAAGTCAACTGTTAATGAATCACAGACTTTTAGTATGGTTAGTCTGAGGCTGATCGAATTTCTTCATATAGCCTTTCTCATCCACCCCAATAGTGAAAGATAAATCCATTTTCTGTATATGCTAGAGTTAAGACAAAGAATTAAAATTATTGTATTTTCACAGCTATAATTTGAAGTGTTGATTGTTAATCTGTCCCTTTTGACATCATAAATACCTTAAACTTATACTGCAATATAGGTTGATATATATTCACCCATTACTCTTAGTCTTTATCAAAATTAAGGACAATAATCATTATTTTCAAAACCATGAACAGAATTGATATAAAATGCTTGGTTGATGTTTCTTAAATGAATTTACTTTGAAGAAATTGTTTTATTACTAATCTCATTGGGGGAATTGGTTTAGAATTGACCATATGTAATCATATCTTGGAGAGAAATTATATAAATTTTCAACATGGTAAGGACAAATGATAGTCTTCAATGGAACATGAAAGAGAAAGCAAATTCAGCTTTTAAGATAATTTTTACATCACCATCTGAAATATTTGTTTAATTCCTCAACCATTAACAAATGTGTTAACTCCAGGCATCTTTTTCTTCCCTCCAAGTTTCTGAGTGGAGATGGAATCTGTTTTGATTAAGTAGGGCCTTTTATTTTTTTTTTAAATTTTATTTATTTATTTGACAGAGAGAGACACAACAAGAGAGGGAACACAAGCAGGGGGAGTGGGAGAGGGAGAAGCAGGCTTCCCACTGAGCAGAGAGCCTGATGCAGTGCTTGATCCCGGGGCTCGATCCCAGGACCCTGGGATTGTGGCCTGAGCAGAAGGCAGACACTTAATGACTGAGCCACCCAGACGCCCCAAGTAGGGCCTTTTAAAGAAACTTTTCTCTATGTCTGAGCTTTATGATCCTAAATATAAATTTTGATGACTTTCTATATGACAGAAGCATGTTGTATATTAAGATATGATCAGACTCATCTTCAATAAGCTAGATAAATGTTCTTCCATTAACATAAATCACCAGAATATTTTTGAATTATATGATACTCTAAAGAATATGGGCAGGTGATCAGGTAAGAATAGGATATCTTTGGCAGACAGATAAAAAAATACAAAAAAAAAATATTGTTCAAACTTGTTATAATGTTATAATACAAGATAGGTTAAATAATCCATGTCCATCAGAAAGTAGAACTGATGGAGTCAATTTAATTTATTGTTTTTCATATGCTGCAAAACATTTGAGGATACAAATCATGTCAAAATATTTAGTTTCTGAGAAAGTATTGAGGCTTTCTTGGCATTTGATCATATCACTGAAGGTACTCTAAGAGTAAAAATTACTTTTATTAGAAGTCCCTGAGATTGCTGTGCTAATCCCAGGAAAATAATTTAGCATTCCATAAACTTTTTAAGAAGTCATAAAGTGCATATGGAAAAGAAAAGCAAATTTTATGGAGCTCATTGTTTGTGATGAGATTAATGATATAAAATGGAATTACTATGCTGTGCTTACTCTTGTTATCTCGGAGTTATATCCCTACAGAAGAAAGGCAGTACTTATCTATTCTTAGAGTATTTTACTTTTCTTAGAATAGTCTTTAGAAAACCTACAGAAAATATTTCTTAATCACTGAACTTTCTATCCATGTGTACAATTACCAAAAGGAACAAAACTTCATTTCTCAAACCATCATATATTTTAAGTTGAAATAAATCTGCCACCCAAGAATTATGTGTAAAAAAGACAGTAGCACTTATGTGGAAGGATACTAGGGGAATAGAATACATGTGACAGAAAGAGATAGGGCATCTAGGTATGAGTCAGAAGGGAACCTGAATATCAGTGGTAGACCAAGGAAGAGGTGGCAGAGGTGTCATATGAGTCAGAACAAAGTGAATGAGTGCCTTTGACTCTAAGTATGACAAAAATATTAGGGGAAGTAGATAGTAAAGACTAGTGAAAAAATCAGGAGAATAATGGACTAGGGGATTCCTATTAAGAGTAAATTCCAAGTCCTATTCTAAGTCACATTTACCTAGTTGCATAGGATTTCTTATCTGTGGGCATGGGCTGACCCTAGTAAATAGGATACTCTTTCTCCTCATCCATTCTATTCTAATGTGAAAATAGTATCCTTGTCAAAGTGTCTATGTTCTAAAGTGATAGCTACTATATAAATTTTTAAACATATAATAAATATTAATCTGTGTGATGCATTTTATATAACTGTCATCTGGGCATTTCAAAACATTTTGTGAACAGTTCTTACAAAACCCCTTTAATTAACATTGGTGGCACGGATGATCAGACTAAACATTTATTGAGGGGCATCAGGGTGAAACATTTCATAGACATTGATTTGATCTAATAAAGCAGACAAGGCAATAAACATGTGAAAATAGGTGACTTACCCAGGAGGGACTTATCTGACATTCACTCTGTTTTATGTTGTTGTGGGTTATGGACCCTTCCAAAGGACCTCAGGATTAAAAAGGAGAAACTGATATGATTAAATAAAAGTGAATGTTAAAAATAGATTTTCAAGAGGAAATAGATGTCCCTGACAGTTCAGGAGGAGGCTTTAAAAAGTCAAAGGAATTGCATGGAATCAGACCTGAGAGAAACGAAAAATGATCAATATCTTTCTAGAAAGCACTAATAATTCCAAAGGAATGGATTGTTTCTTCCTTTCTTCCTTCTCTCCTGCTCCAAGTTATTCACATTTTCAGATTCCCAATGAAGCATGTTGTCTTAGACTTCAACCCCAAATATCCCTTGAAATAAATATATATACATATTTCTCATTTTAAATGGTAGATTTTCCCCCTCTACAATTATTCAGCTAGAATTCTATCCCATTGACTCTCGTTGAATCTTCAGTGGGCAAGAGAGTATGTGATCACCATTCTCTGTAAAAGAGTAATGCCAAGACTTGGAAGTCAAAATGAAGACTCTCCTTAGTAGTTGTTCCTCTCTTCTGAAACATTATGTAGCTTTTAGATTGGCATTATTATTTTCAGAACACTTAGTCATGTTTTAAAATTAATATGCACCTTTCCCAGTTTCCCATAACCTGAATTATAAAACTCTGGCAAGAATTTAGTATAGGCAGTCTCAAACTCATCAAAAATCTGCTTTAGAATTTCTGATGAAAGTTGGTTGTTTGAAACACATAAAGAAAGCATTTTTGCCACGGAAATTCTATTATGCATATTGATGTCCTCTCTCAGAATCATATACAAGAAGTTTCATTTCTAATGCCACTAAAATAGAGTAAGACTACCATTTAAAGCTTAATCACAATTTAAACATTAGTCTCTACGAAAAATTATTACCAATTCTTTTCAGCTTGAGATGCCAGCATTAGGAATGTTATTTCCCTTTCTCTCCCATATTTCTCTTCTTGAGTATACCCTAGAGAATGGAGGAGTGTCCTTGAGCCTCGTGCAATGTAGAGAGTGTGATCCACTCCCAGAAATTTTGGAGAAGGAAAAGGGATTTTTGATAGTCCATATGGAAATTTCAATCTCTAACTCAAGTGGCTATTTACAAAGCATATTTATAAAATGTGCATTTGTAGCCTGGAGATGGATTACATATATATATTAAATATAAGAATCTGATATGCACGTGGATTAGTGTGAAGATGATCTATGTATTCATATACTTTTTATTTAGGAAGATTTAAGTATTTTTATTTATTTTCCCCACGTTGGTCTTTCTTTTTGTTGTTGTTTAAATTTTAATTCCAGTATAGTTAACATATAGTATGATATTAGTTTTAGGTATGCAATATAAAGATTCAACAATTCTATGTATTACTCAGTGCTTATCATGGTAAGTGTACTTTTAATCCCCTTAATCTATTTCACCCATTCCCCCTTCTACCCCCCCTCTGGTAACCATCAGTTTGTTCTCTATAATTAAGAGGCTTTTTGTTTGGTTGGTCTTTTTTCTTTGTTTCGTTTCTTAAATTCCACATATGAGTGAAATCATATAGAATTTATATGACTGACTTACTTCATTTAGCATTATACTCTCTAGATACATCCATTTTGTTGAAAATGGCAAGATTTCATTCTTTTTTTATGGCAGAATATACCATTGTATATATATTACCACTTCTTTATCCATTCATCTGTCAATGGACAGTTGGGCTGCTTCCATAATTTTGCTATTGTAAATAATGCTACAGTAAACATAGGGATACATAAATCTTGAGTTAGTGTTTTCATATTCTTTGGGTAAATACCTGGTAGTGGAATTACTGGATTAAATGGTAATTCTATTTTTAATTTTCTGAGGAACCTCCATACTGTTTTCCATAGTGGCTGCACCAGTTTGCATTCCCACCAATAGTGCCAGAGGGTTCCTTTTTCTCCATATCCTCTCCAACATCTGTTGTTTCTTGTGTTTTTGACTTCAGCTATTCTGACAGGTATGAGGTGGTATATCACTGTAGTTTTGCATTTCCCTGGTGATGAATGATGAGCATCTTTTCATGTGTCTGTTGGCCATCTGTATGTCTTCTTTGGAGAAATATATATCCATGTCTTCTGCCCATTTTCTAATTAGATTATTTGTTTTTGTGTGCGTGTTGAGTTGTATAAGTTCTCTATATATTTTGGATACTAACCCTTTACCAGATATGTCATTTGAAGTATTTTTATTTCTTATATTGCTTAGATATGGTAAATTTGGGCACAGTATCAATTAACATTTATTTAGTGAGTTCCTATTAAATAGAAATCATTGGGTAAATTGGAGAATTAAAGAAACCAAGAAATAATTAGACCTAATTCCTGTCCTAAAGGCAAACACTGTATGTAAGATTAATGATAAATGAAGTTTAAGTGTCAAACAAGATATTTAGTGATATAAACTAGAAAATCTTCCAAGTAAGAAAGGATTGCTTTTAATTGAGAGGATTAGAGAAGGATTAATGGAGAATGTGAAAGTGCAATTGATATTATTTAAGAAAACATAAAGTGCAATTTTTATATATTTTGAATCTAGTTTCAATTTTAAAATGTTAATCAAGAAAATGAGAAAAAATTATTTAAAAGTAGATTAAGAGAAATCCAATAGGAATAGAAACATTTTTTTTCTTGTTTTCTTTTGTTTCCTGTTCTGTTGTTCTATGAGTAAAACTTAAAAGTAGTCTTGGATAATTAAAAATATTCAGAGAAGAATTCCCCAAATTTTACCACAATAATTTAACATTCTGAATATAAAAATATACTGAGTAGATTGAATATGTTGTTGTTGTTTTACTGTATCAATTAATGGGATTTTTAAAATAAAATAGTTATTTAGTTTGTTTCTCTGAGAGTGTGTGATTGAGCCGGAAACATAAAGAATCAAGTTATCCTTCTGATTTATTAGTTATGAAGTAGGCCTCTTTTAGAGAATGTACCTGAAAAACAGAAATGGAAAAACTTAGAATTTCAGGGAAAAAAGTAAATAAACACACAAAACACATCACAAGATATGTTGTTTAATAAAATTTATTATATATTTAATTAAGTTATAAGTTGTTCCATTCAAGTCAAAAGCTACTTTGTTCCAGAAAAGATTAAAAATGACTTACAAACACATCTCTAATATTTACCTGCCTATAATTTTACAATGAAGTTGCATTCCTGTTATTGTCTACATGACAAACACAAGCTCCTATCGATTTTTTTTAAGGATCCAGAAAGTTTTTTTTTTAATTGATATTGTTATTGAGATAATTGCAGATGCACATGTAGTTGTAGGATATCATACAGAGATTTTTGTACACTTTGCTCAGTTTTTCCCAGTGGTAGCATTTTGCAAAACTATAGTATAGTATCACAACCAGAATATTGACATTGATTGATTCCACCCATCTTATTCAAAATTTCCCACTTTTATTTTTGCCCTTTGAGTGTGTATGTTTCTAAGTTCTATACAACTTTATACAATTTTGCCACTCTGTGTAAGTTGTATATCAAGATACTATGTCGTTTCAACACTTTAATACCCTTTTATAACCACACTCATCTCCCTACAGTTCCTTGACCCTCACTTGGTTCCTAACCCTGTCAACTACAATCCATCCTACATTTTTAACATTTGTGATTTTAAAAATGTTTTATGAATGGAGTTGTACTGTATGTAAACTTTTGAGAGTGGCATTTTTCACTCAGCATAATTCTCTGGAGGTTTTATCCAATTTGTTGCATATTATTAAGTGTGTTTGTCTATATTGTTAAGTAGTATTCCCTAGTATGGATGTACTGTAGTTTAACCATTATCATATTGAAAGACATATGGGTTGATTCCAGTTTTGGGGATATTACAAGTAAAGCTATTTGTATACAGGTTTCTGTGTGAACATAAATTCCCTGTGAAATAATGCTCTCAAGGGTACAATTACTGAGCCCTATGATAGTTGCATGTTTAGTTTTATAAAAAACTGCAAACTATATCAGATTGACAGTACAATTTTACATTCTCACCAGCAATGTATGAGTGATCCAATTTCTCTGCATCTTTGCCAGCATTTTGGTGTTGTCAATATTTTTAAATTTAGCCATCTGGTAAGTATGTAGTGGTCTCTCTCTCTCTCTCTTTTTTTATTTTAGGAAGTCATTTTACTAAAGCCCTCTCTTCAAAAATATTTCTGTGATACTCGGAGAAGTAAAAAATTATCCACCCGCAGACTCTGATTATTATCTGTAGTCACAAGCTGAGTTCTGAATCTAGTGAAATGTCTCTATTCTTCCTGTGAGCTTACTATACATGTTATTGCTTATTGGGAATTTTGGCATCTCTCACTATGTTTATAGTTTTGTTGTATTTCTGTTTCTTTTTGGAGCTCTCTCATATTTTACTGCAGTGATAGCTAAGACAAGGCCTTAAAATGCAATAAGATTTTACAAACTATTTGGAGAAATTAAAATAGATTGATAATATAGTGTAATATAATTTCTATTAGATGTAACTATTCTGGGGGCAACATTGCTAACTTTGGATGGTTTCATGATGAATTTCTTTCTCCCCAAAATGCAATTTTTGTTTTATTTATTTTATTTTTTAAAAGAAAGAGAGAGAGAGAGAGCATTCACGGAAGTGGGGGAAGGAGGAGTAAAGGGAGAGGGAAAGAAAGAGTCTTAAGCAGGCTCCACACCCAGTGAGGAGCCCTACGCGGGGCTGCTTGAACTCAGGACCCTGAGATCCTGACCTGAGCTGAAATCAAGAGTCAGACGTTTAACCAACTGAGCCACACAGGCGCCCCCAAAATGCCATTTTGAACAGACCAGCTACTTTAAATGTGATACTGCTTATCCTGCATGTCCTCTCTACTTAGAGTTCCACTTTTTGCCCACAAATGACTCTTTGGAGTCTGCTCATAATTTCCCTATGAGCAAAACTGTCTCCAGAGGTACACACAAACTTTCCAAGTCCAAAAAATATTTTCCTGTGGTGGGTGGGGTGGGATGTGGAGGGGGCGCAGATTAAACCAATAGTTAAGAACAAAACAAAATAAAACAAAAAAACTTTCCTAGAGAAGCAACAATGGTTATAAAAAACTGCAAAACTCATATGCATGTATATTAACAAGCAGAACACTTAGTTTTACATCCTAAGCCATTTATTTAAAGTAGCTTCAGAGTTTTCACCCAATGAATGGATTTCTATTAGGATCCATTGAGTTTCAATATTGCAAGTGCTAGTTTAAAACTAAACTAAAAACAGGGGCGCCTGGGTGGCTCAGTCGTTAAGCGTCTGCCTTCGGCTCAGGTCATGGTCCCAGGGCTCTGGGATCGAGCCCTGCATCAGGCTCCCTGCTCAGGGTGAAGCCTGCTTCTCCCTCTCCCACTCCCTCTGCTTGTGTTCCCTCTCTCACTGTGTCTCTCTCTGTCAAAATAAAAAAATAAAATCTTAAAAAAAAACAAAAAAACTAAACTAAAAACAAATTGGAAGTTTACATATTTGTGCTACTGCAAAGTATACATTACAAATTCCCTCCAGTCATACTTGGACCCAGAGATCAAACAGTATTTTTAGGACTGATTCTTTTTCTCCTCCTCTTGGTTTCGCCCATCTTAGCATGGGTTAATTCACAGACTTAGTCTCTCCACATAGATACAGGGTAACCCTGGGAGTCAAACTTGAGTAGGTTTTATAGCTTTTGTTACCATTAAAGTAATCTGAGGAGGGACTCTGATTGGATGGACACTTGAACCACACTGATGGCCACGGTGATAAAGCTCCCTGAATATTCAGGCCAGGGTCAAGGATCCATTACCAAGACACTGAAATCAGAGCTTCAGGCATACTTTATCCACATGGGTACAAAATTGTCAAATCAAGGAATGGCATGTCTCCGTAGAATTGGATTCAGAGCAAATAAAATATCCTGTGCAATTCCATGTACTGTGCAATTTCAGGATTTTCCAAAACAAAAGAATGAAGAGGCTCAATGATTAATTAAAGTCTTTATCTCTGCAAAATGGAAATGCTCTCAACTTTAAAATTAAAGTCTTCAATTCCCACATTCCACCTGTTCCACTGAGGATTCAAAGCTTTTATCACTGATACGTGTGTAGATTTCATGCTCTGAATAGTATTTTTTCCCCTCTCATTTCAACAGTCCCTGCAGAAGAAAGATATTTTTCAAGCACATAGTGTAAGGAGGGAAGTATAGTATTGAGATGAAATTAATGGAAGAATCCACACAGTCTTCCATGGCCTATCTTGGGAGAATTTTACTTTCCCTTATCTGTATTATCATTCCAGATAGTGGTTTAGGAAACAGGAAACATTCTTTTTTCAAAGAAAGAACTTAATGGAAGGCATTTCATGCTTGCAAATTATTGGAAAGTCTCGAGAACAAAAGAAAAGTGGCTGCCAATGGATTAGTGATGTCAAGTATATACTAATACCTTAGTTTTTTTTTTTTATTATGTTATGTTAATCGCCATACATTACATCATTAGTTTTTGATGTAGTGTTCCATGATTCATTGTTTGCGTATAACATCCAGTGCTCCATTCAGTACATGCCCTCTCTAATACCCATCACCAGGCTAACCCATCCCCCCACCGCCCTCCCCTCTAGAACCCTCAGTTTGTTTCTCAGAGTCCATAGTCTTTCATGGTTCGTCTCCCCCTCTGATTCCCCCCTTTCATTCTTCCCCTCCTGCTATCTTCTTCTTCTTCTTCTTTTTTTAACATATAATGTATTATTTGTTTCAGAGGTTTTAATCCAGAGAAGACACTACTTCTGCTTCTTTGTCTGTCACTCATAAAGCCGATGGCTAGTGATTGGGATGCAAAACATATCTGCTTCAACTGCCTCAAGATTCTCTTGAGGTTGGAGTCTAGACTTTGGAACATTGTGGGCAGCCCCCAATCCTTACATCTCTGTGACCTTCCTGGCTGGCAGTAACTGCAGCAGGAAGCTGATGTGTGGCTCAACTCATCTGCAACAACTTGAACAAGTGCCTTTCACTGCAGAATCTAATTTCAATCCAGAACTCTAGTTTTGAGGAAGTCTGAGGTCTGTAATATGTTGCTTTCTAGATATTATAGTACTGAAAGGTTGGTAAGAATGGATGCCAAGTGCCAGTCAAACATACAGTGTATTTATATACATGTTTTATGTATGTATATACATAATATACATACACATATACAGTAAATTTCCAGAACTGTTGGGAAAATCATGGCAATGAATGAAATTAAGGTAAATGTATTTTTCTCTTTTTGTGTAAGTTTTCAGACCATGTAATAGGTTTTATTTATCCTTATGAAATAAAATTTTCAGTCAAGACTATTTGCTATGCACTATGTAGCAAATAGTAATTTTTAAAACTCCCCTCTATTCAGTATTGTTGCTTCCATGAGTATACTTAAGGAAGAAAATGGCATAATGATGCTGGGCCTCAATTTATGGCACTATAATTGAGATTGGGCTAAAATCACAGCAATTTTTGAATCAGTACTTTAAAAAAAATGGTAGGCTTTCCATGTAGAAGCAATCTATATATTCTGTTCCTCAAGTATTTCTTCCCTTTGGGCTCACACAAGAAGGCATAGCAATTAGTTTTGAGTTTTTAATTCTTATTCTCTAGCTGAAGTACATTCTCTTGATGAGCTTCATCAAGATTTTGTCTTTTTTTCCTTCCTTCCTTCCTTCCTTTTTTTAACCTCAAGTTTATTATTATTATTATTATCATTATCATGATTATTATTATTTCTTTTTAAGAGACTTCAGCAGACCAGAGAATGAGACTATTTTGAAATTGATGGGGTGGCTAGTACTTTTCCTTTATACAAAGAGGCATTCTTGACAGAATGTGTACTTTTTATACTTGCTTTTGCAGTCTATCCATAAGATTAAGTTTAGGAAGAATAAGAAAAATAGATTGTCATTTGGTTGGAGAATCAAAGGTTTCAATAGTGTACAGCAATCAATGTCTTCACTGGCATGCTGGGGTTAAAACTATTTAAAAGGTTTCAACCTAGTTATTCAAGCTGTCTTATCCCCTGTCTAATTCAGTGTGACAGTTGAAAGAAACCTGTTTTGAAGCTTAGTTATTTGACATTGATATTTATTTTTTATATATTTTTTTCTCTCAGAAAACTGTATTGGGGAATGTTTAAACCAATATGCATAGGATTTTAGATCTTCTAAATTTTCTTATCCATAGTATTTCAGTTGGAATACTCGGGGGGGTAATTGTTAGTAACACACAGTTTTCTGGCACAGTGAATTAAATGCAAGCATAGAAATGAGAACAAAGTGAAAATTCTAGGAAAACATACCGATACAGTAATTAGAATGTGAATTGGTTATTTAAAGGCATTAAATTAATACACTTTAGTCAAACTTATGCAGCAGAAAAGTTTCCAATGAAACACTAGTGGTTTTAATAAAATACATGAATTTTTAAATGCTTTAGTATTTCATATTAATCATCAGTCTTTTAATAATGATAGCTTTTTTTGTCACCTCAAGTAGAAATACTCTGTGTGATAAGAGATACCGTAAAGGGAATGTCTTGAAACCAGTTGTAACTATTTTTTTTGAGATTTAATGCCTTTCAAAGTGATAATACTTTTGATTTGCATGATATCTTTCTTAACATGTCAAATGATTTAAAGACTATTAACTCATTTATTTGCTCATATATGCAATCTATTGCAGTTAAGAACATGAGATTACTTCCCCTTGGAAAAAAAGGAAAAATTTAGGCTCATGTCATATTATCAGCTGTTAGGGTTTGGGTGAGAGATGAGGATGCTGACTACAAAGTTGTTAAAATGGAAAGCAGCTTTGCACACAGGGGACATGAAATTCTCTGGATCCCTTCATTTCCCAAGCTATTTAATTATGAGAAAAATTCTCCTGTTTGCAGTATATTAAAAATAATTTTTAACCTGAGGAGAATATTTCTAAGCTATAGAAAAGAACTATTTACATCAGTTTTTTGTTTTGTTTTGCTTTGCTTTTGTTTTTGTTTTTACATTTTACTTTAATTCTAGTTCCTCTTTTCTATCATGAATAATCACTTAGCTTCATTCACCTGTATTATAGACAAGGAAAATGACAGCAGTGGGGTATCATCACAGATGGGTAGCCTAAAGGTGAATTTCATGAAATATATATAATAGACCAGTTTTGGTACTTTCAATAATAGAACCCATATTGGCTGCACAGGGTTTGTAGCAATTGAGGCTTATATTTAAATCATCATTCTCTATTTTTTTTCCAAATTGCTACTATTTACTGATTAGGCAAATGTACTTTTATTATTCACTGATTAATCCCAGAAATAATAAGAAATATTTTTATTTTTCATAATATTTTATATATCTTGGAATTCATTGATCCACATTGAAGTTTAATTTGCTCTGGGATGGTTGTTTTATGGTTTTGAGACAACTGAGTTATTACCTCACATATTTAAAAATTACTGACTTTTAACAAATATTTTATTTATTTATTTTAGAGAGAGAGAGTGAGTGTGGGGGGAAGCAGAGGGGAGGGAGAGGGAGAGGCAGAGAATCTCAAACAAACTCTGCACTGAGCGTGAAGCCTTATTGTGGGTGTTGATCATAACCTTGGCAGAAACTAAGAGTCAGGTGCTTAACCAGCTGAGCCACCCAGGTACCTCCCAAGTTAACGACTTTTATATTTTCCCAATGAAATGAAAGTCAGATATGAACTTAGGAATTTTTCTATATTTACTCAGAAGTCCAAGGTTTTCCTAGATATTTATCCATGTACTAAAACTTCTTCAATAGCTGTTATCCAAATCTGAAAGCTCAGGGATGAAGTAGAAAAAAAAAATCTCAATGAGAGTTCCTTAAACTTCAGTAATTTGTAGAGAAATTCATATTTCATCACTTTAGGGTGATGAAACTTAAAATCTTAGATAATTCACGTTCTGTGTATCTTGTTAAGAAACATTTACCCTTAATTTATTTTAAAATTATGTTTACATAGAAAGTCTGAAGGCTACAGAGGAATATATCTATCTATATCTCTACCTATAGATACATATGTACATATATATCTATATTTTAGTGTACCATATTATTAAAACATATATTTGTATTATTTTTGGAAGACTTTCTTAACAGTTTTTACAAGCTTAAAGAATAGACTCAAATTAGGTTTTTAACCAGTAACCTCTAGCCATAGAAAAGACTGTATGTGGGGTTTGCCATAGTTTGCAGCTGCAAGTGTTGAACAGCTTATTGTTGCTGTGTCAGAAAGAAATCTTCCTGCTGGGTTTTCAGGCTGTGTGGTCACCCCTCAGAGACCAAGGCCAAGAGGTTGTGACCCCCCCAGAGATGGAGCCCAAGCCAGAGGTCACCACTCAGAGATAGAGCCTGGGCTGGAATTTGCCCCAGCAAAGTACCATGACTGAAGAGCTACTGAAAGTGACTGTATCCCTGGAAATGTTTAAAATGACTGACTGAGGGCGACTGGGTGGCTCAGATGGTTAAGCTCTGCCTTCGGCTCAGGTCATGATCCCAGGGTCCTGGGATCGAGTCCCGCATCAGGCTCCCTGCTACTTGGGAGCCTGCTTCTCCCTCTGCCTCTCTCTCTCTCTCTCTCTCTCTCATGAATAAATAAATAAAGTCTTAAAAAATAAAAATAAAAAATAAAATGAATGACTGACTGAATGAATATATATGTGTGTGTGTATATACACAGGCAGGTGGCAGAAAAAATACCACCTAGAGTTCCATCTTGCAGAGGGAACTGTTAAGCCTTTATAAGATTTCATTTTTTCTTATCAATCTTATACCTAAATTATCAAATAGGTGATCATTTTACACGGGAAATTTTGCTTTATTTATTCAATTAACTTTAAATTATAATTGTTTCCCAAGTCTTTAACTACCCAAAAATCTTTTCCAGGAATAGAGCACTAATAATTATTAAGCACAACTATGTTCATTAACATATTTACAGAATGTGAATAGGTACACAGCATTGTTATCAGTTCTGAGCATGTTGTTTATTGGAAAGATTTCTGGACAGGGAGGTTATCAGGAGACTCAAGTTCTGAAACTGACTATCAATAAACTAATGGGTTCTACATGCTTACATCTAAGGGCTGATGCTAGCTACTATGAAAAATCATGGCTACATTGGGTAAGCTAAGATAGTGCAGGAATTCTGTGGAGTAGCTTCTACCAATATATAACAAAGTCTAGTGTTTTCCCACATAGCCATCTCTGTTACTTAGAAATTCTGTATTACATAGTTATACTTGGTTAACAGTTGTTCTCTTCTTTTTTCCTGTCTTCCTTTCACCGTTAATTCATTTACCCAAACAACCATGGACTCATCCAATCATTCTATTATACATTAAAAAAAAAAATGTCTATTTTCTAGTAAATTCCAGGCATTTGTGGTAGGTTCTAGGAATAAAGGGGTGAGCAAATCAGAAAGGTTCTTGCCTTTGTGAATTTTACTATCTATGGTAAGGGAAGAGCCACAAATAATTATTCTATGGAAAATGTATTGAACTGGATTAAAAGTGCATGAGAACACGCCAGTTAGAAGTTTATTGAGGAGAACTACCTTGCTCACTCATGTGTCTGTTCTCTAGCATAATTATTGGCAGTGCCCTTTCACTCTCAAAAATGCTTCATTTTAGGGAATAGATGATATGGCCTCTGCATGTATCAAAATTTTACAAGGTATCAGCTGCCCACCCCTCCACCTTTATTTTACAAATAAAGGAAATGAGATTCTGATTGGCTTGATGACTTTACTATGATGACGTAGCTAATTAATGGTAGAAATGCACAGCTTCATAGGACAGGCAAAGTGACACAAACCATCCATGAGTGACAGTTCACCATAGATCTGTGATCTTAGAAATTAACCTAATTCCTTAAGCCTCAGAATCATGATTATGTGAATTCTGATATCCTCCTTAAAGAGTGCTATGGCAATTAAAAGAGATAATATTCCTGAAAGGCCTAGAACAATGGATTTAAAATGTGGTCAGTGTTAATCCCTCTGCCAGAAGAAAAAGTGGTCTTACCCACTAGCATTTATAGAATAAGAGAACTCTCACAGGTACTTAAACATGGATTAAATTGGGGGAGAATTTTTAGAATTTTCAGAGTGTCAGTGCAAAGACTATTTGGATTAGTCAGAAGATAATAAAAAAAATAGCATAGACAAGTTCATTTTCAAACGAGGAAAGCAAGCTAATATGAATCTAAAGGACTAACATGGTTAGCCTTCAAAGCATAATAAGCCCAGTACACCTAGCAGAAGTATAATGACTTACCCTGTCTATATTGCAACTTCTTCCAGCTTCAGCTTCAAGGTAGGAGTTAAGACATATTTTACTATGGTAAACCTTGTCAAACATCTCAGAAATGGAAAAAAAAAAAAAAAAGAGGATTAAAATAAGTTTTGTGGATATGGAAACAAATGTTAGGTTAAGCTCTCCAACCATTTGGTATTCTTTATAATATATGTATCCAAGGCAATAGCTTCATGTAACATATTGGATACCTTTAATGAAACATAAATCTGTGTAGGACATTTTATTTGAGGAATCATTTGAGTTTTCTTCAGGATGACAATCTAGGACAATGTGAAACAAACATGCTCAGCAACTTTGTACAAGCAGATCTTTTGCACAAGTATACTGTAAAGTTTAATGATTTATTTAATAAATATTGAGTAGTATCTTGTGATTTTCATAAATTTAAAAAATTAACATTTTAAAAAAATTTCATTACAAAGTTATTTTAAATAGTTTGCTTAATGTGAGGGTGTTTGGATGTTTACCCCATAGATCCTTAACCCAGAAACTTTGCCAAGTGTCTTTATATAATTTTTCCTTAGAACTCAACATGGCAGTAAATATTTCCTTATGGCGTATCATAATGGAAAACAATGACATGTAACATTGAATAAGTTAGGGATATATTTCAGATAGCATTTCTGATAGCCAAATATAATTGCCTTTTTTAAAAAGTGCAGTTGTGGCTGAAAATATGATTAAAACATATCTCTGATTTTTATAAGAGTTCCTTAATAGCTTTTGGAAACTTAAATAAGAGACTTAAACTAGGTTTTTAACTGGTAACCTCTAGTATTCTGAAGCAAATTGTAATGAATAATAATGATAAACATGTTAATAATAACCATGTTATTTGTCACACTATAAGTTGCTTTTTTAATTATAAAGCTGACTTTGAATTTTTCATTCTATTTTATACCTCTTAAGTATTTATTGATTTCATACAACTAACTGTATCCCATTTCTCTGTATGTTTTAACAAGTACATAAATCAGAAATATACTCTAACAAAGGCTTGACTTATGGAATATGTGAAAAAGACCACTGTCTTGCACTTGTATATACACTTCTCACAAATTATTGCAGATTTATTTTTCTAAATATTCTGCTTATATACAGTTTCCTTACTCAGTATTGGTCATGTTTATTGAATTTGATGTCTTGAGATTGTCTTAGAATAAGCTTTTGGAGGGTAAGAAAGATTTATTTTTCTAAATATTCTGCTTATATACAGTTTCCTTACTCAGTATTGATCATGTTTATTGAATTTGATGTCTTGAGATTGTATTAGAATAAGCCTTTGGAGGGTAAGAAAGAGATGGAAGTGTTTCTTTTTAACTTCATTTTGGTTTCATGTGAGGAAATCACTTGGCTCTTGAGGGACGAAAAGTTGTGATGGTGATCGAAGGAAACATCTACTATTTCTATGCTACTTCTAATTTAAAAAATACCTAACAAAATTCAGGTATGTCTAAATAACTAGGCAATTTATCTGACCTTTATGATTTTAGGCCTGCAAGGTTATGTTTCTATTATGGGTTGAGTTGTATTCCCCCTGAAGATGTTGAAATTCCAATCCCCAGTTCCTAACCCCAAGTTTCTATGAATGTAACCTTATTTGGAAATAGGACCTTTGCAGATGATCAAGTTCAAAATAGTGAAGCACTGCTCATATTTTATTAGCATAGAGTATTTCTTCTGTACATATGTAAAGTGCACTACCCACCAAGGGAATTTTGCAGAATCAAATAATAAGTTCTAAGACTCTAATAAGCCATATTTGATACCAGACTACTAAGAAGGATCTAGGATGGAAAATACAGTTTTCCAGCATGGAAGCATCAAGCATTCCTCTTCTGCATATTTCAGTGGCCTATACCCCTTACTTGCGAGAAGAGGATACGTGCATCAGGTGAGTGCAGGATCTGACATGAGGTAAAGATCTCATGTTCCACAAGAGCTAATATCTGTTAGAATTTCATAGACATAGCTTCTAGAGTCCTCTCAAGAGATATGCCTAGAGGGCGCCTGAGTGGCTCAGTCGTTAAGCGTCTGCCTTCGGCTCAGGTCATGATCCCAGCGTCCTGGGATCGAGTCCCACATCGGGCTCCGTGCTCGGCAGGAAGCCTGCTTCTCCCTCTCCCACTCCCCCTGCTTGTGTTCCTGCTCTCGCTATCTCTCTCTCTGTCAAATAAATAAATAAAAATCTTTAAAAAAAAAAAAAAAGAGATATGCCTAGAATCATCATACTCAGGGAAGTCTGAAGCCATGGCTTCTTATCAAGTATTTTTAGATCTCTGAGTCCAGATGAAATTTTCCAAGGGAGGTTATTTTTAATCATAATCTTTGTTGCTTAGAAACATAGAGGACATACCACCTTATTAAGTTGCCAGGGGAACAGAGTTATAAAATTAACCTAAGGTCAAATTCTCATGAAGGAGGATAAAAGGTTTTGTTAATCTATTAGCCACAATACATAGTAACACAATATTAGTGGAATTAAGCTACTCTCTAGTAGTATTTTGCACTTGGAGGATGTTGAATACATTAAAGCATTGAGAGTGTTTCACTGTACTCAGCTCAGTTTTTCAGGTTATAGTATACCTCTAGAAAGTGTGAAAACACAGAACTCTTGTAATTTATGCAGAAACCATGATCCACATTAAGTAACTACTTCCTTTGTTGAGATAACCATTCTCCTTGGTGTTTCTCTTCTCAGTCATTACTCCTATGTTCCTAGGAGTCTTTGCTGTGGCATACCCTCTAGTCCTTTTATTCCACTATACCCCCTCAAATATTCTTGCTAACTTAATCATAACTCTTTTGTGCTATGATCAGCTTTATCAGGAATTCCCCTCTAGGAAATTTACAAAAATAATAACTGTTCTGCTCATAGTCTTGGGGCATATATTGTTTAATTAATAAGTTGTTTCCAGATTTTAGTAACATATTTGAATTTTACCAGGAATCTTTAAGTCATCCACTTCAGGGAATTATAATAGGACATTCAGGCAACATATTCAGTATTTAATGGATATTATTTTGGGCATGTATTCTGTTCCAGAGCCCTAATATCATTTAATCATGTTCTACTGTCCTCATGTGTGAAGTTGACTCTATTAAATGTTTTATTTTTCTTTTGATTTGTCATTGTGTTATGATGTTAAATCATTTTCTATTTTCTTGTCCTTATATCTGTGAATAATATATGTTTACTTTTTGTGTTTGAAGCTGACTTTAGTGTTTTCTCTTTTTTCATTTTGTAATTGAACTTCTTTACCACTGCTCCAGAACCAGAATTTCAAACAAAATGTGACCACATAAACACACATACACACTTACAAAGACCCTTATCAAAAAACAAAAACACATTTAATTTTGATCTTGATCTTGTGCAAATATGGTTTCCTTAGATATATACCTTCTGAGAAAAATTTCATAAATCTTGTTCTTTGGATTTTGAAGAGCACCTGAAAACACATACACACAGATCTGCAAAGAGTGCAACACACTGGATAATTGAAAAGACTTACAATACACCATAGAACATATTAATGCAAGGCTTTTAACAAAGGCAAAAGATACTATAAAGCAGAAGAAAGAGTTCAGGCAAGAATTAGGGGCCCCAAAACTTCCAGAAGCATCTCCCTTAAGTCCTTGCTATGAACACAAGGATGTGTTTTGTTTCTAGATTGAATTACCAAAATTTGTAAAATAAATATTTATTTGGGGAGAGCAACTTGAAATTTTCCAGTGGCGTCTTTCATGACCCTCTGTTTACATAGTTAAGTCATGACCCTCTGTTTACATTGTTACTCCAGGTGTAAGCTATCAGTAAACCAACTGGGCCTAAGTGCCACAAGGGAGTTTCAGATATGAAATACAACAGGGTAAATCATTAATTAGCCCAGTGCCTTTATCTTGACCAAGAGACAGTACCAGATTCCCAGGCATTCCCAGAGATAACCACAGAGCTGTGTGAATCTAGCTGAAAATAGCTTTATCCTAAATGATAAGTATATGTTAATTATTATAGCATTTTTAATTAAAAATAATAATATCAAAAATTCAAACAAATTTGTATTTTTAGAAATGTTAATATACTTATATAATCAGATAACTTTGTCTATATGAAAAATCATCCCAAGGATTTAATGGTTTAAAACAACAATTATTATTAAACTCCTGATTCTATTATTTAGCAATTTGGGCTGGGCTCAGCTAGGCTGTTCTTCTAGTCTTGGAAGTGTTTATTCATGTGTATACAGTCAGCTTCTGGGTTGATTGGGTTCTTACTGCTTTGGAATGGTTCATTTCTGCTTTACTGGCCTCTCATGACATGTTTATAGGATGCCTTTTTTGGTAGGGTTCCCAGAGTGAAAATCTGCAAGGTTTTTTGAAGTCTAGTCTCAGAGGTGGTACAGTGTTCTTCATGCCACATTTTATTGGCCAAAACAAACATAGATTGTGTTATCCAGAAGCAGATACCATGATGGTATTTGCGGTATAAGTTATTTATTATGGACTAACATCTATAAAAGTGAAAGAGAGGAAATAGGATTGGGCAGAGGAAGAAGTTCATCTTCATGCAGGTTCAACAGTCTCAGTCAATATGGTAAGCTTGAATAAGGCTTGTCTGTCAGAATGTCCTGCACTGGGCCACAGAGACTGGACTCTTACTCTTCTGTCTGCTCAGGCACTGAAATTAGGAAAAATAATGACTTTAACTGACAGTGGCTCTAACTGAGGCAATATCACCACTGTAAGCTCTCTAATGACTATACCTCACAGCTAGACAGTAAGTCTTCCCTTGAAGGGGAATCTGGGCAGAGCATTTCTGAATCTATTGGAACAAGTCAGAAGGCCATCCAGATTCAAGGAGAGAGAAAAAAGATTTGGCATCTTTTTTTTTTATTTTTTTTTGAAGATTTTATTTATTTATTTGAGACAGAGAGAATGAGATACAGAGAGCATGAGAGGGAGGAGGGTCAGAGGGAGAAGCAGACTCCCTGCCGAGCAGGGAGCCCGATGCGGGACTCGATCCAGGGACTCCAGGATCATGACCTGAGCCGAAGGCAGTCGCTTAACCAACTGAGCCACCCAGGCGCCCGATTTGGCATCTTAATGCAAGGAGCAGGTGATGTCAACTGTGACCATGTTTGCATACTTTCATAATATTCAACAATATCTTGAGCACAATTTGTACTTAAATCAAATTTATCTAATTGAATGAACTATTACAAAGCAAATAAGGACAAAGAAGGTAATCAAGTAGGTACATACTGTGGTAAGTAGGTATAGTAAGCACATCTACTTTCTTGTTTCTGGATGAAATTGTATGATCTCCGCTCTTAGGGATGACTATTATCAACTGTACATTCAGCATCATAAATAAAATTCTTGGGTTGCTAAGTGGTTTCAGTTTATAATTATTGGCCTTATCCTTTTCCCATTCTAGGCAGGCTAGGCACTTTAATGTAATTTCACTGTCTAAAATATGATTTGATTTTCAGTCATCTATTAAAATTTAATGTAGTCTGACCTGCCCCTCCCCCCCCCAGAAAAAAAACTTGGACAAGAGTCCAAGAGGACTGAGATGTAACCTAAGATATTCACCTAAATTTTGTTATAATTCTGAGCAGAACATTTTTCATTTGTGGCCTCATCAATTGTAAAATAGACTCCTAACTACTTTGCCCTGTTTATCCTCTACCCTTTTTTGTAGCACAGATTTTGTGACTTGTCTTTTCAAAATATTTTTCCTTTGGAATTTATTCCATCTAGTAAGTCCTTAGTTAGAGCCTTTATTTATCCACTTTTATTTTGTTCCACATTGATTTTTCACTAGAGTATCTTTCATGAGTCTGCATCTTGGTATCAGCTCTTTTCTCATTTTGCAGAGGTGAGCTATCAGATGGCAACTGGTCCATATATCAGTCTACTTGCCATATGTTCTTCAAGTCAGCAAAAGTAATTGTGGACAAGTAAAGGAAAGCCTGATGTTCTTTTTGAAACAACAACCACAATAAAACACTTGAAGGATCTGTTCTTTACATTGGGTAATTCTTGGTAAGTGGTGGCTTATGGAGAACAACCCTGACTATGCAGCCTTCAGGGAGATGTTCCCTATTCCTCGTGATGGGTCTCAGCTATCAGTGTGACAGTCAGTCACTTGTCACAAAATCACTAAACTTTGCACTCTGAATCTAAGCACTGTGCCACCAACATCAGTGCCTGTGTCCTGGACATGACAAATACTGTGAAGAGAAAGAGATTTTACAGCTCTCTAGACAAATTCATTGCTGTAATACCAACATCTAATGTAGTAATCATAGTATAAAATTTCTGTGTGTGTGATAGCACTGTTGCCAACATGTTCTATAGGGAAAAATGTGTCTCGCTGGATTGGAAAGAAAAACACAAAATTATGAGTAAACACCCCATCAATAAAGAATGTGCTAGCATAATTAAGAACTATTTGGATATGTTATTATTTATTAATATTATTATATTGGAAAAGGTACCAAGCAAAACCTAACAGAGAAGTGAGATGAATAACAAAACAACAAGAACCCAGACTGAGTAAATTTGGGCCATTCTCTGAGTTGACACTCTATTCATGATTATAATTGAAACCTATTGTTAATGTTTTAAATGAGACTTATATTTAATATATCCGGGTAGGTCCAAATGTTTTTCTAAATAGCAATTAAAAACCACCATCAGTCCTTGGCTGAATTTTGAGTAATTCATCTAAAGGGAAATGCTTTCAAGCTATATATGTTTTGTCCTAGAGTATTTTTTTTTCCTTCTTTGCTTCAGAAGGCAAGAAAGGTTGTTAAAAATAGGTGGGGTTGGAATATACCATATTGACAGACAATTTATTCAGGAAATTTTTCTTCAGAAAACAAACAGAATTGGAACAAGGTTTGAGAACAATGTGAAGAAATGAATAGAAATGCTTAATGAATTCTGGTATCACCGGATGCATAAGTCCCTACTTCATTGCCTTGTGTCCTTTGCCTCAAAGTTCCCTGCCTGTCTTGCCATTTACCATTTCATCAATAAATTAAAAAATCACTAAAGGATTTTTTTTTTTTTTTGATTCTTGGAGCTCAGGCTCCTCTCAAGCTTAGTATTAAGCAAATTTCCATATTAACTATGGGTAATGTGAAAAGTTGTAAAAACAATGACAAGAGATCATCACCTCGTGACTTTCTTTACTGAACAACTAAATTCTAGTTGGATTTCTATAACCTTGATTAGTTCAGCACAGCAAGGTACAGAAATATCACCTCATGGTTAAGTAGGGATCCCCTGATTCAGTTGAGTCACTCAATACATTTGCTTTTGTCAAAAGCTTTACTTTATATTATAGGACTTAAATTATTCTGTATATAACATTTTAAAATTTAGCATTTAGGGGAAACTTCATATATAAGTGCTAGGTAACTCAAGCTACCAAATTTCAAAACTATTTTTGTCCCCAAATGAGTTAATTATTTTCCATAATCTCTTAAACACTTAACTTGGAAATAGAAGACATGTTTCACCAAGTGCCTGTTTAAATTTAAAATTCCACAGCTACAGGATCAAGTAGGCAGTAACTTGGCAAGTGTATTTTTCTAGTCTTTAAGGTAAAGAAGCTAAAATGAAGCATGAAATAGTTAAGATCATTAATTGTATATATACAGAATCTTGCACTTTATCTGGGTTGTAAATCTTTCATTCAGTTAAGTCAGCTGAATTCAGATTTGCTTTTTATTTATGGTCTTCTCTTAGATTCTTGAAATGGATAAAGCAAAATCAAGAGAAGATATTCATCAACACACATTGTTGTGACTTATAAAGATCATGTTACTCCTTCTTATCAGAACTGAGCCACAGTTGACTACTCCCTCCCCCTGACATTGAGTCACTGCCATATTCTCCACCCAGCTCCAAAATAAAGTAGCAGATTTTTAAGGGTAGAATAAGAAAAGCACAGGTGGTACCACCTACTGTAAATCCTTTAGTTCTTCTTAGCTCAGTAACAGCTGTTGGTCTTTTCACAGTTTGTTAAAAGCAAAACAAGGCATAGAATGTGGGCTGTTGACATTGTGCAACAATACCATTTGTTTGCTCAGATCATGACAACCAATGGCAACTTGAGAAGTGTTTCCTTTTTAGGCTTTTGGTAAAAAATCTTCAGGCCTGACTGCCTACCTTGCAAACAGTGCCCTAGATTTATTGATTAATTCTGGACACATTACAAATTATATAACTACCATGTGTTTTAATCTCGCTAATCTGAGAGTGTATATTATATAGTTTAAAGGAATTTTAAGAATTAATGAGCATCTGTTTCATCCTGTCTAGGCATATGGGGGAGAGAGGTGAAGAGAAAAGGGAACAAACTGTTTTGAGGCTTGTGGTAATGTTGGCCTTAAATGCCCCCTTTCAGTGAGGATAGGACTTTCCTTTCTCATCTTTTACAAGAAGCTAGGCTTTCCACTCATAGGAGTGTTAGTGAGTAAAATTGCCCAACTTTGATTAGGACTGGGCCACTGAGGAAGAGTCTTAGGTATAGGGCTGGCCAACTGTTAGAAGAAAAGGACTCTTATTGGAGTAATTAAAGGGAGGTGACACATTTGGGCTTGATTCAGGCTATCTTCAAGATCCAATATGGTTCACCTTGATGGATAAAGTACGCGATGGGATTTTCTAGATCACAGCATTAGTCAAGCAAAAAAGTGTGTTTCCATTTGGTCTATTTTGAAACAAGATCCTAAGTAAGGCATAAATAGACAGTAGAAAATAGTCAGAAAATAGCTCCTAGGGAGCAAGGTTTACAGCAAGATTAACATCAGCCTGCCCAGGACGATGAAGTCTGAGGATATCCCGATATCCTGAAAATTTATTCAGAATTAAATCAGCAAATAGGTAAGGTTGAGACTGTGTATTAGTAATGATTAAGCCAAGAGTTGACAGGAGTTGGAAAAGACAAGGGTAAATTAAAGAACTTATAGCAGTGACTTTGTAACACTATGCATTTGTAAGAATAAAGTTCAGCATATTATACAAAAGATAATTGCAAGTCTTCCTGTAGTTATAGAATCAATTCCAGGAATTTGCATTTTAAAACTCCAAATGATTTCAATATAGATCCTTCCCCCCAAATTGCAATTTATAAGCAATTCTTGTTGTCTATAAGGGAAATAAGTGAATACCTAAACAAACATGATAAATGATAAAAAAATGGTACATTGCAATAAGAGAGGTATGGGCATCAGGGACAGTGTAAGGATTGTTTTGAAATCAATTTGACTTTAAGAATATTTATCAGGGATTATTAATGTGAAGAGGGAGAAAATCTCAGGGAGATGGAGAGTGGTTAGCAGATGTATGCAGGTGGGTCATCTCATATTATACTTACTCTAAATATCTCTTCCAGGGGAATAGCTCCTATTAAGGCATAGGGCAGGGTAGGGTGATATCTAAAAGCTAACACTCTGTGGGACACCTGGGTGGCTCAGTTGGTTAAGCGTCTGCCTTCGGCTCAGGTTATGATCTCAGGGTCCTGGGATGGGGCCCCAAATTGGGCTCCCTGCTCAGTGGGAAGTCTGCTTCTCCCTCTCCCTCTGCCCCTCCCTCCCTCTCATGTTCCCTCTCTCTCTCTCAAATAAATAAATTTTAAAAAATCTTTAAAAAATGTATTCCTAATTCTTTCATTTCTAACTCAAATGATTTCTTCCTTCCTTCCTTCCTCCCTCCCTCCCTCCCTGCCACCTTCCCTCCCTCTTTTCTTTCTCTTCTTTTCTTTTTCTTTCTTTCATTTTGTCTTTATAATTATGCCAAACTTTTACATAAATACTTTCAGTAATTTTCCAGGTTCTATTTATTTTGAACATTAAAAGAAAATAAATCCACAAGATTATAAATACTATGACTGAGTTTCCTTAATGTCTTCTCTCTGAACATGACTTTCTTGGGCTTTGTCCTTCCTAAAATGTAGTGAAGGAAGTTAAATTACAAGGGAGTTAAGAGGATACATAGTAGTTAGCCTGAAAATATGCTCTGATTTTTCTCACCAGCTTGGAATTCTCTGGAGAAGACAATATAAATCATGAAAAATTATAGAAGTAGTGGAGGGTTGGTATCAGTTAACAATACACAGCCTATTCTTCAGTACATCCTTCATGATTCTACTTAGCCACAGAATTCTTCCCTTGAAGATCAAAATCAACAAGCTCTGTTTTATACTTGGTTTTGAAAAAAATGCTCTTTATTGAGTGAAAGAACAAAATAAAAATTTATAATACAATTACTTATATATTAAAAAATAGATTAATTTTAAATAGAGTAAAAAGAAAAAATATACAGTAATTTCCATTTGCCATAATTTTGTATTATTGAGGTGGAAACATTTTCAAGAAAGTAATCTCAAGTATGCTGAACAACAACAATAAATTATAGAGAAACAAATATGGAAGAAATGGATCCATTCTCATCTGACAAAATATTTTTATTCCATGAGCTTTTTCTCCTTGTTTTTAAAATAAATCTGTACTATTTTTAGAAAAATGTTGAGATGATTAAATAAAAAAAATATAAAGCACTATAGAATCTGTTATTAATATTATAGCATTGAAGTATGAAGATAAAATATATTTTAGTATAATAATATTAAATTAGTGTTATTCTTCCTTATGACTATTGCTAGATATTCAGTATGGGATATTTAAGTATAATTTTAATATTTTTCTAAGTTCAAAATGAGGTTAGAAAAACCAATTTTAATATCAATATAGGGAGTCAGTTTTTAGTGAGAATGGTTTCCAGTGAGGAGTCAAGTAACATGTAATTGTTTTATGGTATGTTTTACAGAAACACAGATTCTGTTGCAACTATTTTGGTCTCTTAAGGGAGTGAAGGTATTATTAGAATCTTTTAATAAATGAAAGTACTAAGAAGTTGAGGTGTCAAAATCATAAAGATAGAACAGAGATTACATAAAGGATGTTATACTTATTCTCATTTAAATTAATTCCATCACCATATAATGAGGAAGAACTATATTATATACTAAAATATTTTCCTTTTATTGTCTTTCTTGCTTTTATTATATTTAAAGGTAAAAGGTCTTCACAGTTGAGATGTTCTTTATAGTACATATTTATGTCATTATAGTAATTCAGATATTTGGCATTTTGGGGGGGGTCCCCTTAACAGTTTAACATCTTAATTTCTTAATATTTGATTGAGCTAACCCTGATAAAGTCTATCTTTATTAAACCTAATACTTTTATCCTAATATTTACATATATATGATATTGATGAAATTAAGATCTTTCATATAATCTGAGTACATTTACTTTGGGTTTGTATTTTGTGTTTATTTTTTTTTTTACTACTGCCTTTCTCTTGTTAAATCACGTTGATTTCTTCTCTTTAGTTCTCCTTCTGTTTGTAATATTTATATGTCAACATCTGTGTAATATTTATATGTCGAATACGTAGAATCCTGCATGTCAAAGCCAAAAGGTCATTTGACTCATGTTTAATTAAAACCATGAGTACATAAAGAGCATCTTCTTTCAAATCTACCCAATTCATCGGGAAAAAAATCTGTAAAAGGGGAATACCTTCCTCTGCTTCTCTTTTCTTTCTAAACCTAACCAAAACAAATCAGTCGTTTAGCAGCAAGTATGTCAAGAACTCAATGAGGAATACTTCTGTTTCATTTGCTTAATTGTACAATTGCATAGTACAGAGTTTAAGATGGTGGTGAACCCAGAAAATCTCCAGATTTTTTTCAGATTCTCCAGATATTTATTCATATCTTTTTTTTTTTCTTATGACCTTATTTTCCCAGTCAGTGTTAATTTATTTTTTACCTTTTACTGCAATATATGACAAAATAACAGAAAACCAAACACACAAAATATATATAGCATGATTATTATAAGGCAGACAATATTAGAACATACCACTCAAAGAATACAACTTTGTCAGCCTCCCTAATTGATAATGTATATGCTCCATTACCATCACAATCCTTTTCCCTCCTACCAAATGTAACCACTATCCTGACTTATAGTAATCATTTTCCTTACCTATAACTGTTGAAGGATATGAGTCAAACCTTTGATCTGTAGAATTTCCCACCGTGTGAATTTTACCAATTGCATATTCACCGTATACTTATTGTTCAACATTTCTCTGTCACTGTATCCCTGCAAAGTATCACATGGATCCAGAGGCTTGATCAAAATCAGGTCCAAGGCCGTTGGCCAATGGAAATTTCTTAAAAATGGTTCCTATTTTTTTTGGGGGGGAGGTCATAACCCTAGTAGTTTCGATAACTTATTGAATATCTACTAGATAAGATGTTCCAGGCCCATCTTGAATTTCCTGCCCCAGACTTAGAGACAGCCATTTCTCCAAGAAGTCATAGTCTCTGGAGTGGGCAGTCATTTGTTAAATGAGTAGTGTGGATACTCATTGCTACTGGGCTAAATACTGATTTGTCCTTTGCTTAGGACAGCATTAGGGAATGTGTGTTTGTGTGCACATCTGTTTAGTGTGTGTTTAGTCTTTATCTTTATTTCACCACACAAAGAAGCCTGGTTGTCAATAACAGAAGAATTGGAATATTCTGTAATTTTCTTTATCCCACATTAAACACACAGCATGCTTGCCTCACATTTCCTTTCCTTGAATATATCAAATATTTTTATTTTCTTATTGTATGCAAACTTGTCTGTGGAAAGTATAAAGAACAACAGAAACAGTATTATTATAAAAGTTAGGGAAAAAAACTAATGATAATCTAATTTTCTTCCTCTTTTAAATCTTTTACTCTATTTTCCCAAATACTGAAATAATTTTTGTTTTTTAAAAAATTCAATATGGGGCGCCTGGGTGGCTCAGTCAGTTAAGTGTCTGCCTTCAGCTCAGGTCATGATCCTGGGGTCCTGGGATTGAGTCCCACATCGGGCTCCTTGTTCGTCGGAGAGCCTGCTTCTCCCTGTCCCTCTGTCTGCTGCTCCTGCTACTTGTGCTCTCTTTCTCTGTCAAGTAAATAAATAGAATCTTAAAAAAAAAAAAAAAATTCAATATATTTATGAGAACATTCCTTGGTGTTGGTCATTCTAATTCAATATTCACAGGTATATATAATGTGATTTTTATTGTGTTTTAAAGTATGTAATTTTAATATATATGTATTTTTCTTTCATGAAGGTTGTTTTGTGTGTAAATTTTGTATTCTGCCCTCTTACTGTTGCTTTTTCTTGAATTAAAAAAAAATTTAGCATATTTGATCTTATTTGCCTCTCAATATTTGTGCCTTTCTTTTGGATCCATTTTCTCATTTTGTTAATTACATTTTTAATATATTTTTAAAATTTTGAAATAATTTCAAACTTATGGGAAAATTAGAAGTACAATACCAATAAACATTATTTTTTTTTCCTGAAACTTTGGATAAATATTTTTTACATGGTTCCCACCATCACCATATAATTTACCGTGTATTTTCTATACAAAGGACTTTGTACAACACAATCAAAATAAACTATCAAAATCAGGAAATTAAGATAGATACATTATTACCATCTAATTCTTAGGTACATTCAAGTTTTGCCAATTATCCCTGTCAAGACTTTCTCAGATTTTGCCAGATTTGTAAACTAACAAATTAAGCTATTGCAGCTTCATAGATAGTAACCATATGCATGTGAACCTTTCGTTGGAGACAAAAGACTTTTATTCAGTACAGCAAGCAAAATGAGCCTCAGATTTGTGACAGATTTTCTTGTTCCCCAATTCCCTTGGAGATGACACAGTGTGGTTTAGGAAGTTGCTGCCGAAGTGGTAAGATTGTACCACAGATGAGCCTAGGAAACCTCCATATTTTTGTAATGGGCTGAAAGCTCTCCTCCCTAACTTTTGCCCTGGAGGGAGACATTATCCTCTTAATTAGTTATTGTAGTTAGCAAACAAATCTGCTATCTGCTCCACAGAAAAGTACCATCTCTCTCTCCCAGGACTGTTTGTTTTACAACCATTTTTGAAAAGAACACAAAACAAATTCCAGCAGTACCTGTGTTCACAAGATCTGCCAAAATGTGAAAGACGCACGGAAAATTATCTGCCAACATCCCAACAATGTATTTTATTTGTCGTGTCTCCTTGATCTTCTTCAGTGGGCAAGGGCTTCTCAATCATTCTTTGACTTTCATCGTCTTAACATTTTTGAAGAGTACAGGTTCGTTATTTTGTAATGACTCTCAATTTGGGTGGCACTATCCTTTTTCATACATAGATTCAATTTATGAATTTTTGGTAATATTGTAGATACAATGCTCTTATCTCCATGCATCCTATTCAATTTGTCTCATTACTAGGAATGCTGACTTTTATCACTTTATTAAAGTAATATCTACCAGGTTTCTCCATTAAAAATTACTGCTTTTCCCATTTAATTTAGTAAGTATTTCATGGGAGGGTGCTTTGTAAATATCCTGTTCCTCATCAACATTCACCATGCATTTTATGATCTCTTAAAGATTTTTGCCTGAATTCATTATTACTTTGATGGTTAACAAATGGTGATTTTCTAAATCCATTCTTCCATTCTGCATTTATTCATTGTCATTCTAGCTTAGACTTTTCTCATTTGTATTTCATTTATTTCTTTATATTAGCATAGATTCATGGATTTCTGTTTCATTTTAGTGGATTGCAGTTCATTCCTATAATCATTCATTTTACTTCTCAAATTTTCCAAGATTGGGCAACAGGGAACCACTTCAAGTCAATTTCAGTGGTTTTTGACAGTTTTACAGTACTGACATTTATAGCAAAGAACAGTTTTTAGAAAGCAAGATCTGGACATTAAGTAGGCTATTATCATTAGGTATTAATTATCCATAGGTGTTCACAATGGACAAAGATGCGAATACAATTTGATCATATATTTATTGCTACAGTACATTTATATTTATTTCCACATCTACACCATATATAGAAAAATATGAATTCATACTAATAACTCCAATTCCACTTCTATATCCAAAATTGTTCAGGAGGGAAAAGGAGAGCGCAGAAGTATGCAAAAGGCAAAAAGAAGGGACTCAGTATTTAATTTTAATTTGAAAGTTTTTTGTCATTTTTAGGTTATTGATTCTTATGTTTCTTCTGATTTAGTCTCTTCCAGTTTTTAAAAATCTAATTCCTTCTTGAGTTCCCCATCTTATTTCTGAGATTTTCTAATTCTGACTTATGTTTTTATAAAATGTGTTTTATTCTTATTATCTTTGAGCATATTTTGAAATAATATATTTTTCATTTGTTTTTTGGTATGCTTTTCTGAAGTGCTTTCATTGTAGGGGTGTTTTTTGTATGCCTTTAACCTTTTTTTTCTCCTAGTGACTTTGAAAAGGATTTGACTTTGATATACTTTTCTGCTCTTGTTAATGGAAAATTGGTTTCCCTGGCTTTTTAGAATGAGATGTGATCCAGGTAAATTTTTGTGTTTGTGGAAGTTTCAAGAGTTTACAAAGTTCAGACTGTTCCAGTTGCTTTGGACCTTATATTGTGCCTTCCATTAATGTGCAGTTCTTCTCCCTTTTCGGCTGCTGTTTTCACATTGGCCTGATTTGTCCTCAATTATTTCTTCTTGGCTCTTTGGGGTTCTTATTCATATTCTCCAGTTTATCAGATAACCCTTTAATTTCCTCCCCTTCATTCTAAGTGTTAATACCATGTAGGTTTTTTGGTGATTGTCTTTACACACATAGTTGGGGGTTTATGGAGGAACCCTTGTTACCAAGTTTTGCTGCAAATGTTGCTCAATCATTTTCAGGTTTCCTGTCTCATTACATTGTGTGCTTTCATGTGATGAATGAGAAGATTAAAAAATTATGTCATTGATGTCTCCAACATTTTCCTAGAATTCTCTGTTGATTCTTTTAAACAATATCTTTCATAATAGCACTAAAGTTGAATGCTAATTGTTAATATTATTATTTTTAGAATTTTGAAGTATTTCAGACAAAAAAAAAAATCAAACTAAGTAGCCTAAGCTTTTTGTTATTCAAGAAAATTTTTCTCTACAAAAAAATAAATCTTTTTTTTTAAAAATAGCTTGTTGGCCCCAAAACCTAATTGCTCGCACAAAAGAATAAAGTTTATTGAAAACTGAATTTGCATTTTATCAAGAAGATAAATGAGAAACACATAATAATTCTATTCTTCAATAACTTCTACCATTTATAAATACTGTTTGCCATTGTAGACGTATTAAAGTTTTATGCATGGAGAAAATTTATGTATATTTACAAACAGCATTATATTGCACATACAATTTTGAAACCTGCTCATGAATATTTTTCATATCAAATAAGTATACTTCCAATTGACAAATGTAATAACTGGAATTAATTTTAATCAATATCTACTAATCTGCTTTCTTTATCATTTTGGAGGAGTTGAAATTTGCATATAAAGTAGATGGTAACATGCTATAATGGTAAATGTTTAAAAACTTGATAAATGTAAATACATATACATAGATGAAATACATCATCAGGACCACCCTCACACTGTTTTGAAAGTAGAAACTCTGTCCTGAATGATTGATTTTGCTTGTGAGTTTTAATGATTTGGCTTGTGAGCTTTATTTTAGAAGGAATATGACTAGACCCAATCAGAAAGAATTCTGTGGTCTACAGTGTTTGGAACAGTTGTTCTTGACTTACACAATTTTTATGTGCTCTCTAAACACACTCTGAGTTTTAAGCTTCCATATTCAAGCAGGTATTTGCGGGTCCTATCACACACACACACACACACACACACACACACACACACACTATAATTATGTTTTCTCAAAGCAATCAGAAGTATATGCATTGATAGAATTCAGTAAGTATGCAGAATATCTAATATACCCAGCAACATCCTTAGGGGTAAATATATAGCAGTTAGCCAAATAGATAAAAATTGTCCATGTGGTGTTTATATTATTGTAATAATAAGAAAGTGTAAATTATATTGGATGTTAGATGATGGTAAATATTTTAGAAATACATGAAGAAGTTAAATGAAGTGTGATAGTGGGGGTTATTACAATTTTAAATAGGTTAGAGAAAGCCTCACTGAGAAGGTGACTTTTAAGCAAAGATTTAAAGAAGTTGTGTAGGTGAGTCATGAAGATATTTTGAGAAAAGAGTATCAGTGTGAACAGCAGGGGCAGAGGCCCTGAGCATGCTTAGCATGCTCAAAGAACAGGAAAGAAAGCAGAGTCAGAGGAGCTGAGCATAATTGGAAGGCAGGAACAGTAGAAGAGATGAGGTCATAGAGAAAATGAGGGGGAGGGCAGATCATATAGAATCTTCTAGGCTATTGTAAAGATTAGATTTTACTCTGAGTGAGATGGCAAGCCATTAAAACTTTTAAGCGGAAGGATGACATGATCAGTTTTAATTTTTAAAAGAGTGCTCACGCTTGTGTTGAGAATATAATATAATAAAGAGAAGATGTAAAGATAGGACTGTAATAATAGAGTCCAGTTAGTCAGATAAGGAGATAATTCATGTAAAAGATGGTTTGGTCTC
The DNA here is from genome assembly GCF_002201575.2 of Neomonachus schauinslandi. Lineage (NCBI taxonomy): Eukaryota > Metazoa > Chordata > Mammalia > Carnivora > Phocidae > Neomonachus > Neomonachus schauinslandi. The sequence goes on along the minus strand of NC_058403.1, from coordinate 36,356,035 downwards.
AATGGAAATAGTGAAAAGGAATCAGATTCTTTATATATTTTGAAGGTAGAACCAACAAAATCTGTTGCTGGATTGGATGTAGTGGTCATCTGAGTTAGTGTCATGGGTATGTGACATGTGCAGTTGCACAGGGCTACAAGCTCAGAAGGACCCTATTCTTGGTGCAATGCTTTGTTTTTGCTGTTTGAAATTCTTAATGATTTTATTTTTCAAGTTGTGTTTTGTAAGTCTGATGTAACAATGGATCATGTGCTTGAGCAGAGGAGATAAGCACAGTATGCATGCCTCCTGTCATTCCTTTCCACTGTGTTCATTTATAGCTGTTATGATACCCCACAAGCACAGAATTCCATTAGACCCAAAACTCAGAGTCACTGGATTCTATAATAAACACACTAACCTTGTACTCACTGTAAGTCTTGCTGAGTTCCCACAGATAATGCTTCCACTGGAGTTGTATGCCCTGGGAGGTGATGCTTTCCTTTCCAACTAGAATTTGCTTTGAATGTGGAGGCAGTGATATGGTGTTCTAAGAAACAAAAATAACCAAGAAGCCTTATTATATCCTTTCTTACTTATATACTTCCCTATATTAGCCAAGCACTTGTGGTTAAAGTGATGATGACATAGATGGAAAGGGCAAAATAGGAGAACCCACATTCCTTTTCCTTCAATTCTTCCTTGCACTTCAGTAAACTGAAGGTAGAAAGAATTGGTAGAATGTGTTCATAACAAAAAGCAAAATAAAAACATTTGAGTAGTTTTGTATGGTGCTTCCACTATTCTGGTAGAAAACAAAGTAGCAAAATAAACAGCATGTGAATATTATGATGGGAATAATACAAGAAAAAGGTAAGATTTGGAGATTTACTGGAAAAAAATTGTTTATGTGATGTTCTTGATTGGTTAAGAAAAAATAGAATCTAGTTCACAAGTTATAGATTTGGCCTTTGAAAGAAGAATAAACAGTTCTTCTCTAATAAGTGGAGAAAGCAAGGATCTATCTATCTATATAGCTATATGTATATGTATACCCATACATATAGCTATAGATATGTATTTGTAGATATGCTGAAGTGAAGCAGAATTTATGGGATTTCCCTGAGTAATTCTGTTTCGTCAATAAAAACGTTGGCAGGTTCTTCTTCTGAAAGTGAGAATGGGGGAGGGGTGGCTGTTGGATCTGCAAGGAGAAAAGAATGAAAACGATTTCATTTCCACTGTCCAGTTCATCAAGAGGTCTTTCCTGAGCCTCTAACACGTTTGTGTTTCCTAACACCATCTTCTTTGCTTTTATGTTAACCTGACATTTTATTTGTATGTTTAATTTCATGTTTGACCCAAGTCTGTTTCTCCCAGTAGGTTGTAACCCCTGTGAGGGTAAAGATCATGACTTTCTTATCAATAGTTGTGCCTAGCACAGTGTTTTCCACATAGTAGACACTAAATTTACAACTGCTGAATTAAATAATCAGTTAGACACATGTTCTTATTGTGAAACTGTCATTCTGTGTGACCAAAAAATCAGAAGAATTTTCAAAGATAATTGGCTCAAACTTCTAAGTCCACTTTCTTCAGGATATCCAGTTCTTTTGCCAGATACTGCAAAGTCTAGCCACTCTTATGTTCATATTTGGATTTCTGATTCCCCCAAAAGAAACAAATTGTGAGGTCTCCACTACCAGAAGTATTTTGTTTTTTTTTTTCATTCTACTTCAACACAGATGAGAAATTAGACTCCCTTTATGATGTTTTATCCCTCAGATCAATTGCACACTTCATAAATAGGCAATCTTAATGAAATTATTGGTGAGATGGGCACGGTATTTGTATCAAGCAATGCAAGTAATTATAGATAGACTATTAATTCACCGGCCACACTTTCATTCGAATTTTCTTATAAGTCATTTTTCTTTAAAGTAGCAGCATCTTACCTAATTGTTAGCCTATTTCTTTCCTCTCCTTCCAACTTATCTCTTTGTTATAATCCACCTCCAAATTCCAAACCTGGGCTCTGTTTCCTTGTAATATTTTTTTTTCAGAGTCTTTCTGAATTTAAACATCGTATTAAAGCACTTTGCCCACGTGAAAAAAATTTCTAGTGTGTTAGAGACTATAGATTCAGTCTATGAAATCATTTCAACCTACTCTACTAGCATTGTATAGAAAAGCAAATCTTCTCTTAATACTATTTTGTTAAACTATATCAATTTCTTATATTCCCATTTATGTTTCAAAAACATAGACTGAGAGAAGATAGTAAAATGCCAGCAGAATTAGTTCTGTTTTCTATACCTGAATATTCAAGTATTCAAATTAATTAGAGATTCATTCTGTATTTCATTTAAACATGTCATTCACTCAAATGGATATCCAGAAAGGATTTGATTAGTCATGGGAATCACTCTGCCACAACTTGGATGCATGTTCCAGGAAAAAAATCACATCTTCCGCCAGAAGGAGTCATTGAACACACCTGCTCATACTGTAATATGCTATTTTTTTTTTTTTTTAACTTTAGCATTCTCTTTGTGGAGTGGCTGCTACACATTGGAGGAATCTAGTTACTTTTCCTGTGGAGCCAGTGGCTATGTGCAAGTTCTTTACCTGTTACATTATGTGAGTATTGCTTCTCTATTCCTTGGTGCTGTGTACTTCTTCATTTTATGTCATAAGCTTTGTTATATTGTTTTTAATTTTCTTTTGGTCATTTAAAAATCTTCTCCAGCTTGGATTGTTTTTCCAAGTGCCTTAGGAACTCATCATCCTTTCTAATAAAATAGAAAGTAGAAAGGTATTTCTTAAAACCTGTAACCTTTTCTACTAAAAGAAAAGTTAATTTGCATTTAAAGCACACTTAATTGGTATTTGCCTTGGGTAGGAATACATACATAGGACTCACTTGAAGTTTATTGGAACATTTCTTCAGTATCTTTACCCAATACTTCATTGAGGAAACTATAGTCTTTTGTTAATCTCCCTAGAATGGTTTCTAAAAATAATTTTGGACATTGTTTATAGGTTTATACTGCTAATCTTGAGCTGGTTTGATTTTATTTCTTTTCAACCTTTCCCCCAGTAGAACCTAACGTACCAATTTAATGGTGACTGTTGATAATAAGGTTTCAACTATACACAATCTCAAATACATAAAATTCAGTAATCTTTTATGTGTTCTGAAAATAATGCATCATTATTTGAAGCATAATTATTAAAAACAAATTTCTACTTAATACTAGAAGAAACAAAAATATTTTTATGAATTCATAAGATAGAATTTCTTTTCTAAATATGGAAACATGTTTACCACATGGTTCTATATTAATCATACCACCTGCTGTATTTCCAAAGGAGATTCCATTCAGTCTTTTTTAATACAGTTCTGTATATAAAGAATAAATGGGCCAGAAAAAAAGGTTGGAAAGTAAACAATGGCAGGTTCCATTTGAAATATAATACTTAAAAATTTAGGCATGAAACTTTTAGTGATGTTAATGAGGATGGTGGAACTAAATCTCCTCTGCTTTACTAAATCTACCTTTGTGTATAAATGCATAGTCAAGACTAAAAAAATCTTGCCTTAACTGATTCCATTATGCTGAGATGTTGCAGGAAGAGTGACTCGATAGTACTCTTTATTGTAATTCCATGTAATATTGTATCTTCTATTGTTACACGATAAAGTGATTCTTCCAGTGTTGTGTGTATATATGTGTGTGTGAGAGATAGAAAGACCCAGTATGAACAACTACAGAGTGTCTCAAGATAGCATAATGCATATCTTCTGACCAGTAAATTACTCATGGCAGCATTCATTGATGAAAGAGACTGTGCTTCTTCGTAGCTGCCAGAGCTAAACAAATTCCTACAACCAGAACTGAAATAGGAAGCTACTCCTTTAACAAGGAGAAAGTACTATTCCCTCAATCAACCTACTTATTTTTAACTTAGTGTCCTTTACTTTCTTTTATCTCTAGTCCCAGTTAATATAATGATCTGATTTGGCAGCAAGTATATAATTATTATTTTTTTTTAAATCTGTGTCTCTTAATGATTTTCTCTCCACCTTTTTTTAATAATCCACCCTTAAATGATAAGAACTGGTTTGGAGGATATGCAGAAATATAAACTGGATTTTTCTGATAGATTGAAAAAGAAGTTCCATGCTTTATGTGAATATCAGTTGTGATAGTTATGATAGAATAAGAAAAAGTAGGTATTTTAAGTTAACTTGCAAAGAGTATGCTTGATCAGCCTTGCCCGTGTTTTCTTTCCATCATTTTCTTCACCTACGGAAGGAAGCCCTAGTTTGACCACCAGGGGGCATTGTATGCATGGTAGTCCATTGGTATCTTGAATTTGACCAAGGGCTCTGCCCAGTAGAAGGAAAGGAAATAATTTATCAAAATTTGGTGAATTTGGTGACTGGAACACAAAGAGGATGCAGAGACAGGAGGAAAATAACCAGAGGTATTTCACAGACACGATTGGAAGGAAAGATTGCTAGACTGTCCTTGGTTTCTGGTCCAGTTCATAGGCATTCTAAAAAAGAATATACTTTTTCATGGAGGACTGAGTGCGTCTGTGGTTATAACAACTTAAACGGCCTAAGGAGCATGCTCTTGTTTCTATAAATGTAACAGTGGCAGTAACAGGAAAATATTTGTTTGATTTTGGAGTAACTGTAAAATCTATATTGGATTCATGATAAGTAGAAAAATAAACTCAATAAGGTGCAGTTGTGGTTTAGTGATGATTGTATTTATTCCTTCTGAATTTTGAACAATGGACTATTAAAAGATTAAAATGTTTAGGGGCGCCTGGGTGGCTCAGTCATTAAGCGTCTGCCTTTGGCTCAGGTCATGATCCCAGGGTCATGGGATCGAGCCTCGCATCGGGCTCCCTGCTCAGCGGGAAGCCTGCTTCTCCCTCTCCCACTCCCCCTGCTTGTGTTTCCTCTCTCGCTGTCTCTCTATCTGTCAGATAAATAAATAAAATCTTAAAAAAAAAAAAACTTAAAAAAAAGATTAAAATGTTTAATTCAAGTTTTCATCTTAAATTTTCATGCTAAGATTTTCCATTTATTTAATAATACTTTTTTTTACATGTTTTAAATACCATTTCATTAAAATGTCTATGGTACTTATGGTTTACTATTTAGCAAAATACCTTCTTAGGTAAAATTTCACAGCTGACAGGAGTACTATATACCACTGAATTCAAGCATAATTGCCATAAAAGCTCCAGTACAATGCAATTCAATAATTTTTGAACACTGTTTTTAAACTTCTGAGAACCAATTGGTTTTGCTATATGTATAAAAACATAAACAAAAATAAACTACCACATGCAAATGACATAGACAAAATCAAATGTAAAATTACAAGCTGGGCAAATGTTTATAGCACATTGTCATAGACATCAATTAGCAGGGGTCCTCGATCTACTATAAAAAGATGACCTGCCAAATACCAGCCACCTTCTAACGAAATGGGAAAATGGACACTCAAACAATAAGGAAAAGATATTTCAGCATATGAAGAGATGTCAAAATCGCATTCATTAAAAGAGAAATATAAACTAAAACTACACTGAGATGCCATTTTCACCTATAAGATTAGCAAAATTTCAAAATTTTGACTTCACTCTGTTGACAATGAAGCTTAAAACTGTCAACTCGCATTCATTGCTGACAGAAGGGTGGATTAGCACGAAGGCAAGTAGGCAGCCTCTATCAAAAAGTACTAATGTGCTTTTGGCCCAGTGATTCTCATTTTAAGAATTTGTTCCATATATGGTAATGCATATATTAAAAATGACCTATAAAATTTTATTCACTCATAATGTTGTCTGCAATAGCACACAACTGGGGGTAGTGTCTAAAATCCAGACCATAGGTGAATTGTTAGATATTTTTTTTTTTTGTCATTCATGCAATGGAATGTTATTTAGGTGTTAAAACTTTGTGAAACTCCTTTGTGTTCTGATATGAACAGATCTCTGAGATATATTATTACAGGAAAAAAAAAAGGCAGATTCAAAACTGTGTCCAGGTAACTATGGGAAAAAAGAAGGGAAAAAAAAACCCTTAAATTATGTTATTGTATCTTGATAAAACCATTTGGAAGAATAAACAAGAAATTAAATAAAATTATGTAAGAGAAAATTTGGACATTTAAAATTATGTCATCAGGGGATATTTCAGTTTTCATCAAATTCCTATGTGAGGGGCATTTGGGTGGCTCAGTTGGTTAAGTGTTGGCCTTTTGGCTTGGGCCCTAGGGCTGTGGTTCTGGAATCCTGGGATTGAGCCCTGCATCCGGCTCCCTGCTCTGCAGGGAGTCTGCTTCTCCCTCCCTCTCTGCTCCTCCCCCTGCTCATGCTCTCTCTCTCACTCACTCTCCCTCTCAAATAAATAAATAAAATCTTAAAAAAAAATCTTTTTAAAATTCCTATTGCAAGTAGTAGACACTTGATGAATATGTAGATGGAAGAAAAAATTTATTTTACAAGTATTGAAGGATTTATTATGTGCTAAGCAGTGGCATAGACATTAGGAATATAACAATGAATCAGACACAAATCTTGTCCTCCAGGAGCATAGTGTCTAAGGTTAGGAATGGAGAAGACCCACTTCTTTCTTATCTTGTTAATTTAATTCATTATGATTAGTGTTAAGATAACAATATATACAAAATGTTATGGGATTTGAAAGAATACTTTTCTGAATTAGACATCTGAATTCAAATGCCTCCTGTATGATAGATTTCTTTTAAAACAAAACTTTTTTAAAAAATAAAAAGCATCTAGTTGGTTCCTAATATAGTACTTGGGACACAATTTAATAAAATTCTGTGAATGTTTGTTTTTATCCTCCCAAAGTACAAATGCCTACAGAATGACAGATTTAATTTTATCTAAGAGAAACCACTAAACTTTGTAGTTGGTTGTGAAGAAACAAAGCAATAAGAAAGAAAAGCAACACTAAGATGACAAAATAAATTCTTTGGTTAACCTGAAAAGAAAAGGTCTCTTAAGGAAGCTTAATTTTTTCTTTGACTGTCCAGTCACATAGAAGTGTATGTACAAAGAATACTACTAAACCTCTTAAGAAAAAGATGTTCTCAAACTATATACTGCAAGTCACTGTCAAATTCAGACCTACTCTTTATCCCAAGAATGACTACAACTAAAAATGCTTCAAATTCTTCATATCACCGGGCACCTGGGTGGCTCAGTCAGTTAAGAGTCTGCCTTCAGCTCAGGTCATGATCCCAGTGTCCTGTGTTCAAGCCCCGCCTCGGGCTCCTTGCTCAGCAAGGAGTCTGCTTCTCCCTATCCCTTTGCCTGCTGTTCCCCCTGCTTGTGTGCTTTCTCTCTCTCTCTCTCTCTGTCAAATAAATAAAGTCTTAAAAAAATTCTTCAGGGGCACCTGGGTGGCTCAGTCGTTAAGCATCTGCCTTTGGCTCAGGTCATGATCCCGGGGTCCTGGGATCGAGCCCCGCATCGGGCTCCCTGCTCGGCAGGAAGCCTGCTTCTCCCTCTCATACTCCCCCTGCTGTGTTCCCTCTCTCACTGTGTCTCTCTCTGTCAAATAAATAAATAAAATCTTTAAAAAAAAATTCTTCATATCAGTTTATATTTTTTGAAAATTGATTATTGACCAACCAGGCAGATTAGGAAGAGAGTATTCTCACTTTCTTTTTAAATTTCTCTCAAAATTATGAGTGCTATTATGTGTCTGGATAATAAATGTGATGATAGGATCAAGACTATGCCATGATTCTCAGAAAGGGTGAGATAAGCCTTGCTCTCTTGGGCTGCCATTTTCAGTACACATTATCAGCTGTTAGATAAGCATTACACGTAAAGAGGCCAGAGACTTTTAGATCATGTTGTCAGCTCTTATGCTCAGCCCACAGAGACCATGAACTTTATCTTATATGGATGAACTAGGCCAATGAATACTTTGCCGTTTTGATTTTCATGGGAAATGGCTTCTTAAGAATTCTTTTTGAGGTTAAGATGCTCTGATTTTTTTTTTTTTTTTGAGAATAGATGAGATTCAGTTTAAATGCTCTACTGGCAAAACCTGTAGTTGGAACATAAGTCAGTCATTAGAATTGGCAGTGCATGGGAATCAACAGAAGACAACTGCGATAGACTGACTGTGTCCTCACAAAATTTGTATGTTGAAATCCTAACCCCCAATGTGATGATACGTGGAGGTAGGGCTTTTAGGAGGTGATTAAATAATGAGGGTGGAGTACTCTGAATGGGATTAGTGCTTTTAAAAAAGAGCCCTAGGAGAGCTCCCTTGCCTCCTCTGCCATGTGAGGACACATCCCTGAACCAGGAATCAGGTCCTCACCAGACACCAAAGCTGCTGGTGCCTTCATCTCGGCCTTCCCAGCCTCCGGAACTGTGAGAAATAAATTTCAGTTGTTTATAAGCCTGATATTCTCTTATAGTAGTTCAGATGGACTAAGGTATCAGTCTTATAAGAAGCTTGAAGGGTCTGCATATGTCCATTTTTATCGGAGATTTAAATTATGCAATATGATACATATTAAAATACTAGCAATACTTCAAACACAGTTCATTGTTATGTCTCAATTCTGCTCTCAATACCAACTATCTTAAAGGGTTTCTCTTTTTCACACTTTGACCCAATTCTATTCTTTACCAGTTCTGCTTCTCAGTGTAAGAGCTATCTCCATCATTTATTAATATGTGCAGAGTTGCAGTAAACAATTTTTTTTTGAAAAATTACAAGCCAAAGGAAGATTACAGAATACAGTTCTGTGAAAATCTTCAATTGCAACATAGTGTAGTGAGCTTTTGCTTTTTTGACCACCCAGTATCCATTCACCCTCTCTTGGTAAGACAGAGAGTGAATTCCTTTGAAGTTCATACCTGCTCTTTTGGCCTATGTGTTTAGTGATATTGGCAGCACTGCTTTGGCTAGTATAAATCAATCAATAATATTTTACCCTAAAGTATCCTACATTGCCCAAAATATTTTACAATGTATAGTGGGAGTCAGACATGAACGGCTTATGTGCAAATTATATAGCTGTAGGAGGAGAGGAGAAGGAAGCAGTTATTTTAACATGGGAGAATAGAAGAGGTTATTATTCAGGATTCATTGGAGACCATCTCGCTGTGGCTTTGGTATAATGTATGTTGTTGTTTCTTCAATAATGTCCTACTGCTCAGTTTACAACTTGTGGGTTCTGTGATAGCAGCAGGGCCAGTCTTCAACATTTTGATGTTCAATCATTCACTTCTTGTGAAGTTGAAAGGCAGTTTATCTACATCTTGTCCTTGTCATCCTTGGATCAGGAAAACCACACTTGCCTTACAAATCTTACATGAATACATTTATTTGGTGAAATTGATTGACATCCAGAATCCTCATTGCAGAGGATTCTGGGAAATGCAGTTTTTAGCTTTTAGATTCAGGAAGACATACTTGAAGGATATGGGCATGAAATCTGAGGGCAAGTCAGTCATAACTAACACAGGGAAGTATTTAAAATGTCTATATTTGGTATATTTGACCATGAATTTAACATAGATCTTCAGATTTGAAATCATAATACTTTGGTGACAGTATACATTTTAGAGGTGAAAAAGAGAGATTAGCGGGGGAACAGAGACTTGATGGAGGAAACCATGTGGTCAGAGTGGTAATGAGCTTCATCTCGCTGTGTATGGTTCATCTTGAATCCTTAGGATTTTTTTTTTCCTGAAAATGTGTTCTTTCTTTTCACATTTCCAAATAGAATTTTATCTTAATGGTTATTCTACCCGGTTATGCTAGTTAGTGCTGTGTAATTTGTTTTATCTGAACAGTATTTCCATAGGCTCTTAATATGTGCTCTGTGAGAAAAAAGGTCTTGTGTTCAAATAAATTTAGGACATCTTATATTTATCCAAAGGGTGATTTCCTGTTTCAGATTTCTCCACAATTCAGTCCACCTCTGGCTGCTGCTTAGCCAGTTACCTAGTTAAAAAGGTCAAAACTATTTTATAAAGACAGTTTTCCTAACTCCTTTTATTTTTCTTGCACTGTAGCAAGCACATTTTGACCGAATTCACCCATTACCAGTATACAAATGACTAGCAAGACTTCAAGACTCCTTTGAATGCCTCTGCTAGTTGTAGAATTGCTTCATTTTTTGAGGGGGGAGGGTGTGCATGTGTATGGAAAAACTAATCACCTAATTGCCCACCTCTGAATTGCCTTATTTTATGTGCCAAGGTGAGTGCTCACATATGTGCTTAATAAATTGTTTGTTAGATTATTAAAATTAGGATACGAAACGTCTTTAAGGTATGTCATAGAGTTTTGCTTTCTTGAAAAATACTTTTTAAGTGTGGGCTATGTAAACATTTTGATAATAAGTAGGTAAAAATAAATTAGACAAAATGACCCCTGAATCACAGTAGTATTGGAAGATATATTGCTCCAGGGATTTCTCCCATGAACATGCAGTTCCTCCTTCTGAGCTAAGAACATAGCTAATAAGCAAACATGCCTTAGAAGCTAGAATAGTATATCCTTCTGGAGAGATTTGGAGATGAAAGCTCTTCTCCCTCCTAACACTTTTGCTTGTACTCTCTAGTAGAGAATTGCTTAGTGAATAAGATCTCTTTCTCTAGGGGAGGGGATAGGCAGCTATCTAGCTGTCCCATATAAACAGAATCTGCCCATTTTGTGTTTCCTGTAGTACAGCTCCCTGCACACACAGGTAAACAACTGGTCCTCATCCCTCTGCCTTTTGGGAATTGGGGGAATTGTTCTGGCTGCTGATTTTGCTGAGAATAATGAATGGTCTATTCCTCTGGAGCAGGGGTCTTGTGTTCTTCTGTCAGTATATATATACACATGAAAGTGTAGCAGGCTAATTTGCTAGCTTATGAGTAAAATCTTAGACCCTTCAGAGTCTACAGTATCTGAACACTTCAAAAGTGTATTTTGTGCTCATGCTTCATTCTTATTGTAGATGAGCTGTGGTATTCTCTGTTTTGTCTTCACTCAAGTAAGCAAGAAAAACGTGATGGAGAGCTTACACCAAGGAGTGACACTTCATTACCACTCTCACTTTATTGGTCAAAGTAGGGTGGGGAAGTGCAGTAATCAGGAAAGTAAAGAATCAGGAAAATTTGGTGAACAGAACTAATGTTTTCCACAGATATTTAATTTGCCAACTGGATTGATCTGTACTCTTACTGAAGACATTTGGGCTAAACAAGATACCGTGTGTTAGGAAAATGTGAGGTCCTCTTTCTGAGGTCAAATAAGTAAATTTGTAGGTTCAGAGTGAAAGAGTCATAGTTTAGCAGCAGGGCATCGGGATTTTTATTGCTTGTTCAGTATTCAAAATTTATTATTTATTGCTTGATTCAATGTATGAATGTATGACAATGTATGTCACAAGAGATCAAATTGAAGACCACAAAGGAAGCATTTGGGCTTAGAACATAAGTGAATGTAAGTTAGAATGATTATGAAATGATTTTATATAGAAGGTAGTGATTTCTCTGTCACAGCATTTATCATGCTCACCCTGAGTTATCAGTGATTCTATAGATAGAATTAGCATGGTTACTAATATTAACATGAATTCTCCTCATCCATAAAGAAGTGAATGTCTTGCTAGTTCAGGTTGAGATATAAACCCTGCCCCCTATTTTTTTTCTCCCTTTATATCCATATCATGTAGTAGAATCCAAGTTAGTTATGTGTTCAGTATGTTTGTGTTTATTGATTCACTATTCTTTCCCATGAAGGTTGATTTTGTCATTCTGTAAGAAAAATTCCATCCAATGGCTGTTTTCCTAGAAAGCTTAGCCCTGTATTCGGTATATAGGCCTAGATTAAAAATGCTTCTTTTCTTTTTTTCTTTTTTTTTTCCTTTCTCTTCTTTTCCTTTCTCTCTTCTTTCTTTCTTTCCTTTCTTCCTCTTCTTCCTTCCTTCCTTCCTTCCTTTTTCTTTTCCTTCCTTCCTTTCTTTTTTTCTTCCTTTATCTCTCTCTCTCTTTCTTTCTTTTGTTTCCCCCTATAACTACAGTGTTATTCTGAATGTCTTTTCAAGCTTTGGTAACAGTGCCCTAAAGCACAGGAATTTTCTACAATAGCAGAGCCTGGAAAGGATCTATAGCTATAATTTATCAATAAGACAGTCACTGGCAAAGACCATTCAGGGTTTTTATGGAGAACTTGGTATGTATGTAAAAACTGGATTGGACAAGAATTGAAAGAAATGCTAAGACACAGAAAAATCATGTACATACAGTTCAAATCTACATGCTATAGTTGAAATTTAAAAAAAACATGACAGTTATATTCTTTTTCTGAATATAGATTTAAAGGGTATGAAGACATAAGTGACCTTTTTAAAGCAATTTGTAAAATTAACTGTGAACTAGCTCTTCTCTTCTCTGCCACGAGAAAGCTCCCTTGCCACACACAAAATTGCAGTGGCTAAAAAGGTTAAATAAAATTAGTAAAATGCTTCAGTTTGAATTTTTAATGATACCATATTCAAAATCATGAGCTTGACTCATGCTCTTCTCTACACACCCTTTCTTTTACATCACATTCATGTTCCATTATATATAAGTAACTGAACTCCATCCCTTGAAATATTTTGAAAATATTCAACTAAACTGTGTAGGCAAATTCCACATTACCCAAAAGAAATCTTGCAAAACACCAATTATTTGGAAATCTCTTTCAACAAATCTTTCATTGGGCTATATATTTTTCTCTTCCTAGAGAAAACACAATTTCAAAAAAAAAAAAAAGTTTTGCTTATTTTAATCAGAAAAATCAAACCTAAATAACCATAAAGGTTTATATCAACCAAAAATAAAAGTGTGTTTAGTATCTTTTATGGCCCAGAGTCTATCTATGTTCCCTGCAGGAAATAAGTGGAATACTCAGAGTAATTGAGGAAAGTTTAATAAACATACTTTTTAAAAGGGCCAGGATAGGTTAAGGGAAAAATAAAACATGGAGGGTTTAATGTTAGGGGGCTAGCAATAGAAGGGCACTTTTACTACCTTAGGACTGAAAGGACAGGGAAGGAAGCATATACAAGGAGTCAGAGTATAGAGGCTACCCAAGACCAAGCACTGCATAAAGTGACTCAGCCAATCCATAAGGGAGTATTTACTTGGTCCTCGCTCTGTTTCTGTCTTGCAATATGCTGCTTGTGATGCCCATATATTTCCTTTTCCCTTCCCTTTCCTTCTTCTTTTCCTTTCTTTTCTCTTTTTTCTTTTCTCCTTTTTCTTTTTCTTTCTTTTCTTTTTTCTTTTCTTTTTTTTTCTTTCCTTTTCTTTTCTTTTCTTTTCTTTTCTTTTCTTTTCTTTTCTTTTCTGCCTTTCTCTTCCTTTCCCTTTCCTTCTTTCCTTCTTTTCTTTTACATGCAGGAGATTAAATCCAGTCCCTACTATTCAATCTTGTCTGGAAGTAGAAGTCCTGTCAGATTCCACTTTAATTTCTGATTTGGATATGTGATTTTTTTTTTCTTTTTAAAAAATATGATTTCAAGCATGGTTCAAAGTATAAATAATACTAAGAAATATTCTATTTTCTCCCACTTAGTGTTAGTGAATCACAATTTTCTGTCTAAATGGTAGATTTATTTTGAAAATAAAACATAATAATACAGAATTGGCTGATGAGCAGACTCTTCACAATAGTCAATAAGCTCATTAAAGTGTTCAATCTCTTTACTCATTAGGGAAATACAAATTAAAGCTACAATGAGATACCATTATCTTTTCAAATTAGTGTTTTTGTTTTCTTTGGGTAAATACCCAATAGTGGAATTATTGGATCATATGGTATTTCTATTTTAAATTTTTGAGGCGCCTTCCCAGATAACTAAAATTGAAAAAATTGATAATACTAAGTGTTGGAGAGGATGTAGAACAACTGGAACTCTCATTGTCTGCTGTTGAGAAATAAATTGTGACAATGATTTAGGTTGTAGTATGTACAAAGTCTCAATGCAGATATATCCTATAATGAGGAAATTCACTGCTATGTTTGTGTATATATATAATTATATATATAAAATACATATATATATCATATATATAAAAATCAAAAGAAATGTGAATATATATTCACTGAAATATATGACCATGATATTCCTAGGAACACTCTTCATAACAGCCATAGACTGGAATCAACATAAACATCCATTGACAGTACAATAATTTAATGAATGAATAAATATATAAATATTAATCTGCAGCAGATTAAAATCCTTCAAAGCAATGAACATTAACAAAATGCTGCTATCAAACACAATAGTAAGCACGACTCTTGTAAACATAAATAAACTTCAGTGAAAAAAGCCAGACACAATAGAGCACATATTTTGTTGTGCCATTTAGATAAAGCTCAACAATAGGCAAAACAAATCTGTGGTGAGTAAAGAGAAAGGTTGAAATGATCTTGAATTTTGAAGATCAAATTGTCTTCCATGTTCCTATATTGCTATTGAAATAGCTGATAAGATGGGACAGATGGGATAGCTTCTGATTATTGATATTCTATATCCAGAACTGGGTGATAATAACATAGTTGTGTTCTCTTTACATAAATTTATTGAGTTGGCTACTTAGGATTTGTGCACTTTTTGAGGTAAATTTTACCTTATATACTAAAAAATTAAAAGCAAATATAACTGATACAATTAAAAACCCAGATTTCTTTCTCCCTCCATATATATACCATTGTTGTGAACTTGGAAATTGAATTCCATACAGATTTTTATGCTCTTGGTATATATTGATAAATAGGTATAGGCCTAAAAATAATATGTAGTGCTTTTTGAGTTTCTAAAAACATTTTCTATAAATGCATGGAACTGTATGTGTAATTTATTAATATTTTATTCAGTATATTTTGAAATGTATTCATATACATGTTTACATATTCTTTATTCATTTTAATTACTTTATAATTTTCATTGGTAAAATATACCAAAATGTATTTATCTCTTCTCTTATTATAGATATTTAGGTTGTGTCCAATGTTTCCTTACTTGTACAGTATTGCAGTACGCATTCTTGAACATGTGTATCCATGGACTTCCCATAATAAACATCCTGAGGACAGAAATCCTGGGTCATAGGCTACTGCATTAAATTTTTCAGATTTTATCAATGTATCTCCAAAGATATTATTCCAAGTCACATATTTTGAAATATTTAAGTGAAATGGTTATGATACCCATCCCTAATATTCAGAAGTATATTCTTCACCAGAGGTCCTTTCTCTAAGTAATTTCTGAGGATAAAAAGAATGATTACATAATTGGCTGGTGAATTTTTCATTCATCTTGCACTCTTACTTTGGGTTACTTCTCCCATAGTTTTCTGGCCCTTCTCTGCCCTGGAGACCACATCTCCAGAACTACTAACCAATGAACAACCCTTCCTCAGACCTCATTATTCTCCTTTTCAGAGCTTTCCCATACGGTGCCTCAAGTCACATTTTCCTGAAGATATTCCATTTAGAAATTATTGTGAGGAAATTTCTCCTTCTCGGTCCCAAATGTATTACATTTCTAGAGGCAAACATATTCCAGAACAGTTGGTGACAGGTACATTTACTTTCTTGGCCTAAGTCCTTATTAAATAATTATAATATATTCTGATATGGTTCCCATGGCCTTATGTAATAAATGTTTTTTTATAGTTATCTTGCTGTTAGATATTTAGCTAATTAGTTTATGAAAGAATAAAATGAATGAGAGAGGAATCACCTGCTAAATACATACATATATATATTTTTTTCCTTTCTAAGCAAACTGTCATATTTCTCTGATCACTACAAAAAGTGTTTGACCATGTGTTGTAGGCAGAATAATGCCTCTGCACCCCCACCACCCCCCAAATGCCCACATTTTTGTCCCTGGAACCTGTGTGAATACATTACCTTATAAGGCAAAGGGCCTTTGCCGTTGTGAGTATATTAAGGATCATGAGATAGGGAGATTGTCCTGAATTACCTGGGTGGGCATAACGTAATCACAAGGGTACTTACAAGTGAAAGAGGGAGGCAGAAGAGTCAGAGTCAGAGAAGGAGATGTGACAAGAGTGATATGATTGCTGACTTTAAAGAAGGAAAGGACCATGAGCCAAGCAGTCTGGTAGCCTCTACAAGCTGGAAAATAAAGGAAATTGATTTTCTCTTGGAGCCTTCAGAAGAAACACAACTCTTGTCAATATCTTGGTTTTAGCGCAGGGAGACATTTCAGAATTCTGACCTCCAGAACTGTAAGCTAATAAATTTGGGTTGTTTTAAGTTATCAACTTGGGTATTTTGTTATAGTTAGCAATATGAAACTAATAAACTGTGTTTTGCATTTCACTAGGATTCTATGTGTGGATTTATTTTTATGTATTTTGCCTAACATTCACATTTTTAGTCAATACCAGAACATGTTCAAGTATTACTTCTCTTAATTATGCTTATTACATTGTCACAGTCTGCTTCGTATCATATAAATATGCTTTCATTTTGTTTCATGGATTTTCTTTTTTTTTTAAGTTTTTGTTGTTATTGTTAAATCCCATATAATTGTTTTAGTTAATTATTTACTGGAATGTGTCTAGATTTTACTCCAACTATTAGAATTTTTCTTTATCTCAAGGATAAATATAAATGACTATATATATGTATATATGTAATTTTATGTAAATGAATGAATATGATCATATTGTAGGTATTCATGGTCCTTTTAAAGCAGCTTTGTTTTTTTTATTTTACCATTTTATTTGTTTTGTACTGTACCCTGGTAATCCAATGACAACCTAATATTTATCCTTTCATATTTACCTCATACTCATATTATCATATACATACACAAACACGAATAATCTTGCACAGATGTATAGCCTTTTTTCAATATTTTATATAATTTTCTTGTATACTCTTTATTCTATATCTTCCCATTTTCTAATTCCCATAAGCTCTAATAGTTGTTCTTTATGATTGCCTTCATCTGTTCACTCAGGTTCTCGGTGCAGAAGTTTGACTTTCTCAGCACTTTTGGATCTCTGGCCCCATAAGGGTACCTAAAATTCAGTCTCTTCATGAGATTGTGTATCTTCCCAACAACCTCCATCCCCAGGAGATTATAATATCCATTTCCATTTTTCAAATGCTTTTTCTGTAGAGAACCTTTATAACAGGCTCCAACTTTAATCAAGGATTCCAGTTCTAGTCTACCATATCAAATGGATCACTTTTAGCCATTGTGATCTTGTAGGATCAAACTTTCAGCTGTCACTGCCTGATCCTGGATCCAGAAACCCATAGATTTGCAGATATAGTCTTGTTACTCCCTCCAAAATCTTTCCATTTTTTTTTTTCTATCTATGGGGCTATATATCTTCTTCAAGCTGGCCTCACTTTTTAAATTCCTTTTTTTAATATTTTATTTATTGTTGAACTATGTTCAAAGCAGAAAGTGTGCATGAAAGAATAATTTCTGTGCTGACATGACTGAGAATTTCTGACTTTTTCTCATAGTTACTTCCCCATTCTTTTGTAGCATTTTAAATCTTCTCTTTGTTTTCATGGTTCTGCAGTTTTATATTTTTGTTCTATGGTGTATGATTTTGTTATTCTTTGAACTGGTTATTCTTTGGACTCTAGTAATTTTAAGATCTATTTCCTTCAATTTGGAGTGACATAGCTGTTCTATTCATTTCTTATTTTTCTTCCTATCATTTTTCTTGCTCTCTCTTTCTAAAATTCCTGTTAGTTGAAATTTGGATCTTTTTGATTAATACAATTATCTTATCTTTCATGATCGCATTAGTGTAAGGTGAATGCTCTTTTTGTAGTATACACTTCCTGTTTCATATATACAGGATCTTCTCATTTCTTAATTGAATTAATATTTTTAAAACCTTTAGAACAATGCCTGCTGCAGAATGAGCAAAATGTGATTGTTAAATAAATAAATAAACAAATAAGTTTGAAAAGCATAATGGTAGGTTTTAAAAAATATCCTTTTTTGTATAAGCTGTCTTAGTTTCTTTTCAGTTAATTTTATTTTCTTTCCTTTTTTCTCCTCCCCACCATCCCTCTCTCTCTCTATCTCTCTTTCTTTTTTACTTTCCTTTCAAAAGACATCCTAAAAAAAAACAAAAAAACAAAAAACAAAAAAGACATCCTAAAATACTGGCAAACTTTGTCTAATAATATTGAAGAGTAAAACTAAAAAAATTATAGAATAAGCAAGATTATTGACAAGGTAAATGAGTTGTAAGACAAATTTTACTTGGAGAACTTTCAAATGTCAATATTTTTACTTTTGTTTTCTTGAGACTATTTACATTTAGTAAATGTAAATCTTTAATGAGAAAGATTGACTTCTCTTGTCTAGGCAGACAGTGGACTGTGGAGGCAGGTTTATGAAAGTCTTGGGGTATCATTGTTTAGCATACACATGTTGACTGCATACCACATCCTGCTACCATTCTTTACACTAGAACTTAAGTAGAGTGCCATTCTTTTGTTCCAAAGTCTTTAGAGGTAGAAAATGTCAATCATTTTCTGGAATTAGAGAATGGTCATTACCTGCATCCTCAAGATAGAACTAGTGGCTAGATAATGTATTTTTATTAAATAGCCTTTGTACCAGTACTTTAATTTTAAATGCTTAGTGCCATCATCTTCTTTTATACCACTTCATGAGGTTTTTTTGTTTTTTGTTTTTTTTGTACTTAAGCAGCCTACAGGTTTTTGTTTTGTTTTGTTTTGTTTAAATTCAAGTTAGTTGGCAGGTAGTGTATTATTAATTCTGGGGTAGAATTTAGTGTTTCATCAGTTGCATGTAACACCCAGTGCTCGTTACATCAAGTGCCCTCCTTATTGCCCATCACTCCATTCCCCCACCCACCTCCCCACCAGCAACCCTCAGTTTGTTCTCTATAATTAAGAGTCTCTTATGGTTTGTCTCCCTCTCTGTTTTTATCCTATTTTATTTTTCCTTCCCTTCCCCCATGCTCATCAATTTTGTTTCTTTAATTCCACATATGAGTGAAATCATGTCTTCTGCCAGCCACAGAAACCTGATTTTCTCCAATACATAGGTTTTCTAAGGGGTGCCTGGGTGGCTCAGTTAGTTAAGCATCTGCCCTCAGCTCAGGTCCTGATCCCAGGGTCCTGGGATCACACCCTGCATTGGGCTCCCTGCTCCTTGGGGACCCTGCTTCTCCCTCTCCCTCTGCCTGCCACTCCCCCTGCTTGTGCTCTCTCTCTCTCTGTCAAATAAATAAAATATTTAAAAAAATTAATTAAAAAATACATACATTTTCTAGTCAGTTACCACTCCTCCATTTGCATTTCACTTTAAAAAAGGTGTTATTTTATTTTTATTTTATTTTTTCTGCATTCTCTTTGTCCTTTAGGTTTATGTTATTTATCCCTTTACTAAGATTTTTTTTTTTTTTAAAGATTTTATTTATTTATTCATGAGAGACAGAGAGAGAGAGAGAGAGAGGCAGAGGGAGAAGCAGGCTCCCAAGGAGCAGGGAGCCCGATGCGGGACTCGATCCCAGGACCCTGGGATCATGACCTGAGCCGAAGGCAGACGCCCAACCATCTGAGCCACCCAGGCGCCCCCTTTACTAAGATTTTAACATGCTTTACTAGGAAGCAGACCTTACGTTTATGTTGTTTGTCAAAAATTTAGATTAATGCTATTGGACCAATAAAAATAATTCTTCTACAGGATTAAAAGAGCTCATGAGGTACCAGGAGAGTATAAACCTGTAGAATTGTAGAGAAATAATTTTTGTGTTTCTGAACAAATATTACTGATACTTAGGACCTGGACTAAAAGAGCAAGCTGTAGAAGTTAATTTAAAATTCCATGTAAAACTCCACAGAGATGCACCTAACTCCAGGCATATGTGTTAACATTGGTGAAGAGATGGGAGTGTGACATTGGAGACCTCTTCCCTGGGTTGTAGAACAGGAGACACTGGGTTTATCTATCCCCTGGAGAAATTTATTTACATTCTAACGGGTTAGAGCAAGAACTTGAGAGTTTATCCAAGGAACAGAAGTTTTTTTTCTCCTCCTCTCAAGAAGAGAAGGGAATAACATATATACAATATTCCAGATTTAGATTCTTTTTTTCAGCATTCCTTGCCTACAGACTCCATACATTCTCTCTGTATCACCCTAGGGATAAGAAATTGGGGAACCACACATTTGATATTTGTTGTAAAGTAAATAATAATTAATCAGCTCTGCCCAGAACCTCATATGGGCATTTAGGATAGCAATGATAAAAGTAGGTATTAAGAACTTATATATACATAAAGATTGTGAATGAACAACATATATGGTATAGTGTTTATTTTATACCTGCTATACCTCTAGAGATCCAAAGAAAGGTAAAAATGTAGCATGAATCTCCTTTTATATTTTTTCCTACATGATACTATCCAATAGGTAACAGAGTGACCTTAGTATCTTGCAGGATGAACAACCTGTATTTTTTGTACTTCTGGCTTAAGGAGCTACCCACAGATTTTCTCCAAGACTGATTGTAGTCCAAGCTTAACAGAGCTGCCGTTCTTCTGTTCTCTGGAGAAATTTTCCAACTTGGATTTCCTATAGGGAATGGTAACTCACAAGGGAAAAAACAAATAATTATAAAATAGCAGTATAAAATAGCAGTATAAAATACTACTTTTATGACATTTTCTTTATGGTTTCTTCTAATGGGAGGTGATCTTTTTTGTTGTTTTTGTTTGTTTTTTAAGGAGGAGATTCAAGCTGATTTATTTTTACATCTCCCAGAGTGTACTTACTGTATGTTCAATAAATGTGTATTGAATGAAATGACTTGAAAATTTTGTAGAAGTCCCACCTTCTGTCTATGAATATATATATATATATATAAAATACATACACACACATACATATATGAATACATATAGCCATATATATGGAGAGAGATACATATTGCTAAACTTGTATAACTTAAGATTTCTTATTTGTAAAAATAAATAATATTGCTTTTTATTCAGAATAAAGAAAAAAGAAGGCCTATATTTGCATAGGAAGCCACTTTGGGATTTAATTAGAAATTATGGAGGAGTAAGGGAGAGAGAAAAATTGAGGGTTTGTGGATTTGTAATATATTTAAAATTACCAGTGTACTTCTCTCATCCTCAGTGAGCTTAACTCTCCATTGAAATGCAAACACCGGATTCAGTTTTAGGTCTGGGGTGGCCAATAAATTTAACCCTTTTCCTAAACCCATTGAAATGGTTTTGGTGTTTCTCGTGGTATTTTATAGTTCCTATTCAGAGGTGGCCTTATACTAGGGACTGCAAAAGTCCATTTTTATGTGTGTGCTTAGAAAGAACAGCATGTATTTTACTTCAGTGGAACCGAAACAATGCTCCATAGCATAAGATATGATATTAGAATCTTTATTCATGCCTTATAAAATTTAAACATTTCTTCTAAGGTTGCCTGTAGATCTGTAGCTCCCCATGTGTATCTGGGTTCATTCGTCCCAGAAGGTAACAACATCATGTCTGGTATAATCTTGGTTGTTTATCACTTTTCAGGGAGATGTTACAACTAACTCAACTTTGAGTGTGATTACTCCACATCTTTGAGGATTAATGAAAAATTCACTCCTGGATTATTAGGTTTTCCTCCAGAGTCATTTGTAAGTCCCAGATTGTCACACACTATCAAAGTACTGATTGGCTACCCTAGTTAATCTGAGAATGCCTGGAGATTCAGTGGTTTTCAGCCTCTCACACCAAACTTGGAGCTGGGGAACATTGGCAAGATCAGACACTTCAGTGCTTAGGGCTCAACCTCCTGAGGCACCACTCACACAGCTGCTCTGAGGCCTTATAACTCTCCAAAGAGCCCATACTAAATGCTTAGCAGGTTCCCACTCTTCAAGGATCTCTTTCAAATTTGGATAATCTTTGTCTCTTCATTCCTGCTCCTCTAAAAAGCACTCCTAGTTTTGCTTTTACTCTTTGAAGTTTCTAGCATATTTAGTTTAGTCATTTTAGGTTTTTTACAAATCATAAGAAGAATCATTGACTTGAACCAGCTTCTGACTCTAGGACAGCAACATTCCCTCAGACAAATAAATGCAAAGTTATAGCTAACTTATTGGAAGAAAGACTCTAAAATATTAAATGCAAAGTAACTGAATAAATTATCTTGCCTCATTTATATTCATCAAATTAGTCTTTATTTTGTAGTGTATTAATTATTTATTTATTTACAGATCTCTCACGAAGTGAAGTCAGAGTTGTCTAATAAAAAAGCACAAACCTTTAATGCTTTCAGACAGAAGAGTTGCTTTTGTTTTTAATATTAAAGTTTGTTGTTTTTTATGTTGGTGCATATAAGGGACACTATTTCATGCCCAGGAGTATTGTATATTTTGACCAAATACTTTGTGCACTTATCATGTTGCTTCCAGGAACATCAAGGGAGTGGGGAAAACTTATCTGCCCATCTCTAATCCAATTCTCCTTCACTGCTTCCTATACTTTAACATCATGAATGCTATTTCTCAAATAGATGATATCTATTCCTCTAAAGGAGAGTCCTCTAATTCCCTTTGAAAGCTATAACAACACAAATTTGCTTTCTTTTCACAACTTATATGATTTGAAATAATGTAAAAACTACACCAGTGAAAAACTCTTTAGAGCTTTTACTAAAAGTACACCATTAAGGTCTGCATTTAAAACACTGAAAAATCAGTCATGAAAAAATTATGTATTGGCCATGAAATATAATAAAATAGTCCTAGAGCATGATTTTTCCATATATATATATATATATATATATATATATATATGGAATTTCCATATATATTTTTCCATATATATATTCCAATATAATATATTGTCAATAATTTAATTTGGTCTTAATTTTCATCACTTTTGATAAAAGCATTCATACCTAAATGATAGATCATTTAAAAATATGTTTTCTAACATATTTAGGAATGTTACTAGCAATAGCTAAAAGAGTATTTGGATTGGAGTCATGTTTCAGATTTATTTCTATTGCTTACTAGCAAAGACACGACTTTCATTATATTTCCTCAGCTATTAATTAGTAGTCTTTTTTTCTCTCACAGGGAAGGAAGAAGAAGAAGGGCTTTGGGGGAAGGAGTGAGAAATAGAAAAAAAAGCCAAAATTTGGAAAGCAAATGTACCATGACTCACAAAATATACAAACTGAACAAACAATGCAACATAACTTGAGTTCAAAAAATTTTAATAGCAGTTTGTTAAGGCCATATTTTCCAGGATAAGGGTATAGACTGATTTAACTCTAACAGTACATAGATTCCTGTTCCAAGGATGAATTCACCAACTTTTCTAGCAAATTATCCATTTTACCACATATCACTAATTCTGCCAGACTTCCCCTTTGAGACATTCCTGAGACTCTGGAAAGATTGTACTCTGCCTTGAAATTTTATAAAACCAGCTTTACTTGATCACAGTTTTTCTGGTGGTCTTAATAAGAAAACATCAACAGTAAAAAAAAAAAAAAAAAAAAAAAAAAAAAAAAAAAAAAAAAAAAAAAACAGATAGGAGTGACAGAATAACTTTGAGAGTATGGGTTCTTTACAAGACAAGCAGTATATATTACAGGAGGAAAAATAAATAAAAACAGCAAGAGGAATATAGTATAGGAATTTGTGTGAATTATAGTCATTTTTTGGCCAAATATTAACCCTAATGATCTCTTAAAGAAGGCAAAAAAAATTTTAAAAGTAACCAAATGAGAAAGAGTGTGAAAAACTAGAAGAAGAATAACCAAATGTGAAAAACATACATGAAAATGAAGAGAAAACAAGTTACATTTTAAAATGGTTTTGACTAGTTTGTCACTTTTGTTATTATCTGCTTAGTTTCTTCAGAGGTGCAAGAAAAACAGAAAACCATGAAGCTATTTGCCCAGCAAAAGCGTAAGTGATCACTAATTCAGCTGAGACAAATCTCAGTGCTTATAGTTGCATTAATCCAAACTCCAAGAAATAAAGCATCTGATATGATTTTCATATATCTGAGATAAAATGCATGTATTTTGGAGATTGTTTCAGGTGCAAAAGGTTCAAGACATCTGGAAGGGTGACCTAAAATTAATGACCACTACACAATTTGCTCTTTAGGAAGAATAGATGTGGAACATATAATCATTTTGATTTAAAAATAACTTTAACAGTTCCAATAAAAGCAGATAGAAGTGAGGTTTTTGAATAAGACATAATAAAAAGAGTTATTATTTATTGAGTATATACCAAGCAATGTTCAAGGAACTTTAAATTATACCACATTTAATCCCACATAACATAGGTAGTATTATTGCTATGTTATAGATGAGGGAATTGAGGTGTTGGTAGACTTCAGTATTGCTTATTAATCATGTTACTCTGAATGCAAATGTGAAGCTCTTTCATTTACTCCAAGCTACTTCAATGCATGCAAGCCTACAAATGGAAAGTCAGCTTAAACCCCTCCCAATTATGTTTTTATTTTTGTTTTGGGGGTTAAAATCAGTATTAGACTAGATTGGAATAAAAGTTATGCTATAATTATTGTAAAACTCTTAATGTGTAAAATGTTATTTAAGGTATTTTTAAGAGAATATGAAACAAATAGTACATACTTGCATGCAGACTGTCCTGAAGCATTTCATAATCAAAGGCATGATGGTACAGCTTGACTTATGTTAATTCTGCTACTACTAGTACTATCACTTCTATTACTACCACATTATCACTACCACTACCAAACCACTATCACTAAAAAAAAAAAAAAAACATAATTTAGTTTAACTGAGTTAATTAACTAATTAGTTAAATTAATTTAGTTAACATAAACTAAAGAAACCTGTGTGAGGCCGTGTGGTATGTGTTTTATGTACATTATCACATAATAGTTTTTAATAACTCAAAAAATTGTCATTTACTACCATTTTGTAGGAAACAGCTGAAATTCAGAATTTATTAAATTCCTCAGAATATACAGGAGATGAGAGGTGGTCTTAAAATTAGGAGTCAATTTGGGGCGCCTGGGTGGCTCAGTTGTTAAGCGTCTGCCTTCGGCTCAGGTCATGATCTCAGGGTCCTGGGATCGAGCCCCGCATCAGGCTCCCTACTCCGCGGGAAGCCTGCTTCTCCCTCTCCCCCTCCCCCTGCTTCTGTTCCCTCTCTGGCTGTGTCTCTCTCTGTCAAATAAATAAATAAAATCTTTAAAAAAAAAATAGGAGTCAATTTAATCTTTCTACAGATTCCATGCTGTTTAGCACTGCTCTTTGCTTATTTATATGTCACTTCACTCTTAGAATTGCATTTTTATATACAATTTTATATACACCTTACATATGGTTATTCTGAATTTACATTTTAGGGTAAGAATGAAATGGGCAAGTCAGATGTTAATCTTGTTTTTGTTTTAAAGGGTTTTTTTGTTTTGTTTTGTTTTTGTTTGTTTTGGTTTTTTTTTACATAAGGAAGCTGAAGTTTCATTTTCAGTGCAGGCAGTGCACCAAGAGACATGCCTAATTATATTCTAACAAAGATAGAGGCAGGGCTAAAACTTCAAAAAGTTTCTTGGACCACAAAAAATGCCTTTGTATTTGCCATCCCTTTTTCCTGTGTGCCTCCAAATTCAATAGTTTATACTATGAAGATGTCTACTAGACTGTCATTTCTTTTTTTCTTCTCTTTGTCTTGTCTTGTCTTGAATTGTCTTGTCTATTTTTATATTGTCTCATCTTGTCCTATGTTATCCTGCATGGTCCTGTCCTGCCTTGTCTCATTTTGTCTTCTCTGTCTTACAATTTTCAGTAGCTTTCTGTTTGCTAAAGAAAAGCATCCTAATTTCTAAATCTTAATTGCCAAAGGTGTGCTCAAGCTGGTCCCTACCTAATGCTCATACTTCATTCTGCTACATTCTCCCACTCATCCAGTATGCTTCTACCATGTCTGTGCTTTTATTGCTCCTACAATATGCTGGGTTCATTTCCAGTTTGTGCTCTGTATATTTGCTTTTCTTTTTCCTAGAATGATATCCTTCTAATTTTGCCATTTCTGGTAATTATTTTATCATTCTGTTGGCTATAAGTCCAAAATGGGTCTTACAGGACTAAAAATCAAAGTGCCAGAAGGGCTGTTTCCTTCTTGAGGCTCCATGGGACAGTCTGTCCTTTGGCTCTTCCAACTCCTGGTGGAATCTGGCATTCCTTGGCTTGTGGCTACATCACTCCAATCCCTTCTGTCTTCATATTGCCTTCTTTTCTGTTGTCCAACCTCCCTCTGAATCCCTCTTATGAAGACCTCTGTGATTACATTTATGTTCTACCAAGGTAAACCAGAATAATCTTTCCATCTCAAGATCCTTAAATTAGTTACATCTTCAAGGTCCCTTCATATAAAGTGATTCACAGGACCCAGGATTATGATTTTGGAGCTGTTATTTAGCCTACAGTAAGAGAATAGAAAAAAAAAAATCTGAGCTATTTGGACACCTATATTAAAAATAAATTAACAGGAAAATAAGGAGTTTTCAAACTATTCTAACCCATATATGATTACCCATCACGGATATTCTCTAGTTTTTCTTGATCCTAACCTTAAAACTGAACTCAGTACTTATAGATAAAGAGATAATCAACTCCACAAAATATTAGTGATAAATGTAGATATTCTGAAGATTTTTCATGGATACATAGGAATGCTTATACTATATAACAAGAATTTTTTTTTTAAGATTTTATTCATTTATTTGACAGAGAGAGACACAGCAAGAGAGGGAACACAAGCAGGGAGAGTGGGAGAGGGAGAAGCAGGCTTCCAGCTGAGCAAGGAGCCTGATGCGGGGCTCGATCCCAGGACTCTGGGATCATGGCCTGAGCCGAAGGCAGACGCTTAACGACTGAGCCACCCAGGTGCCCCTAACAAGAAATTTAATGAAAAGTTCATTTATATATTTATATTACTCCATAAATTACTCTTTCTGCCATTCCTCACCAGACCTCATTCTTATCCTTGCACTTTCCCAAATCAATCTTTAATATTGCTTCTATTTTTTTCAAAACATTATTATATATATTCCAAGTTCTCTCAGTTCTAACAGGTAGGTTCAAGGCTCTTTTGTTCTAATTTCAGAGTGGACTTATTAAAATAGTAATTTATGCATGATGCTTCTCTCTGAGATGATGAGGATGAAGGTGGGCTAATCATTTTGCAACAAAAATACGTGCTTTTTTATATCATTAAACAAGGATAAAAAATATTTTGACTACTTTTTAAGGTTCTCTGGGTAAACAGAAATTTATATATATACATATATACTTTATCTCTTTATCTGTAAGTACTGATCAAGTACTGTAAGAGTTTCAAAGGCATCAAGAAAAACTAGAGAATATCCATGACTGGTAATCATATATGGGTTAGAATAGTTCAAAAACTTCTAATTTTCCTGTATATGTATTTTATGTAATATATAAAATATATGCAATATATAGTATATTTGTTATTTAACCATATTATATTGTGGCATAATTATTATTGTGTTATAATGTTATATATATTTTATATATATGTAATTATAATTATTATAATGTTATATATTACATGTATTATATATGCTACAGATACATACATTATATACATATGTATAATATACACATATTATATATTATATATGTATATATAGATACTTTTATGAGGAATTGACTCATGTGATTATGGAGGCTGAGAAGTCTGAAGATCTGAAGGCCTGGGATAGTGTATGTATTCTCCCACACTGAACCCAAAGGCCTGAGAACCAGAAAAGCCAATGATATAAATTCCAGTGTCAGTGAAACCCTTTAGGCTGAAGACCGAAGAAGAGCTGATGTTTCAGTTCAAGTTCAAAGGCCAGAAAAGACGAGTGTCCTAGTTCAAAGCAGGTAGGCAGGAGGAATTCCCTCTTATTCAAGGGAAGGTCAGCCCTTTTGTTCTAGTCAGCATTCAGCAGATTGAGGCTTATCTGCATAAGGGAGGGCAATCTGCTTTACTCAATTTACTGACTCAAATGTTAATCTTATCCATAAACATTCTTAGAAACATACTCTGAATAATGTATGACCAAATATCTGGGTACCCTCATGGTCCAGTCAAGTTGACACATAAAATCAACCCTCGTGGTTGACAAAGAAATTCATACTCAGCCAGGGTATCACACATAAAATGACAAAATAAGAATTGTAGAAATGCAAGGTTATGAAATATCTTACCACATGCCCTTGCTAAGATATTTAAAATAATCAATAAAGTGTCTTCACTTCAATAAAGTGACAAATAAAAATATAAAACTCACTTTTTCATGGTTTGAGGAAGATATTCTATCCCCAAAGTAAGTCACCAGTGAAATTAGAAAAACTTATGGATAGCAGGAAAACTAATGGAAATTAATTCAAGCCCCCCATATTTGCAAAAGACTAAACATGAAGCAAGAAAAAAATAAAATAATTTGCACCTACAATTCAAAATTATTAAAATAACCCAGGAGATGGACAGAAAATATGATGGTGTAGTAGGAGGAGCCTAGGCTCATCTTGTCCCATGAACACAACTAGATATCTATCAAAGCATCCTAAATACCCAGAAATTGACCTGAAGATTGACGGAACAAACTCCACAACTAATGAGAAAAGAGGCCACATCAAAGAAGGTAGGAAGTGTGGAGATGTGGTTTAGGGGAGAGACAGATCATGTGGGTGCTGTGGAGGGGAAGGGGCTGTGGTCATGGAGAAGGGTGAGAGAGTAGAGCACACAGGGGAACACACAGGGAGAACATTTCCCCAAAGCTGTTGGCTGGAAAAATGAAGGGACTGATTTTTGTGAGTTCTTGCAACCAGCAGGGAAGAGAAGGCAGACAGACAAACAACTCAGGGGCAGATGGCTATGGAAACAGTGATTTGAAGAACACCTGGGACACATGGGAGGGGGGAAGGGTGGAATATATTTGCTCATCTTAGAGCACACTCCTGAGAGACAGCATTCACAGAGAAGCCTCTCCAATGATAGAAGAGCTGGCCTGTGCCATTTCTATCCCCCGCCCCTCAGCATAAACACAGGGCCACCTGCAGGGAGCATTGTAGAGCCCACACTGGCTTCCTAACTTCTTTACATCAAATCCCACACCCTGTGATCTGATGTGACTGCCCTTTTTAATCAGGTTTGCCTCAGTCCAAGAGTGGTGGGCGTCTCCCCCAGAAGATCAGCACAAGCCTCAAGCCCCTGCCCACACCATGTCTCTAAAGTGTAGAGTTTTAAAGGTCAGCAGGCTTGGCTTGGGACAGAACCCGGAAGGCAATGTGTTGCTCCTAGACAGAAGACAGGAAAAAAACCCAGAGGTAGACAATGTGGAAATAGTGATCTGAACAATGCCTGTGACACACAAGGGAGATTATTCGTTCTTCTCAGAGTGCTTCCCTATTAGCATTCATGAAGTTGTCTCTCTGGGCGACAAAGGAGCTGGCTCCTCTGACTCTCAGAATAAACACAGAACCACCTGTAGGAAGTAGCATAGAACCAGCACAGGCTGCCTCACTTATTTACAAGTCACACACCCCAGCACTCTGGTGGAACTGTCCTTCTCAGTCAAGCTTACTTCAGTCACAGAGTGGCAGACCCTTTCTCAAGAAGATCAGTAGGAACCCCTGCCTACACAGCGTACCCTGACCAGAGGGTTCTTCAGGGCTTCAGTTCTAGTGGAAGTAGTATCAGGTCGCATTTAACAAGCAAACCAGAGCACACCTAGTTAAAACTCACCACCTTCTAGCCAGGGAGCAAGCACTGCCTACCACAGGCAAGGAGAGTTTCTGCAGGTGACTAGCCTGAAGGATAGAACAACCAAAACAACAGCAGAGCACACACAGCACATACCAGAGATACTCCCTGAAGTGCCAGGCTCTGGACACTACATGATCTCTTCTTCATAAAGCCATTACTCTCAGGAGCAGGAAACATAGAAGGCAGAGACTTAGACAAAATGCCAAATAGGAGGAATTCATTCCAAATGAAAGAATAAGATAAGGCCATGGCCAGAGAACTAAGCAAAACAGATATAAGTAACATCCCTGATGGAGAATTTAAAGCTATTCATAAGAACACTCACTGGGCTTCAGAGAAGAATGGAAGACATTAGGGAGACCCTTATCATAGAGATAAAAAGGTTAAAAAGGAATCAGTCAGAAATGAGAAATGCAGTAACTCAGATGGAAACAGGCTTGATGCAGTGAACAGCAGGCTGGAAGACAGAGGAATGCATTAGTGATATAGAAATGATATTAGTGATATAATGGGAAAAAATGAAGCTGAACTCAAGAGAGAAAGAAGAATTATGGAAAATGAGAATAGACTTAGGGAACCCAGTGACTCCATCTAATGTAATAACATTACATTAGGAGAAAAGAGAGAAAAAGAGGGCAGAAAATTTATTTCAGAAAATAATAGCTGAAAACGTTCCTAATCTGGGGAAGGAAACAAACATTTAGATCAGTGGGCGCAAGAAACTCCCATCAAAATCAATAAAAGCAGGTCAACAAGAAGATATAATTCAATTTCTAAATATAGTGATAAAGAAAAAATCTTAAAAGCAGCAAGACAAAAGGAGTTCTTAACTTATAACGGAAGACCCATAAGCCTATCTTCAGATTTCTCCACAGAAACTTGGCAAGCCAGAAGAGAGTGGCATGATGTATTCAAAGTGCTGAATGGGAAAAATCTGTAGCCAAGAATACACTATCCAGCAAGGCTATCATTCATAATAGAAGGAGAGATAAAGGGTTTCCCAGACAAACAAACCCTAAAGGAATTTGTGACCGCTAAACTGATCCTGCAAGAAATATTAAAGAGGACTCTGAGTGGAAAGGAGACACCAAAAGTGACAAAGACTAGAAAGGATCAGAGAAAATCTCCAGAAACAATGGCAAAACAAGTAATAAAGTCACACTAACTACATTTCTATCAGTAATTACTTTGAATGTAAATGGACTAAATGCTCCAATCAAAAGATATAGGGTTTCAGAATGGATAAAAAAAAAAATAATACCCTTCAATGTCCTACCTACAAGAGACTCACTTTAGACCTAAAGACACCTGCAGATTGAAAGTGAGGGGATGGAGAAACATTTGTCATGCAAATAGATGTCAAATTAATAAAATCATGAATGAAAGAGGAGAGATCATAAGCAACATCCAGGAAATACAAACAATTTTAAGAACATATTATGAGCAACTGTATGCCAACAAATTAGGCAATCTGGAAGAAATAGACACATTCCTGGACTCTTATAAACCACCAAACCTGAAACAGGAAGAAATAGAAAATCTGAACAGACCCAAACCTGAAACAGGAAGAAATAGAAAACCTGAACAGACCCATAACACAAGGAAATTGAAGCAGTAATCAAAAAGTCTCCTGACAAACAAGAGTTCAGGGCCAGATGCCTTCCCAACCGTTTCTACCAAACATTTGAAGAAGAATTAATACCTATGCTTCTGAAGCCATTTCAAAAAATAGAAATGGAAAGAAAACTTCCAAACTCATTCTGTGAGGCCAACATTGCCTTGATCCCAAAACCAGACAAAGACCACATCAAATACGAGAATTACAGACCATTATCCTTGATGAACATGGATGAAAAAAATACCCACCAAGATACTAGCCAATAGGATCCAACAGTACATTAAATGGATTATTCACCATTACCAAGTGGGATTTTTTCCTGGGCTGCAAGCATGGTTCAACATTCACAAATCAATCAGTGTGATACATCACATTAATAAAAGAAAGGACAAGAACCATATGATCATCTCAATTGAAGCAGAAAAAGCATTTGACAAAATATAGCATCCTTTCTTGATTAAAACTGTCCACAGTGTAGGGATCGAGGGAACATACCTCAATATCATAAAACCCATCTGTGAAAAGCCCACAGTGAATATAATTCTCAATGGGAAAAAAACTGAGAACTTTTCCTCTAAGGTCAGGAACACGACAGGGATGCCCACTCTCACCACTGTCGTTCAACATGGTACTACTAGAAGTCCTAGCCTCCACAATCAAACAAAAAGAAATAAAAGGCATTCAAATTACCAAAGAAGAAGTCAAATTCACTCTTCACAGATGACATGATACTTCATTTGGAAAACCCAAAAGACTCCACCCCAAAATTGCTAGAATTCATACAGGAAGTCAGTAACGTGGCAGGATATTAAATCAATGCACAGAAATCAGTTGCATTTCTATAGACTAACAACGAAACAGAAGAAAGAGAAATTACGACGTCAATCCCATTTACACTTGCACCCAAAACCATAAGAAATATAGGAATAAACCTAATCAAACTGGTAAAGGATCTGTACTCTCAAAACTACAGAACACTTTTGAAAGAAATTGAAGAAGACACAAAGGAATGGAAAAACGTTCCATGCTCATGGATTGGAAAAATAAATATTGTTAAAATGTCTATGCTACCCAGAGCAATCTACACATTCAATCCAATCCCTACAAAAATACCACTGACACTTTTCACAGAGCTGGAACAAATCCTAAAATTTTCATGGAATCAGAAAAGACCCCAAATAGCAAGAGGAATGTTGAAAAAGAAAACCAAAGCTAGTGGCCACACAATGCTGGACTTCAAGCTATATTACAAAGCTGTAATCATCAAGACATATGGTACTGGCACAAAAACAAACACATAGATCAATGGAACAGAATAGAGAACCCAGAAATGGACCCTCAGCTCTATTGTCAACTAATCTTCGACAAAGCAGGAAAGAATAGCCAATGGAAAAAGCACAGTCTCTTTAATAAATGGTGCTGGGAAAATTGGACAGCCACATGCAGAAGTATGAAACTGGACCTTTTTCTTACACCATACACAAATATAAACTCAAAATGGATGAAAGACCTGAATGTGAAACAGGAATTAATCAAAATCCTAGAGGAGAACACAGATAGCAACCTCTTTGACCTCAGCCACAACAACTTCTTGCTAGACATGTCTCTAAAGGCAAGCGAAACAAAAGCAAAAATGAACTATTGGGACTTCATCAAGATAAAAAGCTTTTGCACAGCAAAGGAAGCAGTCAACAAAACCAAAAGACAATAGAATGTGAGAAGATATTTGCAAATGTCTTATCAGATAAATGGCTAGTATCCAAGATCTATAAAGAACTTATCAAACTCTTGGGGCGCCTGGGTGGCTCAGTCCTTAAGCATTTGCCTTCGGCTCAGGTCATGATGCCGGAGTCCTGGGATCGAGCCCCACGTCGGGCTCTGCCCAGCGGGAGGCCTGCTTCTCTCTCTCCCACTCCCCCTGCTTGTGTTCCTACTCCCACTATCTCTCTGTCAAATAAATAAATAAAATCTTAAAAAAAAAAAAAACCTTATCAAACTCAAAACCAAAAATAAATCCAGTCAAGAAATGGGCAGAAGATATGAACAGACACTTCTCCAAAGAAAACATACAAATGGCCCACAGACACATGAAAAAATGCTCAACGTCACTTGGCATCAGGTAAATACAAATCAAAACCATAATGAGATACCACCTCACACCAGTCAGAATGGCTATTAACAAGACAGGAAACAACAAATTGTTGGTGAGGATGCAGAGAAAGGGGAACCCTCTTACACTGTTGGTGGGAATGCAAACTGGTACTGTCACTGTGGGAAACACTGTGGAGGTTGCTCAGAATGTTGAAAATAGAGCTACCCTATGATGCAGCATTGCACTACTGGATATTTACCCCAAAGATACAAAGGCAGTGATCCGAAGGGGTACCTGTACCCCAATGTTCATAGCAGCAATGTCCACCATAGCCAAACTGTGGAAAGATCCCAGATGTCCATTGACATATGAATGGATAGAAAAGATGTGGTATATATATGCAATAGAATATTACTCAGCCTTCAGAAAGGATGAATATTTGCTATTTGCATCGACATGGATGGAACTGGAGGGTATCATGCTGAGTGAAATAATTCAATCAGAGAAAGACAATTATCATATGGTTTCACTCATATGTGGAATATAGGAAACAGCACAGAGGATCATAGGGGAAGGGAGGGAAAACTGAATGGGAAGTCATCAAAGAAGGAGAAAAATCATGAGACTCTTAGCTATAGGATACAAACTGAGGGTTGCCAGAGAGGAGGTGGGCGGGGGATGGGGTAACTGGGTGATGGGCATTAAGGAGGGCTCGTGATGTGATGAGCACCGGTTGTTACATGAAACTGATAAATTGTTGAACACTACATCTGAGACTAATGATGTAATATAGGATGGCTAATTGAATTTAAACAAACAAACAAACAAACAAATAAATAAATAAATAACAGTTGTGGGGGGGCAGCACTGTCTTGTTCATGACTCTAGAGGGAAAGCTCTCAATTTTTCCCCATTGAGGATGATATTAGCTGTGGGTTTTTCATATATAGCCTTTATTATTTAAGGTATATTCCCTCTAATCCTACTTTGTTGAGAGTTTTTATCATGAAAGGATGTTATACTTTGTCAAATGACCTTTTGGCATCAATTGACATGATCATATGGGTTTTATCCTTTCTTTTATTAATGTGCTGTACATGTCGTATCAGGGTTATCGTGGCCTCATAGAATGAATCTGGACGTTTTCTTTCCTTTTCTCTTTTTTGGAATAGTCTGAGAATAATAGGTATTAACTCTTCTTTACGTGGTTGTTAGAATTCACCTGTGATGCCATCTGACCATGGACTTCTGTTTGTTGGGAGTTTCTTGATTACTAATTCAATTTCCTTGTTGGTTAGCAGTCTGTTCAGGTTTTCTATTTTTTCTTGTTTAGTTTTGCAAATCAATCAACATGTACACCACATTAATAAAAGAAAGGATAAGACCCATATGATCATGTCAATTGATGCAGAAAAGTCATTTGAAAAAGTACAACATCTGTTCATGATAAAAACTCTCAACAAAGTAGTTTTAGAGGGAATATACCTCAATATAATAAAGACCATGTATGAAAAATCCACAGCTAATATCATCCTCAATGGGGAAAAACTGACAACTTTTCCTGTACACTCAGGGACAAGACAGTGCTGTCTACTCTCATTACTGTCATTTAACATAGTACTGGAAGTCCTAGCCACAGCAATCAGACAACACAAAGAAATAAAATGTATCCAAATTGGCAAGGAAGAAATAAAACTTTCACTATTGGCAGATGACATGATACTCTATATAGAAAACCCGAAGGACTCCACTAAAAACTGCTAGAACTGATACTCAAATTCAGTAAAGTCACAGGATACAAAATCAATGTACAGAAATCTGTTGTATTTCTATACATCAATAATGAAACAGCAGAAGGAGAAATTAATGTACCTATCCCACTTACAATTGCACCAAAAACCGTCAGGTACCTAGGAATAAACCTAACCAAAGAGGTGAAAGCCCTGTACTCTAAAAATAGTAGAACACTGATGAAAGAAATTGAAAATGACACAATCGAAATTCTAGAGAACACAGGTAGTAACCTCTTTGATATTGGCCATAGCCACTTCTTTCTACCTATGTCTCCAGAGTCAAGGGGAACAAAAACAAAAATAAACTATTAGAACTTCATCAATATAAAAAGCTTCTGCACAGCAATGGAACAATCAAAACTGAAAGGTAATGTATGCAATGGAGAAGATATTTGCAAATCATATATCTGATAAAGGGTTCATATACAAAATGCATAAAGATCTTATAAAACTCAACACCCAAAAAACAAATAATCCCATTAAAATATGGGCAGAAGATATGAATAGATACTTTTCAAAAGAAGACATACAGATGGCCAACAGACAAATAAAAAATGTTCGACATCACATCATGAGGGAAATACAAATAAAAACCCCAATGAGATATCACCTCACACCTGTCAAAATGGCTAAAATTAACAACAAGGAAACAACAGGTGTTGGTGAGGATGTGGAGAAAAATGAACCCTCGTACACTCTTGTTGGGAATGCAAACTGGTACAGCCACTCAAGAAAACAGTATGGAGGCTCTTCAAAAAGTTAAAAATAAACCTAACCCTATGACCCAGCAATTTGCAGTATTAGGTATTTACCCAAAGGATACAAAAATACTAATTCAAAGGGATACATGCCCCCTGATGTTTATAGCAGCATTATCTATAATAGCCATGTTATGGAAACAACCCAAATAAATGTCCATTGACTGCTGAAGAGATAAAGAAGGGGGTATATGTACATATACATATATATATGTATATTATGATACATATATATCATAATATACATATATAACAGCCATTAAAAAATGAAATCTTGCCATTTGCAGAGATGTGTATGGAGCTAGAGAGTATTTGCTAAGTGAAATAAGTCAGCAGAGAAATACAAATGCCATATGATTTCATTCATATGTGGAATTTAAGAAACAAATGAACCTAGGTGAAAAAAGAGAGAAAAGACAAAGAACTAGACTCTTAAATATAGAGAACTATCTGATGGTTAACAGAGGGGAGGTGGGTGGGGGAATGGGTTAAATATGGGGATTAAAAAGTGTACTTTTGGGCGCCTGGGTGGCTCAGTTGGTTAAGCGACTGCCTTTGGCTCAGGTCATGATCCTGGAGTCCTGGGATCAAGTCCCACATTGGGCTCCATGCTCAGCAGGGAGTCTGCTTCTCCCTCTGACCCTCCTCCCTCTCATGCTCTCTGTGTCTCATTCTCTCTCTTAAATAAGTAAAATCTTAAAAAATAAATAAATAAAAATAAAAATAAAAAAGTGTACTTGTGACAATCACTAGGTGTTGTATGTAATGTTGAATCACTAAAATGTACACCTGAACTCATATAACACTGCATGTTAACTAGATAATATTTAAATAAAATCTTAAAAAAAAAGATCAAAACAAAAGAAAAAATGCACAAATGAATAAAAATAACCCTTGTTGTAGAGGAGTAAAATAATGTTGCATTTCTTCCATTAATTGGCTATGTTAAAATGTAGAACAATTAATCAATAAATAGTAAATAATCTCTTACTGAAATAATATATTGAATAATCTTTAAACTAACTAATAGTGACATAAAGATAACTAGTAGTGAAAAAAATTGATGTACAATTTAAAATGAACTAAAGAAAAATAGAAATGAAATCAAACCAAGACAAAAATAAAAATAGTAAGAATAAAAAGAGATAACATAGACTAAGGTTTATAAAATATGTTGTCAAAAATAAGATCAAATCTGTTATTAATAAAAGTAACTAAAACTGGGTTAGGTAAGTATTTTGTAAAATCAATAAATCACATATTGGATAAAAAAAAAAAAAACAGACTACTTTGCTCCAAAAGTCATATTTTTAAACCCCTTAGGAATATAGGGGCTATGAAAAACATTAAAACATAAATAAATAAGGTTAACTCTTTTATTTTTAATTTTATTATGTTATGTTAATCATCATACATTACATCATTAGTTTTTGATGTAGTGTTCCATGATTCATTGTTTGTGTGTAACACCCAGTGCTCCATTCAATATGTGCCCTCTTTAATACCCATCAATAGGCTAACCCATCTCCCCACCTCCGTCCCCTCTAGAACCCTCAGTTTGTTTCTCAGAGTCCATAGTGCCTCATGGTTCGGCTCCCCTTCTGATTTCACCCCCTTCATTTTGCCCTTCCTACTTTCTTCGTCCTTTTTTTTTTTTTATTAACATATAATGTATTATTTGTTTCAGAGGTACAGGTCTGTGATTCAACAGTCTTACACAGTTCACAGTGCTCACCATAGCACATACTTTCCCCAATGTCTACCACCCAGCCACCCCATCCCTCCCACCCCCACCACTCCAGCAATGCTGTTTGTTTCCCGAGATTAAGAATTCCTCATATCAGTGAGATCATATGATACATGTCTTTCTCTGATTGACTTATTTCGCTTAGCATAATACCCTCTAGTTCTATCCAGGTCATTGCAAATAGCAAGATTTCTTTTTTTTTTTTTTTTTGTGACTGCATAATATTCCATTGTGTGTATATGTATACACACATGTATTATATATATATATATACCACATCTTCTTTATCCATTCATCTATTGATGGACATCTTGGCTCTCCATGGTTTGGCTATTGTGGACATTGCTGCTATAAAAATTGTGATACAGGTGCCCCTTTGGATCACTATATTTGTATTTTTGGGGTAAATACCCAGTAGTGCAATTGCTGGGTCATAGGATAGCTCTATTTTCAACTTTTTGAGGAACCTCCATACTGTTTTCCAGAGTGGCTGCACCACCTTCCATTCCCACCAACAGTGTAAGAGGGTTCCCCTTTCTCTACATTCTCACCAACATCTGTCGTTTCCTAACTTGTTAATTTTAGCCATTATGAGGGTGTTAGGTAGTATTTCATTGAGGTTTTGATTTGGATTTCCCTGATGCCAAGCGATGCTGAGCACTTTTTCATGTGTCTGCTGGCCATTTGGATGTCTTCTTTGGAAAAATGTCTGTTCATGTCTTCTGACCACTTCTTGATTGGATTATATATTCTTTGTGTTGAGTTTGATAAGTTCTTTATAGATTTTGGATACAAGCCATTTATCTGATATGTCATTTAAAAATATCTTCTGCCATTCTGTCCGTTGTCTTTTGGTTTAGTTGACGATTTTCTTTGCTGTGCAAAAGGTTTTTATCTTGATCAAGTCCCAATAATTCATTTTTGCCCTTCATTCCCTTGCCTTTGGTGATGTTTCTAGGAAGAAGTTGTTGTGGCTTAGGTCAAAGAGGTTGCTGCCTGTGTTCTCCTTTAGGATTTTGATGGACTCCTGTCTCATATTTAGGTCTTTCAACCATTTTGAGTCTATTTTTGTGTGTGGTGTAAGGAAATGGTCCAGTTTCATTCTTCTGCATGTGGCTGTCCAATTTTCCCAACACCATTTGTTGAAGAGACTTTTTTCCATTGAACATTCTTTCCTGCTTTGTTGAAGATTAGTTGACCATAGAGTTGAGGGTCCATTTCTGGGCTCTCTATTCTGTTCCATTGATCTATGTGTCTGTTTTTGTGCCAGTACCATACTGTCTTGATGATTATGGCTTTGTAATAGAGCTTGAAGTCCAGGATTGTGATGCCACCAGCTTTGCTTTTCTTGTTCAGTATTCCTCTGGCTATTCAGGGTCTTTTCTGGTTCCATACAAATTTTAGGATTATTTGTTCCATTTCTTTGAAAAAAGTGGATGGTATTTTGATAGGGATTGCATTAAATGTGTAGATTGCTCTAGGTAGCATTGACATCTTCACAATATTTGTTCTTCCAATCCATGAGCATGGAACATTTTTCCATTTCTTTGTGTTTTCCTCAATTTCTTTCATGAGTATTTTATAGTTTTCTGAGCACAGATCCTTTGCCTCTTTGGTTAGATTTATTCCTAGGTATCTTATGGTTTGGGGTGCAATTGTAAATGGGATTGACTCTTAATTTTTGCTTTTCTGTCTTGTTGTTGGTGTATAGAAATGCCACTGATTTCTGTGCATTGATTTTATATCCTGCCACTTTACTGAATTCCTG
Source organism: Neomonachus schauinslandi (assembly GCF_002201575.2). Taxonomy (NCBI): domain Eukaryota; kingdom Metazoa; phylum Chordata; class Mammalia; order Carnivora; family Phocidae; genus Neomonachus; species Neomonachus schauinslandi. The sequence continues at coordinate 36,316,350 of NC_058403.1, read as the reverse complement.
TATGAGTTCTAGCAGTTTTGGGGTGGAGTCTTTTGGATTTTCCATATAAAGTATCATGTCATCAGGAAAGAGTGAGAGTTTGACTTCTTCTTTGCCAATTCAGATGCCTTTTATTTCTTTTTGTCTTCTGATTGCTGTGGCTAGGACTTCTAGTATTATGTTGAATAGCAATGGTGATAGTGGACATCCCTGCCGTGTTCCTGACCTTAGGGGGAAAGCTCTCAGTTTTTCCCCATTGAGAATGATATTCGCTGTGGGTTTTTCATAGATGGCTATATTTAAAATGTTGAGGTATGTATCCTCTATCCCTACACTCTAAAGAGTTTTAATCAAGAAATGATGCTGGACTTTGTCAAATGGTTTTCTGCATCTATTGAGAGGATCATATGGTTCTTGTTCTTTCTTTTATTCATGTATGGCATCACATTGATTGATTTACAGATTTTGAAGCAACCTTGCAGCCCAGGAATAAATCCTGCTTGGTCTTGGTTAATAATCCTTTTAATGTACCTTTGGATCCTATTGCCTAGTATTTGGTGAGAATTTTTACATCCATGTTCATCAGGGATATTGGTCTATAATTCTCCTTTTTGATGGGGTCTTTGTCTGATTTTGGGATCAAGGTAATGCTGGCCTCATAAAATGAGATTGGAAGGTCTCCTTCCATTTCTATTTTTTGGAACAGTTTTAGAAGAATAGGTATTAATTCTTCTTTAAATGTTTGGTAGAATTCCCCTGGCAAGCCATCTGGCCCTGGGCTCTTGTTTGTTGGGAGATTTTTGATGACTGCTTCCATTTCTTTACTGGTTATGGGTCTGTTCAGGTTTTCTATTTCTTCCTGGTTCAGTTTTGGTAGTTTATACATCTCTAGGAATGCATCCATTTCTTCCAGATTGTCTAATTTGCTGGCATAGAGTTGCTCATAATATGTTCTTATAATTGTATTTCTTTGGTGTTGGTTGTGATCTCTCCTCTTTCATTCAAGATTTTATTTATTTAGGTCCTTTCTCTTTTCTTTTTGATAAGTCTGGCCAGGGTTTTATCAATCTTATTAATTCTTTCAAAGAACCAGCTCTACTTTCGTTGATCTGTTCTACTGTTCTTTTGGTTTCTATTTCATTGATTTCTGCTCTGATCTTTATTATTTCTCTTCTCTTGCTGGGTTTAGGCTTTATTTGCTGTTCTTTCTGCAGCTCCTTTAGATGTAGAGTTAGGTTGTGTATTCGAGACCTTTCTTGTTTCTTTAGAAAGACTTGTATTGCTATATACTTTCCTCTTAGGACTGCCTTTGCTGCATCCCAAAGATTTTGAATAGTTGTGTTCTCATTTTCATTTGTTTCCATGATTTTTTTAAATTCTTCTTTAATTTCTTGGTTGACCCATTCATTCTTTAGTAGGATGTTCTTTAGTCTCCATGTATTTGAGTTATTTCCAACTTTCCTCTTGTGATTGAGTTCTAGTTTTAAAGCATTGTGTTCTGAAACAATGCAGGGTATGATCCCAATCTTTTGGTACTGCCTGAGACCTAATTTGTGACCTAGAATGTGATCTATTCTGGAGAATGTTCCATGGGCACTAGAGAAGAATGTGTATTCTGTTGCTTTGGGATAGAATGTTCTGAATATATCTGTGAAGTCCATTTGGTCCAGTGTGTCATTTAAAGTCTTTATTTCCTTGTTTATCTTTTTCTCAGTTGATCTGTCCATTTCAGTGAGGGGGGGTGTTAAAGTCACCTACTATTATTGTATTGTTGTCAATGTGTTTCTTTGATTTTGTTATTAATTGGCTTATATAATTGGCTGCTCCCATGTTAGGGGCATTGATATTTACAATTGTTATATCTTCTTGTTGGATAGACCCTTTAAGTATGATAGAGTGTTCTTACTCATCTCTTATTATAGTCTTTTGTTTAAAATCTAATTTATCTGATATAAGGAGTGCCACCCCAACTTTCTTTTGATGTCCATTAGCATGGTAAATGGTTTTCCACCCCCTCACTTTCAATCTGGAGGTGTCTTTGGGTCTAAAATGAGTGTCTTGCAGACAGCATATCGATGGGTCTTGTTTTTTTATCCAATCTGATAGCCTGTGTGTTTTGATTGATGCATTTAGCCCATTTACATTCAAGGTAACTATTGAAAGATATGAATTTAGTTCCATTGTATTGCCTGGAAGGTGACTGTTATTTTATATTGCCTATGTTCCTTTCTGGTCTATGTTACTTTTAGGCTCTCTCCTTGCTTAGAGGATCCCTTTCAATATTTCTTGCAGGTCTGGTTTTGTGTTTGCAAATTCTTTTAGTTTTTGTTTGTCCTGGAAGCTTTTTATCTCTCCTTTATTTTCAGTGACAGCCTGGCTGGATATAGTATCCTTGGCTACATATTTTTCTTGTTTAGTGCTCTGAATATATCATGCCAGTTCTTTCTGGCCTGCCAGGTCTCTGTGGATAAGTTTGTTGCCACTCTAATGTTTCTACCATTGTAGGTTACAGACCTCCTGTCCCGAGCTGCTTTCAGGATTTTCTCTTTGTCTCTGAGACTTGTAAGTTTTACTATTAGATGTCGGGTGTTGACCCATTTTTATTGATTTTGAGGGTGGTTCTCTGTGCCTCCTGGATTTTGATGCCTGTTTCCTTCCCCAAATTAGGGAAGTTCTGTGCTATAATTTGCTCCAATATTCCTTCTGCCCCTCTCTGTCTTTCTTCTTCTTCTGGGATATCAATTATTCTAATATTTTTTCATCTTATGTTATCACTTATCTCTTGAATTTGGCCCTTGTGATCCAGTAGTTTATCTCTTTTTCTCAGCTTCCTTATTCTCCATCATTTGGTCTTCTATATCACTAATTCTCTCCTCTGCTTCATTTATCCTAGCAGTTAGAGCCTCCATTTTTTATTGCACCTCATTAATAGCCTTTTTGATTTCTACTTGGTTAGATTTTAGTTCTTTTATTTCTCCAGAAAGGGTTTCTGTAGTCTTCTTTTCTTTTTTCAAGCCCAGCTAGTATCTTTATAATCATCATTCTGATCTCTAGTCTGACATCTTACTAATGTCTGTATTGATTAGGTCCTTTGGAGTTGGTAGTGCCTCTTGTTCTTTTTTTTTTTTTTTGAGGTGAGTTTTTCCATCTTGTCATTTTGTCCAGAGGAGAATAGATGAGTGACAGAACAAAATGTTAACAGGGTAACAACGACCCCAGAAAAATATACACTAAACAAATCAGAAGGCCCGAAACCAGGTGAAAAGAAAGACAAAGAAAGAAAATAGTAAAAAAAAAAAAAAAAAAAAAAGAGTATGATCAAATATGATCAGGCTGGTGAATGGATCAGTGCCACACACTAGATTTTGGGTGTATTTTGGTCTGTAGGAGGAAACTGCCTCCCAAAATTTTAAAGAAAGGAAAACTTATATATATACAAAAATAAGGGTAAATATGATGAAGGGATGGAATATGACTGTAAAGATGAAAATTATAAAAGATATTATAAAAGAAATTGATAAGAAGTTGGTTGAAAAAAGAGAAAAAGAGAAATTAAAAAAAAAGAGGGAGAAAATTTGATCAGGCAGGAGACTAGATCAAAGCCATACACTAGAGATTTAGGGTTATTTTGGTCTATTAGAAGAAAGTGTATCCCAAAATTTTAAAGAGGGAACAACTTACATATATATATACCAAAAATGCAAAATAAAAAAGTTGTTTAAAAAAGGGATTGATAGGATGTTGGTTGAAAAAGGGAAAAAGAAAAATTCAAAAAGAAGAAAAAAAGAAAAAGAAAATTAAAAACATTAACTTTGAAAGAATACAGAATCAGGGGGGAGAAGCCATTAATTCTATGTGGTATTCCCCTAGTGCTGGAGTTCTGCCATTCTTATTAATTGGTAAACTTGGTCTTTGCAGGCTGTTCTTCCTGATCTTCTGGGGGAGGGGTCTCTTGCAATGATTCTCAAATGTCTTTGCCTGAGGTGGAATTGCCCTGCCCTTGTCAGGGGCTGGGCTAAGTAATCTGCTTGGGTTTTCTCTCCATAGCTTTTGTTCCCTGGAACCTTTCCGTACAGCTTTGTAGGACAAGAAAAAAATGGCGGCCTTCCAATTTCTGGTCCCAGAGGAGATGAGAGCTCGGGGCCTCACTCCTCAGTTAGCCCCTAGAAAAAAGCAGTCAGTCACTCCTGTGTCCCTGGTCTCTGGCCCCACTCTGTGCTCACCCGGCCTATGACCGATTATTTCTCACTCCGGAACAGGACCCCATTTGGAGTCTCCAAATGCACAGATTCCTGTGGTGTGCTCCCAGGGGAGGAAGGGCAGTCTCCCCGGATCTGCCACTTTTTGGGTCCCTGCTGAAGGAGTAGTGGCCGGACTGTGCTGCAGATCACAGTTTATGGCAACCCCGAGCTGAGAGCAGTCAGGCATTCCCGGTCTTTCTGTGACCTCGAGGGTCCTGAAATCACACTGTCCCAGCAAGGGTTCTACCCCCTGCTTAGCCACTGGAGCGACATCCCTCAGTGGAGCAGACTTTTAAAAGTTCCAATTTTGTGCTCCACTTCTCTATCACTTGCCGGTAGCTGCCTGATGGAGGCTCCCTCCCCCCATGGTCTGAATTCCCGAATATTGCCTCAGAGTCACTTCTCCACACTTCCTACCTTCCAGAAAGTGGTCGTTTTTCTGTTCAGAGAGTTGCTGCTATTCTTTTCTTTGATCTCCGGTTGAATTTGTAGATGTTCTGAATGGTTTGATACTTATCTAACTGAGTTCCTGGGACCAGGTGAAATTTAGGTCTCCTACTCCTCCGCCATCTTGCTCCTCTTCCTAACTCTTTTAAAATGAAATAAATTGAATATTGTAGGCAAAGGAGTAAAAGCAAGAAAGATTGTTTATGCCCATTAAGTAAAAATAAATTAAAATTTCATAATCAAATATTGGTAAGCACCTTCTATTTTAATGATTGATATGAACTTAAAGTAAATTATTTAAAAAAACAATGAGCAAAACTATATATGAATGGAAAATTTATAACTATTATGTATATAGACAAAGTCTTTTCATTCAGAAGTAAAAAGTTTTATAAGTGAATTAGGAAAATATTGTTTCAGAAGGAAACATTAGCAAAAACCATAAATGGTTACTTCCTAAGAATATTAGTCACAAAACAATTATAAGAATTCAATATCACCAGTGATCACATAAAGTAAAATAAAACACTGGACACTATCTTCATGTAATTTATATGTGGTTGTAGGAAATTAGTAAGAGAATTCAAATATGGTAATTTTGTTTGGAAAGAGATACCCCTATTTGTTAAAGGTTGATATAGATATTTGTATACTTTTTCTGGAAGGCAAGGTAAAAATGTGAACTATTGATATTTCTATTCTGGCAATTTATCTTAAAATGTTTATTAGTGTTAAGAAATCTGCCATAAGAATATTTATTATGCTGTATATATATAAAAGTAAGGAAAACATAAAAGTTTTCATTTTAAAAGTGATACTCTAGGGGGCGCCTGGATGGCTCAGTGGGTTAAGCATCTGCCTTCAGCTCAAGTCATGATCCCAGAGCTGCCCACAGGGCTCCATGCTCAGTGGGGAGTCTGCTTCTTCCTCTGCCCTCCCCCCTGCTGGTTCTCTCTCTCTCTCTCTCTCTCTCTCTCTCTGTCTCTCTCTCACACACACACACACACACACTCTTTCAAATAAATAAATAAAATCTTCAAAAAAAGAAAGATACTCTACACTCTATTGACTGCAATGCAGCCATTAGAAAGGAAGAACATATATTGATTTAAATTTTAGTAATGTATTAAGAGAAAAATAGGGGTGCTTGGGTAGCTTAGTCAGTTAAGCCTCTGCCAGTGGCTCAGGTCATGATCCCAGGGTCCTGGGACTGAGCCCAGCGTGGGCACCCTGCTCAGTGGGGAATCTGGTTATCCCTCTCTTAAAATAAAATAAAAATCTTAAAAAAAAAAGAGAAAAATAGATTATATATAAGGCCCTCATGTATTGTGTGTATATGATGTATGGAAGTGTGTGTGTGTGTGTGTGTGTGTGTAAAAACATCTGTATCATTTATACCTATTTCTATAAATGGAAATTGTATCACAGTATTAATAGCAGTTGTCTTCGAGAAATGAGATACTAATTTTTTGTTTGTTTTAAATAGCTTTATTTTCTTCTTTTTCTACAGTTTTGTATGATGTAGTTAATGAAATGAAACAAAAGATAAAATAAAAATCTAAACTAGGGGCCCCTGGGTAGCTCAGTCGTTAAGCGTCTGCCTTCAGCTCAGGTCATGGTCCCAGGGTCCTGGGATCCAGCCCCACACAGGACTCCCTGCTCAGCGGGAAGCCTGCTTCTCCCTCTCCCACTCCCCCTGCTTGTGTTCCCTTTCTTGCTGTGTCTCTCACTGTCAAATAAATAAATAAAATCTTAAAAAAAAAAAACCTACTAATTCAATGAAAGGAAAGTAAATAATGCATATAATTCCTGGGGGAAAAAATCATTTGTTTTGAGATTTATGTATTGTATACTTGAATTGACATTATAATTATTAATCATATTAATTATATGTAATTATTGAATATAAATTGTGTGTTTAAATATATAAGAGATCTCATAACTGAAGATGATTGGGCTTTTAAAAAATTATGTAGTATACATTTTTGAAAATTTGCCATAAAATATTTAAAAAACTAAAACCCTAGTATGATAATCTTTATAGGGTACAACATGAAAATGTTTTGAAATTTATTTGAAAAGAAAAATATCCAAATGTATTTAAACTATTAGAAATGTTATACGTTAGCACATGTATTAAAGATGCTTATTAAATAGAACATTTGCTTAAATTTATATTTTAAATATTTATTTTTGCTTTACATTCACATTATTTATGACATCACAGTTAACACAAATGATACATAGTATTATGTAACTTGATTGTCTTTTTATGTCACTTTTACATTAAATATTTTTAAATAATAGTGATGTTTCTTTTCTTTATGCTGTTCTGCTATACAAAACTGCTATACTCTTCCATAGAGAGCATTTAGTAATTCAAGAAAACTGAATTTGAAACTAGCCTACCATTTATTTTGTAAAGGTAGGTAATAGCTTCTTATAAAATGTTGCTTTATTAAAACCTAAAATTCACAGGTATTTTTTTAAGGGAAAAGGAAAACAATATAACCTTCAATACTTCAGATATTGAAAATAAATATGTAAAATATTCAGCTGTTATAATTTTGCTTAATGAAATGTTGTTCTTAATCCTTGATGGTTAATGAAATCCTCCATTGTATTGAAATTATATCAGAATCAAATAAGTCTTCTGAAAATTTGAAAATTAAGCAGCTTTATTAAAGAAAATATGAAGTGTTTTCCTTGTAACAATTAGCTTTTTTTAAATAAACTGGATATAAACAAAGAATGGTGGTACAGGATAGGAGATCAATAAAGCAAACCCTCAATATCTCAGGGTAAATTTTATGAAAGGGTGAAGCTGTTTGTTTAAAAAAAAAAGTTTGGTTAGTATTAAGTTGAATTATGTTGAAAATACAGCTTTCTATATTGTATAAATAATTATTTATTTACTTTACTTTGTATTGTTTATTTGCTGGAGTGGCAGTAGGGAATGTGGGAATTGATGAGAATACATACTACATTGATTTTGGCTGATATAAATAATGCAATTTGTGATACAAAAAGTACCAGAAAATTAAAAGCTAACGTACCTTCTTTTTTTTTTTTCTTTTTTTCTTCCTTCCTCCTTCACATCCTGCATATTTCCATCTAAAAGATCTTGAGATTCAGGGTACAGATAAACTATCCCATTCAACAAGGGATGGAAGAATTGAGAAAATTATCAGGGCCCCATGTCAAAAAAGGTGTACAGAAGAAGTGATGACATATATAAAATATATAGAAGTAATTATTGATGTAAACATAGGTGTACAAATAAATGTTGATATAAATGTAAATATCATTATAAACGTATATAGTCCTGTCCACTAAGAAGGCCTAGAGTAAGTACCAATGCAATAGTATAGAGTATATACCAAATATGCAATTTTGGAATTCTGAATACCATTCATCACTATAAGGTCCTAGAGCTCCTTGGAGAGATGGCTGATTATAAGGTTGGGACAGAGAAAGTATAAGATAAACCTGGAGCATCTTGTACTGAAAGTTCAGCAAGTTCTCAAATTAAGATGGGGAAATATCTAATGGATCAGAAGCCATTTGAAGGAACTTCCACAGGCCAAAACTGGGACAATTTGAGTATCAAAATAAATAGTGATAGTCATAGATTATAACCAATTGCATTAAATTAAAATCTGTGTGCCTATACTGATAAAGAGAAATAAAATAATATATAAACAAGGAAAAATAAAGTTCTATCTAACACTGAAATGCCAACTAACACACATACAAGGAAGAATGAAATTTAAAAATTATCATTTGGCAGCCTTCAGAGTAATAATTAATTCAGAAAAGATTTGTGAATGGATACTAAAACTACTATGCATATTTGATGAGGAATAAAACATTATAGAGGCACCTGGCTGGCCTAGTCAGTGTACTGTGTGACTCTTGAACCCGGGGTTCTGAGTTCAAGCCCCACAGTAGGTGTAGAGATTACTTAAAAAAATAAAATAAAATCTTTTTAAAAAAGGGAATAAAATACTACATAGCCTCAAAGTATCATCCTGGATGATATGTATTCAATAACATAGGGAAAAAAGCAATTTTGCACTGATAAACCCAGTAGAAGCCACCTTAATCAAGTGGTCAGAATTAACATCCAGATTGATGGAAGAAATCCAATAAAATGCTATGAGAAAAATACAGCATTACTTCTGTGATAATCTGAACAAAATTTCATAACCTGATTCTGAGCATAAAGAATGTAAGACAAATCCAAATTGAGGGATATTTTATAGAATATTTTGAGGTAAACAAAAGATTTGAGAAACTTCCAGATGAAGGATATTAAGGATACTACAAAATCTTGACATGATACTGAACTGGATCATTTTGGCATAAAAGAAATTACTGAAATTTGGACAAGGTTGATGCATTAGATGATACTAAAGCATCAATCTCAACTGATTTTGATCTCATATAGGATGGTGTTCTGGTTTGTAGAATATGTGCACTTAAAATATTCAAAAATAATAAAGTATTATGGCTGCAATTTAGTCTCAAATAGAAGAAAAATACTTGTATTTGAAATATTTAAAATATTTGAAAAATATTTGAAACTCTGTAGCTTTATTATTTTTGTACTAATTACCAATTGAGAATTTAAGATATCTTTTCATTACCATTAGAGCCCTAATATTTTCAAGGACAACAGTATGTCCAAATAATATATTTAATTGGTCTCTTTACACAATTAAGAAATCAAACCTCATCAATTAAATACTCTGATGTTGGTGGAAATGCAGATTATATGCAAAAAAGCCTTTTAATAACTCTAAGTCATTCAGAATTAATGAAAAAATATATGATCTATGATTCAACTTGTTTTCCCATAATTTCTCAAGTAATTCAGACCATAAAAATCTCTAGACTGCAAAGAAATCAAAATATAACACATAGGTTTTCATGATTAAGGTTTTTAAGCTGTTAATTTAGCCTCGAAAAGGGTTTATACATTAGATTTGTTAAAATATTTGTAGTTGTAAATTGATTAAATTATTTAATCTTGAAATTTATAATGTCATTATATCACTACATGGGTCAATTAATTTTAAAACTGTAACATAGTTGATGTAAGAGTGACATTATATAGAATGTACTTTTCCTATGAATATTAGTACTGACAACTCTTAGTAAGCTATTTTGCAAATATGCTACTATTTGTAAAGAAGCTATGCATCTATTCAGAATTGACTATAGTTTATGAATTATCCGGGCCTCTTTTTAATCAGTCTGCTTCCTACTGCCAGCTCTTTGGAAGGTTTTGTTTGGTCCCCCAGGGAGACTATTCTGTACTTGCCTCATCATTAATCTCTCCTTCCTTTTTTCCCTTTTTCTCTTTCCTCAAGCAAATTCCCTTATGATTGCACAAAGAAACATCCATTAGCTCTGATGCAGTAGCATCTCAGTGGTTCTAACACCAGTATCACCACCCTCACCAATCCTGATTAAAATAGAATTTGTCAGGTGAAAACAAAACAAGAGAGAAGTTGGTTTGTTGGGTTTTGGTTTTGGTTTTGGTCTAAACCTAATGCTCCTCTTCCATTATTCTCTATAATAAGTCATGTAATAGTTGTGACTTCATACTGAAGCCATTTAAAGACACATTGCAGTACTTTTGAATCTCATTTTCTCAGTTTTCTTAAAATTGCTTTATAAGTACCTCCCTTTCCTTTGCAGGCTGCTTCAACATTCAGGCCAGTCTTAGATGATTCAGTCTTTATTCTTTCTAAGCTCTAAACTATCTCTTATATAGGGGCACCTGGATGGCTCAGTTGGTTCGGAGTCTGCCTTCAGCTCAGGCCGTGATCTCAGGGTCCTGGGCCCAAGCCGCACATGGGGCTCTCCACTCAGTGGCAAGTCTGCTTCCCCCTCTCCCTCTGTGATCTCTCTTGCTTTTTCTCTCTCTCAGATAAATAAATAAAATCTTAAAAAAACAAAAAAACTACCTTACACATATTGGGTATTTCCTTTTAAAATACCTATGGTTGGGGTGCCTGAGTGGCTCAGTTGGTTAAGTGTCAGACTCTTGATTTCGTCTCAGGTCATGGTCTCAGTGTTGTGAGATCAAGCCCCAGGCTCTGCGCTCTGCATGGAGTCTGCTTAAGATTCTCTCCCTCTCTCTCTGCCCCTCCCCACCCCACTCATGCATGTGCACTCTCTCTCTCTCTAAGAAAAAAAAATAATTAAAATAAAATACCTATGCTCACTTGAACATCATTTGTGCCAAATCAATATCTTGCTGCCCAGAGATATTCTTCCTTTTTTTAAAGTATTTATTTATGTCCCTATTAGTTAACATATAGTGTAATATTTGTTTCAGGTGCACAATATAGTGATTCAATAATTTCATACAACTCCCAGTGCTCATCACAAGTATACTCCTTAATCCCTATCACCTATTTAACCCATCCCTCCACCTACCTCCATTCTGGTAACAATCAATTTGTTCTTTATAGTTAAGAGTCTGTTTCTTGGTTTGTCTCTCTCTCTCTCTCATTTGGTTATAAATCACATGCTATCATTTGCCCACATGTGGTGACAATGGGGAGCAGGCACGAGAGAGTAGCAGATACCATGGTTACAAAAGAAATGATTTCTGGGATGCCTGGCTGGTTCATTCTGTAGACCATGTGACTCCTGATCTTGGGGTCATTGACTTCTTTTTTCCCTTTGCTTGTCTGGAAACATGTTAAAAGTCAACAAAAAGAGAAATTTCACTCTCATCCTGAATTCCATCTCATTCATAACACCTCCTTTCCCAGTCCAGTCTGCAGATTTTTTAGATTAAGCAGTCTTAAACTGTACCCCTTTTGCTGTATAGTAACATCACATTTATTGATTTACCTTCAGGAGGAACTTTCTAATCAAACCTTCATACTACCATAAGAGTGATTTTTTTTTTTTTAATGCAGATGTCTCATTATTTCCTAGAATAAAATTCTTTAATGGTTATATGAATATGGAGTTCAAGATAAAAGTTGGGGCTGAAGTTATAAATGGTAAGTCAACATGTCACTTAAATTGGTAAGGATTAATAAGATCATCAAATTAGTGAGTTAGATGGAGAAAAGAGTAACATGTCTGTGTTCTTAGGCTAGAAAGCATTCAAAGGTTAGAGAGAAGGAAACAGCAGACTGAGAATGGTGATATAAAATAAGAGGGAAAGCAAGACAGTGTGCTACAGTAAAAGATGAAGATAAAGACTAAGGATTGCTCAGTGGATTTAGCAATATCGGCGGCACTGACAGGAACTATTTGGTAGAATGTTGAGAATGAAGGCCTATACACAGTTTCTTTAATAGAGGATGGGAGAACAGGGGTTATAAAAACAAAGTTAGATATCTCTTCTAAAAAATAATTTGCCTGCAAAGGTGGAAAAAAAATGGGTGACAATAAGTGGGGAAAGTGATTTCAACATATTTATTTTTTCAATAAAGATGAGATAATCAAGACATGTTTTTATACTGATGAGAAAAATTCAGTAGCAAAAGGAAGTTATGACTTTGGGAAGACAGTAGAACAGTTGGAAAGTAGCTGGTGGCATGACTTAATATGCATTGTATGAGAAAAAAATGTATACATTAACAGAGTGTATCCAATTTTTTAGATCTTTTTTTTCCTGCCCTGTATCAAATAATATTTGTACTCTATACATGGCTCATTAACTTGTTGTTAAGTCAGTTCCTCTGTATTACTAATATTGTGGATGATATTTTATTTTATAGTGTGTGTTTATACATTGTAATCTTGTTAAACACTCCTATTAATTCTCATATTTTGTTCTCAGTTTTGTTGGATGTTTACATATAAGCTTATATATTCTTCAAATAATGTGGTGGTTATTATTCCCATTATAATCCCTAAACCTATTTTTTTTCTATTCTCTAAACATTGGTCAATACCTCTAGAAATATATTAAGCATTAATGGTCTTAAAATGAAATAATCATGATATTTATAGATATTTTATCTATAACTTTAAAGTTTTTATGAAAATGCCTTTTTTTCTGTCCATAGTTTTCTTTTTTTTGCACGTTTTTTTAAATTTTATTTTATTATGTTATGTTAATCACCATACATCATTAGTTTTTGATGTAGTGTTCCATGATTCATTGTTTGCATATAACACCCAGTGCTCCATTTAGTATGTGCCGTCTTTAATACCCATCACCAGGGTAACCCATCCCCCCACCCCTCTCCCCTCTAGAACCCTCAGTTTGTTTCTCAGAGTCCATAGTCTCTCATAGTTCGTCTCTCCCTCTGATTCCCCCCCTTGATTTTTCCCTTCCTACTTTTCCTTCTGCTCATTTGTTTTTTCTTAAATTCCAGATATGAGTGAAATTGTATGGTATTTGTCTTTCTCTGACTGACTTATTTCGTTTAGCTTTATAGTCTCTATCTCCATATATGCTTTGTAAATGGCAAGATTTCAATCTTTTTTATGTTTGAATAATATTCCATTATATATATATATATTATATATATATATATATCATCATGACCTGAACCAAAATCAGGTCCCACGCTTAACAGACTGAGCCACCCAGGCACACCCAGAGGCTATCTCTTCTTGACCAGCCCCAGAAGATATCAACTTCAGTGAACCTCACCTCTGTTTGATGATGGGATCTGGGAAGAGAAACCAGCAAATCTTATTATATGCAAATTAAATTACTGTGGAGTTCTGTTGAGAAAAGTTTATCCTCTAGCTTCATAACTTACTATGAAAGAGCTGCTTAGCCATTCAGTTCTTATATTCTTCATCTATAAAATGCAAATAGTGTGAGTGATGCTGAACAATGGAACAGTTTCCACTGATGCTTATAGTAAGATCTTAGCTTCTAAACTCTTCCCCCTACAACCTTGCAAAACTCAAATTGACTAACCGATGAGTCTTGCTGTCCGTGCATCCTGTTCTAAGATTAACAAAACCTGTTTCCACACACCTTCTGAGATTTTTTTTTAATTGAAGATTAATTGAAATACAATATTGTATTAGTTTCAGGTATACAATATAGTGATTCAGTATTTTTATACATTATAAGATGTCACCACAGTAAGTCCATTTACTGTCACCATACAAAATTGTTACAATATTGTTGACTATATTCCCTATGCTGTATATTATGTCCCCATATCTTATTTATTTTATAACTATAAGACTGTACTTCTTGTGAGTCTTTTTCTATTTTGTTTTTTTTGTTGTTTGTTTTGTTTTATAGATTTCACATACAAGTGAGATTCTACAGTATTTTTCTGTTTGACTTATTTCACTTAACATGATATACTATACGTGCGTCCATGTTGTCACAAATGGCAAGATTTTTTTCTTTTTTTATGATTGAGTAGTATTTCCTTGTATATATATTTTTTTAGATTTTATTTATTTATTTATTTGAGAGAGAGAATGACAGAGAGAGAGAGAGCACATGAGAGGGGGGAGGGTCAGAGGGAGAAGCAGACTCCCTGCTGAGCAGGGAGCCCGATGCGGGACTCGATACTGGGACTCCAGGATCATGACCTGAGCCGAAGGCAGTCGCTTAACCAACTGAGCCACCCAGGCGCCCCTTCCTTGTATATATTAATTACATCTTCTTAATCCATTCATCTATCAATGGGCATCTAGCTGCTTCCATATCTTGGCTATCATATATAATACTGTGATGAACACAGGGGTGCATATGTCTTTTCAAATTACTGTTTTTGTTTTCTTCAGATAAATACCTAGAGGTAGAATTGCTAGATTGTTTAGTGGTTCTATTTTTAATTTTTTTGAGGATGCTCCATACCATTTTCCATGGTGCTGAAATAATTTACATCTCCACCAACAGTGCACAAGTGTTCTCTTTCTTCCACATCCTTGCCAACACTTCTCATTTCTTGTCTTTTTGATACTCGGCATTCTGACAGGCATGAAGTGATATCTCATTGTGGTTTTTATTTGCATTTCCCTGATGATTAGTAATATTGAGCATCTTTCTGTGTGCCTGTTGGTCGTCTGTATTGTCATCTTTAGAAAAATATCCATTCAGTGGACACATATATCAAACTCTATACAACTAAGTCAGAACTTCCTACAGATAACTCAGAAACCACTGAAAATACCTAAAAGACTTTTAAAGTAGGCTTTCTCTTATGTTTGATATTTGGAAAAATCTGTAAGAAATTTGTAAACATCTTACAGAAAAGCTGTCAGGTGTATGTAGGCCACTTAATCACTGAATATCTTGACCTGTCGACCTCTCATTGAGTACATTAGCCATTGATAATCTGCCTATTTAAATGGCCCCTGTTTAAACTCTCATGCCTTGGGGACATACCTGTTCCAGAAGATAGCATTGAAAGTGCCACATTACACTTATGTGGGATCTCTGCTAATAGCACTTGGGAATTGTGTTAGTTAAGTCATTTTAGATAAAACATTTATTGTCACTGGATCCAATTGTCGGGTATTGAGTTATCAGTTCTTAGACGATAAAGATTTTGAAGAGGTATGGGAGGAAAGAGAACATTTTATAAAATGTTACAATGAAGCTGAGAGTGACCTTTGAATAGTAGGAGTGTTAGTATGTTAAAAATCTGTAATGGACAGTTAAGGGAGTTACCAGACAGAGAGAGAGAAACACGTGAGCTTGCCAAGCAAGGATTGCAGTAGAGATTTTGTCTTTATCAAATAAACTTAAAGGAACAAGTTACAGTTAAAGTTTGAATGGGAGAGCCTGCCATTGTTGTTCCACATTGGATTGTTGCTGTTTACATTCCTTTGTTGAGCCTACATCTTCATAAGCTCTTTAGCAAGTGTATGTAGAACACCTACATCTTCATAAGCTTTTTAGCAGGTATATGTTGAACACCTCTGTTCATGGTCAAGACAGGATCAGAGGCCATGGATACTGACAATTGATTCGTCTGTTTTCCTCTGTCTTTTTCCATGACTCTATCTACTGCCTCATCTTGATTTATAAACAAAACCTGGAAAACCTACAAAAATAAGTGTTTTGTGGTTTATCTAGGAATAATACAGAAAATATTGCTTTTATTTTTGGTGAAGAAAATCAATTTTGTATAATTTATTTCAACCTAAATAAAATCTGAATTTTGTTAAAAAAAAAAAAAGAAAAATATCCATTCAGGTCCACTGAATGCCCACTTTTTAATCAGATTTTTTTTTTCATATTGAGTTGCCTGAGTTCTTTATATATTTGGGACGTTAACCCTTTATAGGGTATATCATTTGCATATATCTTCCCCCATTCAGTATGTTGTCTTTTCCTTTTATTGATGGTATCCTTTGTTTATGCATAAGCTTTTCAGTTTGATATATTGTTTGTATATGAGAATTATATATGAAAATTTGTTTATTTTTGCTTTTGTTTTCTTAACTTGAAGACACAGATACAAAAAATATTGCCAACACTGACATCAAAGAGCTTACTGCCTGTTTTCTTCTAGGAGTTTTATGGTTTCAGATCTCAATAAGTCTTCAATCCATTTTCAATTTATTTTTGTATGTAGTGTAAGAAAGTGGTCTAGTTTCATTCTTTTGTGTGTAGCTGTTCAGTCTTTTTCCCATAATACATTATTTCTTCCTTCATCATAGATTAATTGACCATACAAGTATGGTTTCATTTCTGGGCTCTTTATTTGGTTCTGTTGATCTTTGTGTCTGTTTTATGTGCCAGTACCATACCATTTTGATTACTATAGCTTTGTAGTGTAGTTTGAAACCCAGCAGCATGATACCTCCACTTTTTTTTTTTCCCCTCGAAATTGCTTTGGCTATTCAAGGTCTTATGCAGTTCTATACAGATTTTAGGATTATTTTGTCTAGTTCTGTGAAAAAACCATCATTGTTATTTTGATAGAGATTACATTGGATCTGTAAACTGCTTTGAGTAGTATGAACATTTTAACAATATTAATTCTTCTAATCCATGGGCACAGTATATCCTTCCATTTATTTGCATTATCTTCAGTTTCTTTCATCAGTGTCTTCCAGTTTTCAGAGTATAGGTCTTTTACCTCATTGGTTAAATTTATTTCACATATTTTATTTTTTTGATGCAGTTGTAAATGGAATTGTTTTCTTAATTTTTCATTCTGATAGTTCATTATTAGTGTATAGAAATACAATAGATGTCTGTATATTGCTTTTTTATCCTACAACTTTTCTGAATTCATTTATTAGTTCTAAGTGAATAATTCTGAGAACAAAACTAAACCTTGGCTGACCTTCCCCAGCTTATATATCTGTATGCTAATTATTCCTTCACAATATCCATCTTGCAGTGTTCTCACATTGAAAAGTTTTTAATGAAGGCTTAAACTAATTGATTTTGATTTAGTTTTTCTCATCCCATAGATTTAATGCCTGGAAAGTATTGATAAGGGTAGGACATGCCAAAAACACTATTTCTCCCTTATTTTAGGCCTCTGTGGCTGGAAACTGGGTGAGTTCTTCACCTGTCTAGTATTCTACCCTTTTGTGTTAGTATGATACTCAAGGCTTTATATCATCACTATTGTCATCATCGTCCTTGAATGAGATTCCTCTACTTGTTTTTTTCACTGCTAGGACCCATTAAGGTGAGGCAAGAATGTTAGGATTTGATTAGGGGGAGCTTACTTGTATTTTTCATTTCTCACCACTAGAAGGCAATAGACAACTGTCAGCTGGAAAGCTTACACCAAGCTGATGCCCCATTTGTATAGGTGCCCACACCCCACTTATTTGAATGCTTCAAGGCATTTCACAAGAAAATTTAAAATCAAAGTAGCCACTGTGAGGAAATTTTGGTGTAAAAAATTTTATTTGAGAGGCATCTTAAGACAAAAATGGTAGAAATCTGGTAGGAAGATTGCATAGCCAGATCTATCTAAAAGATAGATCATTTGAGAGAGAGATTATTTTACTTAAATAAGCTTTAATAACTCTTCTGTGTGAATTAGTTTTTGTGTTTGTTCAGGTCTCAAAATGGGCTTTCTGCTTGTAATCATTCTTTCTTGCAGAGGGAAGATAATTAGCTTGTAACAATGATAATTCCACATTTGTCTAAAATAAGATCCTTTATTTTCCTTCTCTTTGGATATTTTGAATATTAATCAGATTTTTTGTTATTATGGTTATAATCTAAGGATATATACATATCTAGATACACATTTAAAAGTTTAATAAAGAAAACAAAATAATTTTGCTGTTATATTTTGTTTAAAAAATGATCTGTGTTTAAAAAATCTTTAGCTGAGCATGTAATAGATAGCCTTGTTAGCTAGTTACTAGATGAGAAAAAGAGCTCTCTATCTAAATAAGAGTACTTCTAAACATAATCTAAAGTGTCACTCACTTTAGTTTATGTATACTTGTAAATTACACTAATAGTTTGCATCCTATGTCTGTTAAGTATATGAATCTTTGAACAAATTAGCATTATTTAATTATATTGATGTAAAGATTGCTGTCATCTTCTACATCTTATTATGTAAAATTAATGTCAGCCTACTTTTCTAGTATATGCAACACCAAGATTACAATTTTTATTTAATTTTAATAAATTTTCTACAATGATTTCTGAGAGTCTAATGAATGGTCATTTTTTCACAAATATTTAAGATTTTGGAATATAAAAAATTGTTTTCAAGTAAACTTGTGAAAATGGCTGTCTTTTAAATAAGGTTAGTCTCAAGGCTCCTGGGTGGCTCAGCTGATTAAGCATCTGCCTTTGGCTCAAGTCATGATCTGGGGTCCTGGGATCAAGCCCCACATTGGGCTCCCTGCTCAGCTTCTCCCTCTCCCTCTGCCTGCTCCCCCTGCTTGTGATTTCTCTCTCTCAAATAAATGAATAAAAGATTTAAAAATAATAAATTTAAGAAAATTTAAAAGGTTAATTTCATGAATAAATTCTTAAAACATTACAAATAAGAGCAGAACTTTTTTTTCAATTGTAATTTTCATATTTTAATTAATTTTAAGTCATTACACTAATGTAATGTACTTTCTTTCAAAGTAAGAAAAGCATTATAAACTTAATGTCTAAACTTTTTATTTACCCTATTCTTATATATTGTAGAATATGCAAATGCTTTTTGATAATGCTATATTTGTGTGTGTATTTTTCTTGTCACCTTAACATTTGTATAGTTGATTTAAAATATATGGTCACAAAGATAAAAAATTAAGGAGTTTGTGATTTTCTGTCTTGTAGTTTTCTCTGTCTTTGACTGGAAGAAACAAGAATTGATAACTGGTTAAAGGTGTTATTTAATAAAAAGTATCTGAGACTATGCTTAGTATAATAATTACAGAGATACGTGAATATATGCAAGATAATAGATATGGTTTGTATATTTCTCAAAGAAATCATTACAGTTAATTGATATGGGAATTGTACTATAAATATGCATTGCTTTAATATGTTGATAAAGTCATTTATATGTTAAGCTAAAAGTATGATTTCAAAGGTATGATTAATATACCTTAATATAAAAACCATGAATATGGGCACCTGAGTGCCTCAGTTGGTTAAGCATCTGCCTTCGGCTCAGGTCATGATCTCTGAGCCCTGGGATGGAGCCCCATGTTGGGCTCCCTGCTAGGCGGGGAGTCTGCTTCTCTTTCTCCCTCTCCCTTTACCTCTCCCACTGCTCATGCTCTCCCTCTCTCTCTCAAATAAATAAAATCTCTTAAAAAAATGAATATGTTAAAATTTTGATTTTTTTAAAGATTTTTTCATTTATTTTACAGAGAAAGAGAGAGAGCAAGTGGGGGGGAGGAGCAGAGGGAGAGAATCTTCAAGCAGACTCTCCGCTGAGCACTGAATCCAATGCAGACTCCATCCCACAAACCATGAGATCATGACCCAAGAGATCATGACCTGAGCTGAAACTGAGTCAATTGCTTAACCAACTAAGCCACCCAGGTGCCCCTAAAATTTTGATTTATTTTGATTCAATATTATTCTCTTTATTCATAAGGATAAGTATATAATTTTTAATGTAAAATATTCCTTGATATATAGAAAAGATTAGAATTTGTTTCTGTAAAACAAAGTTATTATCTGCCAAGAAAATAATGTGTTTTTTAAAGTTATGTTCCTAATAATCATTGTTCCCAATGCTGTGATTTTCCAGTAACTATTTATTCTAGTTAATTTTTCTCAAATATTACTTTCCTATATTCAAGACTAAATTCAAAAGAGTATGAAGGGTAGTAGAGTATGTCACCCCAAAATCTGACTGTAGGAGTTCAGGACATGCCACCCTACAATATGCCACTTTGGTATTTTATTTTCAGATGTGGGTCTTGGAAAACAGCAAATGCAGGGAGAGGCTTTCTCTGAATTCCACTTATCTGCCTAAAGATAGCACCTCCAAAAGGAACTCAATTGTCAGAATCCCCTCCTCTGGAGTTTGTCAACCAGGGAAGACTGTTATCTCAGGAGTGGACACTAAAAGTCAACACTGCCCTCAGACAAATACTGTTACAAACTATCATATTTCCCATCTACTTCTCTAAGGGCCCATTCAGTTTTCCTAAAAACCATGTCCTCTCTTCAAGAAGCCTATACCCACCCCCCCCATTTTCCTTTCCCTATTAAGATAGTAAATACTATCCTAAATTTTAAAGCTATCTCTTTGAATTATTCCTTTTTTTTCTGGCTATCCCCTAATGTATACATGTGGTATACATGTTATTAAATTTCTGTTGTTTTCCTCTTGTTAATCTTTTTTTTTTTTGTAGGAGTCTCAGCTAAGTACTAGGAGAGTAGAGGAAAAATTACTTTTCCTTCCCTATTATAGGTACAACTATTAAGATACTCTTTATTTATAAAACTCTTTGGGTTTCGTGGAATAGTCACCAAGTAACAAGAAGATTTGCTTCTTTGCTTTTTAAAAAGAAGAATAAAAATGATTAAGTTTGTTTGTTACTCTCCAAATTTTAAGTAAGTTCTAACTACGGTGAGAATTCTATCTTTACTAAGTGAGGGGGGAAAAAAACTAACAGATGATGAGAGAAATGCAGTCTTCATAGTTTTATTATGTGAAAGTAAGATATATTAATATAAATATGTTTCAATAATTGTATACTTCAATAAGTGTATGCTTCTTAGGTTAAAAGAAACATACTCAAATTCAAGTATACAAACTGGTACAAAAACTGTCTATCAGTTAAATTTTGTTTCTAAATATTAATAATGTATCTTGTGAACAATAGTGGCAATTATTTATATAGGTTTTATTATTACATCGAAGGCCCTGGAGATTGGTCAGTGTCTTCCCTGTTTATACCTGATGACTTCCAGGGTAATTATTGACTGAATCATTATAAGTTAATTGCATGTTATTCCTCTACAGAGGATTCCTTACTTCTCCATGCTCTTAATGCTGGGTAACAAAATAATAGAAGGAAACTGGCTAAAATCTTAAATTAGCATTGATAGGGCAATTTCACTTAAAAATTTTGAAAATAGTTCTACCACGTTTTCCATCTGCCAAACTTACCTGACAAAATTGTCAAGATGAGACATAGTAAGAACCAATGCATAAAGATCATTTGAACATTTGCAAATGCATTTTAAACAATTGCCTTCATCCAGTGGATTTGTTTTCTAGGCTGGGACTAGGAAAGATAAGTGGGAAATTAAGGTGACATGTCAGGGTCTATTAATGATCCTACTTCTAATGTTTCTTAGCAGAGTAGTCCCATATTTTATGCTTCCCAAAGTCTTAAATGTTTCTATGTAACTGCTAACTGCTAACTCAAGAGATGATCTCGCCACCATCATAGAAAATCAAAATACCATATTTGAGTCATCCCTCGAGAATCTTAACATCCGAATGCTTCTCCTTATCTCCTATTGCTAAATGCAAATTAAGTAGCCAATGGTTGTTAAACTAAGGTCCCATCTTCCTGTTCCTACATCCTGTGTCATGATTAACATAACTCATTTTCCCCATATTTCCCAAGAATCTGAGCAGTGAACAGCTCTCAGTACAATACTAAACTTTAAGTGGCCCTTTTCAATCAGCCCTGTAAAATCTTTTGGCCTCTTGCTCCCTGAAAAATTTTCATTTTTAGCTGCTTTCCATTTTGCAGCATCTTTAAATGCTTGAGTTAATGACTTTTATTTGTTTCTTTTTCTTCTTTCAGTGTAATATTTACCTTACAGAATTGTTGTAAATGTAAAATATGTATACACATTATTTAGCACAGAAGAGGCTTTATAGATGATCTTCCAAAGATGGTAGTAATACTGTTGTTGCCAATAATTAAAACAACATCCGTAACCTGATTTCATTGGATGGTGATGATGATGGTACCAATGAAGTCTAGAAAGGTAAACAGTAAGTAATTAGGTAGCAACTCAGAACAGTGAATTTTTTGAGTATAGACCAAACCCAAAAAGAGGACAACATTGCCAACAGCAAATTGAAACATAAAATAGTAGATTACTTAGGAGATTTTAAATTACTATTTTCATTAGTAATGTTGTACTGTGTTGCAGATTTCAGGTCATTGTTTCTTTACTGATGCTCCTCCCTAAGTGTCCTGCAGACATTTGTAAGGAGAGTGAATTTTATAGATTTGTTTCCATGCCAAACCTGTAGAAACAAACCAGGTCTTTTCTGCCATATAAGCCTCTGACATTCGATTAGAAATAATAGCAAAGCAATTTTTTTTTCCTCATTGTAACAGGGAAAGTCTAAAAATTTGTAGTCTTGTCCCTTGATACCAAGTTTTGTAGTGTTAAGTAAAGGACTTGCACATTTTTGAGAAAATGTTTAGATTCAGAGAGTGGATTCATTTTTTAAAAAATTCTCAAGGAAACAGTCTGTGAAACTCCAAACCACTGAAAAGCCAACCTTACCTTGAGGGCACAGACCCATTAGCACTTGTTCAGGGTCCCATTCTTTTCCCAGGAGATCAGGCTTGGCAAAGAAGAAATCAGTGATCATTAATTCTTTGCATTTGTAAGAGAAATTGCTTTTGAACTTCATTCTTAACTCAATCCACCTGAGATCTAGATTTCTTAAGTGAATTGACCTTTAGTGTGGTAGCCAGTCTTTATAGAACTGTATACCAGTTCAAGTTTTAGAGAGGTTGGATCTGTTCTTAGTGGAGTTATCTCCTGACTTCAAGAGGTCAATGTGGGTTAAAATTTACTAGGGCAAGCAGTTTCTAAAGGATCTTTTGAATTTGATTGTCTGAAGATTTACTGGGAAATGTTACCATATCTCTTTTTATTATAAATTAATTGAACCACATATGTAAGTGGATTGAGTTAATTCAGATTATTCAAATTATTCAGATAAAGTGATTGCAAATTAAACAGTAAGGTTTTTGTTTGTTTATAAGTACAAAATTTTGTTTAGGTTTTTTGATGCTAACAAGATTTTTTAGCTTCTCTCTTACATGACTATAATTACCTTCTTTCCTGTAAATGCATATTATTCCTTTATTGAAAGGGTGAGGTTTTGTTTGTTTGTTTGTTTGTTTGTTTGTTTTTACCATCTGTAGACTGACCTTGGCAGCCTGCTGGACTGGATAGATTCCACAGAATGACAGTGTAGCTAGGTCATAAGCAGTTTCACAGCTTTTGCCTGGACCTCTTGGAATGCTTTTTCTTGGAAAACTTGTACTAGGAAACATAGCCAGCATATTAAAAGTTGGAATCATTCAGGCCATTTGGAAGAAGAGATACCATGTGGAGAGAGAAAAAAGCTAAGAGAAAACAAGGCACTAGATATAAGAGCTAAAAAGTCCTCTTTTTTTTTTTAAGATTTTATTTATTAATTTGAGAGAGAGAAAGAAAGAAAGAGCACAAGCAGGGGGAGAGGCAGAGGGACAGGGAGAAGCAGACTCCCTGCTGAGCTGGGAGCCCAACACAGGCCCGGATCCCAGGACCCCAGGAAAATGACCTGAGCCGAAGGCAGACGCTTAACCATCTGAGCCATCCAGGGTCCCCTAAAAAGTCCTCTTTTAAGTGGATTCTGCAGCCTCAGCCACAACAGAAACCCAATCCCTGAGCCACAAAATTATGAGCAAAATAAAAGGGTTATATAGAGTGACTAAGTGTTGGGCTGATTTTAATGAGATTGATAACTGTAATAGAATTTGGTAGTCAGTCTTATTCTATAACAAAAGCTAAAACAAGTTGCATTGCTTTGAGATTGTCAGTCAGAATTTGTTAGTGCTTTGAGGATGCTTCTGATGATTATTTTGAAGGTGAGTGAGGAAATGTTATTGGAGCCTGGAGAAGGGGACTTTACAATGTAGTAGAAGGAATTTTGGCAACACTGTCACCTGTGGTAAAGTGGAAAACAGAAAGGGTAAATAATAAACCTTTGTTCTGGCTTGGGAAATTTCCAGGTAGTATCTAGAAAGTTCCAGTTGTCTCTTCTAGATGCCTGTTTATAAAATAGAGATGAGAGATCAACTAAAGAAGGAACCATTCCATTTTTGAGGAGAATTTAAAAAAAATATACAGGAGGACCCAGGACTTGCTTGTTTTAGAAAATTTTCATCTCCATTACCTCTTAGCTAAAAATTATCAAGGTAAAAAGTAGTCTCACAGAAAGAATCAAATTTAATATGGTACAAATAGAGTAGGCTTTGGGGTCAATTTTATAAAAGAATGGTTCCAAGATCCTATGTTGATACCTCTGGAAGATGTAAGGCCATCCCTGTTAGGACTTCTTAGAATCTTACAAGAGTATTCTTAGGCCCCCTTTGCCATAAAAGCATGCCTCTAAGAATCTTAAGGACATGCCATGCTGACCCTTTTAACTAGACAAAAACACTTGTAAGAATCTTAAGGAAATATTGCATAGCAACTTGACTTTTGAGCCAAGGCAGAGCAGAGCTTGTCTTGAAAAGAAATGTGGAAATGATTTTCATATAATGGAGTAGATTAAAATCTGATACACTACAAGCTCACAAAGTCTTAAACCCATTATATCAGCTTAGATGAAAAGGAGCAGAGATAATATAAAATACAAATAAGTCTTTGAACTTCTTTATGCAGGAAAGAGGCTGAAAAGCTTATTTCATTATGATTATGGTCTCCATTTCTTATGGAAAAGAAGGACAGAATCAAGAACTCAGAACATGGAACAAAGAGACATGGAAAATTGTCACTGGAACCATAATCAAGAAATTGGAGACATGGACCAGTGGCTATAAAAGTGGCTATGAAAGATAAACCATATCAAAGGGTAAAATATCCTCTTTATCATAGAGAGAAAAAGGTTAATACACACAGAAACACCAACTATGTAAGTGAGAAAGCCATCTCAGAAGTGGATCATCTAGCCCTAGTCATGCCAAAGAAACTGTCTAGCTGAGCCCTCTCAATGTCTGATCCATAAAATTATAAACAAAGTAAAATAGTTGCTTTAACACACTTGGGGCGCCTGGGTGGCTCAGTCGGTTAAGCGTCTGCCTTCGGCTCAGGTCATGATCCCAGGGTCCTGGGATCGAGCCCCGCATCAGGCTCCCTGCTCAGTGGGAAGCCTGCTTCTCCCTCTCCCGCTCCCCCTGCTTGTGTTCCCTCTCTCGCTGTGTCTCTCTCTGTCAAATAAATAAATAAAATCTTTAAAAAAAAAAAACACACTTAAGATTTGGAGTAATTTATTATACATCAATAAATAAATATGTAATTGGAGTTTTCCTTTCTTTACTATATTTAGTATAATTAGTATGATTATGAATTAATCTGGGTTTCTCCCTTGAATTAGTAGAATATAAGATTTAAATCAGAGCTGTAATCCTCAACCCCTCTCGGGGTTTCACAGCATAAACAAAGTTACTATATGTTCTCAACAGGGTAGTGTTAAATGAATGAGCTCCTTGAACTTCTGCTTTTGAGAAGACATTCACAGCACAGTTATTGGTTGTTAACTCTTATCATCCTAAAGATAGGCCCTTTGATAAGTCATTTGGAATTTGGTGCTTACTATGTTCCAGGCACAGTTTTACTATTATCCTCACGGTAACCCTTGTTGACATTATTATTGTTGAAAGTTAGGTTCCTGGCGATAGGTTAGCAAGAAGGATGTTTATAAGAGACCGTTCTTAAGATCAGCATCTCTGAAAGGAAGAAAATTGAAGCAGGAGTAAAGAGAGGGAGATGACTTGACATATACTTTCACCAGCAGTGTTGGTTCACACCATGGAGAGCACTGGAGTTGACTTCATCTAGTCAAATCAACCCAGTGCTTTCTGAGACTATTGTAATTATTTATTATAATTATTTGTGAATACCAAATAAATTTGACAAGACCAACCAGCATAAATGTTATCAGAAAAGTTGATAAATTAAAAAAAAAATCACAGAAAAGTCCCAAAATATGCAAGTGAAAAGAACAATTGAATACCAAGATTCATGATTTTAAAATAACTTCTGTATAATATTTTCTAATTTAAAAAAATTAATAAAATTGCTTGCAATCTGGAAAGCTGCATCTTATTTGTAATAAATTTTAAATTATTATCACTTTCAGTCAATTATCTCTATGTATTTTTATAATTGAGAAAACAGTATGTAGTTCTGAGTTACCTGGAAATCTCAGGATAGTGCTAATTGATAATTGTGCTAATATTCTCAATCCTAATTTTTAATCATACGGAAATGCAAAAAATTCAGCTCAGTATTTTCAGACTTTTTACCTTTATTCAGAGAACCTTTTAAAAATGGTATATTTTCAACCTAAAATTTTTTGAATAAGCTTTTTTTTAATATTTATTTTTAAAGTGTTGCCAAATTTGGATGTGACAAGTTTTAGGCCACCTCAATAGAATTCTGTCTCACTAATATAAATTTATACAGTTAAAAAATAGAACCTATATCAAAGTTTTTTTCTCAAAATATATGGCAAAGAACAGTTACAGGATTTCAGAATTAAAATTGTATCTTATTTAAACTCTCATTAATCATTCAATTTGTTTCCTCTCTTACTTTTTGTGGCAATAAATTTCAGTGTATTTCTATAATATAGTCTTGTTTACAAGCTTTATTTTCAATAATTCTCTAAAACTAAAAAAGAAATGACTTCTTTTGATTTCTTATTTATTGAATTCTTTGAAGATTTCCAACTGATTTTGAAACAAATGTGATCAAATGTAGAGGACTCACTTATAAAAGTTTCAA
Organism: Neomonachus schauinslandi; assembly: GCF_002201575.2. NCBI lineage: Eukaryota > Metazoa > Chordata > Mammalia > Carnivora > Phocidae > Neomonachus > Neomonachus schauinslandi. Next base: position 36,289,509 of record NC_058403.1, on the reverse strand, counting down.
TAGAATGATTGTCTATTCAAGTTGATTTACGAAATACCTTTTTGCAATTTCAAAACTTTCTAAAATTTAATTGATGCCAGGCGGTGAAGTGTGAAAGTGTACTGGCAAGCTAAAGAAATGATGATGATGGTGATGATGATGATGATTAAACATCAGCTTCATTACAAAAAGTTACGTATTTCAGTGACTTGTATATGCAAATTTTAACAATTATAGATTCTGTTTCAATTGCAAAAATATCACTGCTCATTTGGATGCAGTTATGAATTATTCATTCACATGACCAATTTCAACAACATTGGCTACATAGAATTTGTAATTTAGAAAAAAAAATGTTCTTACCATAATTCTATGAGTCACCAAAATTTGTTTTGTTAATGTCAATATTATTACTGATAGTGTTATTACATATACAATGAATTTTATTCAGTGTACAACTTTTTAACTGAATTTATACAACTTTAAAACCATGCTCAGTGAACTTCCAAAAGCTTTACTTTTATTTAATTTATTGGATAAAACATTAAATTATTATTTGAATAATATATGTTTTTCTATTTGAAACATCTATTAGTATGAATCTGACACAATTTAAGTTTTGTGAATAGCTTCTGTTGCTAATATAATTGATGCTATAGCAGTAATTAAGATTTTTTTTTTTACTTTCAAAAAACACTGGGAGTCAAAAAGACCAAAATTAATTTGGAAGAATAATTATTTATTAAGAAATAAGTCATAATTCATAGTGATACAGAAATGCATATTCTGCATTTGCATATGTTAAAATATCATTTTTCATGTTTTCAGGTTTCATAAAACATTTCTGTTTAGTTCTTAATTTTTATTTGATTTCATCATAAGTTTTTTTTTGTTTGTTTGTTTGTTTTTTTATTTATTTGCAAGAGAGAGAATGAGAGACAGAGAGCATGAGAGGGAGGAGGGTCAGAAGCAGACTCCCTGCTGAGCAGGGAGCCCGATGTGGGACTCGATCCCGGGACTCCAGGATCATGACCTGAGCCAAAGGCAGTCGCTTAACCAACTGAGCCACCCAGGCGCCCTCATCATAAGTTTTTTAACTACTGACACTTGAAAGCCAAATTTAAAAATGACATCAAACATAAACCATTGCAGGTTTACACACTCATAGAATTGACTAAATTGCTTTTACAAAAGCACTTGTATTTGTTCTATGGTGGTACTACTCACTTTATTTCCCACATATGTTTCACATATGTCTAATGTATAATTTTCCACATTTCCTACTGACTGCACTAACTGGTAGCTTGGCAGCTTCCTGTATCTCACAAGCTGTGGCATAGGCCATGGCAGAGTTGGCTGGTACGGCTGGTTTACAAGGACATCATGTTTGAATAATTTTCCTACTGCTATATAAGGAGTTGGCTGCTCCTAGCTTATCCCATCACTTAGCACTATATTTTTATCAGCAAGTGCCCTCAGGAAAAGAATGATGAGTTATCTTTGCTCATTTTTCAAATTTAATCACGTTAAATTGATAACTCTTACTGCACATGTATCATATACACTACTAGATGATGCCATTTGATGAGTGGAATAGTTAATGGTCTACTAAACCAATTCTGGATAATTTTATCTAATTCCTAATACTACTACTTCATTTTTTTTTTAGAAAATGAAAAATATGGGATAATTCCTAAGGTGGACAAATGCTCCTCCAGGAAAACAGACATAAACTAGGACTTTACAAGGCAAACAGAAAATCCTATCAGACTATTTATAAAAAACCTGCAGAGTATCATAACTATTTGTAAAGGTATGATATTGAAGAGAGATGAGATTTAGTCAATGTATGTTCTCAGAAATTGAACAAAGGGGAAGGGCTAGGAACTATGTATTTAGGTTTTGGTTAAAGGAATGAAATACATTCTAACAGTTGGAGCTATCCAAACATAAAGTTTAATATGTTGAAAGTTAACATTTTATATTTGTAGAAATATTCAGGTAGAGGATAGATGAATATCTGCTATTAATGCTGTGGAGGAGATTACTAATTTGGGTAGGAGTTTGGAAACAGTGCCCTCTGCACAATCTACAGGTTTTTATTACCTACAATGAACAGTAGTGTGCATTCGTATCCCACTACAATGCAATTTACTTTACAGTAGATTCAGTAAAAGTTATTCAACTATGGCTTCATGCTAAAAGGTAATGAGGCAATCAAATGAACCTGTTCTAATTTGTCCTGCTTACAGAATCACCTTATAGCATGGAAAACTAAGGACAGAAAAAGGGCATGAAGTCAGTGCAGGAAATGGCAGAATTAAAGAGAAATACTAGTAGTTGAGTCATTATGAAATAGTGAACTGCAATTTTTTTACTACAAAATGTAATTCAAATTTTGTAACTTTATTCTCAGTGTCAATATGTAGTCATCATTATCTTTGTCAAAATTATTTATTTAGCACCCACAAGTACATGCCAGGTACTAGATCCTGAATGAAGAAAGTTATATATATATATATATTTTATTTTCATATATATATTTTTTTCTATGGCCTTCTAGGCTCTCTGCCATGTGGTGCTCCTTGATTTTCAGACAGAGCATATGAAAATTTGAGGAGAGTGTGTGTGTGTGTGTGTGTGTGTTTTACTTTACTCAATATGGATACAAGAAAAGATATGTTTTGTTGTTTTAATTTTGGATTTTTAAATCTTTGTTAAAAAATGTGGACATTTTGGTTGATTCTAAAATATATTGAAGATTCAAATTGATTTAAGTACCATAGGTCTAATATGTTCTAATATATTTATATTCCTATATATACTAATGGTTATGTACTGAATGTGTCCTTACAAAATTCATTTGTTGAAACCCTAACCCCCAAATGTGATGGTATTAGGTGTAGAGCATATGAGTGGTGATTAGTTCATGTGGATGGAGTCCTTATGAATTATTAGTACCATTATGAAAGAGACCCCAGAGAGCTTTCTAGCACCTTCTTGAATGAAGGACACATCCAGAACTTGGCAGTCTATGAACCAGGAATCAGACCAACAGACAACAATTTGCTGGCTCCTTGATCTTGGACTTCCCAAACTCCAGAAGTACGAGAAATTTCTGTTGTTTGTAAGCTACCCAGTCTAAGCTAATTTGTTATATAAGCCCTAATGTTCTGAAGCACTAACTTTTTATCTATACCATAATTATGGTATAGAAATCACTTGTTCCTCCAAAAAAACTTTTGTTCTTCCCCTCCTAAATCATCATGCAACATATATTAGAAATCATATTTATAGATACTAAAATGTTTCTTTTTTTTAAAAGATTTTGTTTATTTATTTGAGAGAGAGAGCACACAAGTTGGGGGAGGAGCAGAGCGAGAGGGACAAGCAGACTCTCTGCTGAGCGGGGAACCCCAAAACACAGGGCTTGATCCCAGGACCCCAAGATCATGACCTAAGCCAATGCTTAATCGAAGAAGTCACCCAGGTGCCCCATAAAATGTTTCTTGAATAGTTATAGATTTTAGGTTTGTTGACTGTATATTTAATAAGCTCATGAAAATAACATTTGTATATATATACAAAATTGTCCTTATCTAAGCAAACATGAAATGATAGTTATTTAGAAGATGAATATATTTAAAATAATAGATTAAATAACTGCCTTCTTAAGTCGTTTCTATGGTGTTGTTAGGCCTATTGATATATATTAAGCCAGTTTCAAATAGTGGCACTGACATGTGAGGGATAAATGGAGAAAATTTTTAAAATAGCCAATTTCTGGACTTCAAAAAAAATCACTTTAAAGACAGTATACAGAAGTGAAAGATAAAACTTTAGGGAAACATATTTTCTTCAATTTAAAAAAAATTGAAAAAAGAAATTACCTGCTAACTTCAATCTTTTCATAGACCCTCTTTCTCCTACTATTCTAGGCATTCTACATTAACAAATTGAGTCTGAACTTACTCTTGAAACATAACATATATAACTTATCTCATTATATCATATTGGTTACATGATTATAATTATTATAAATAGGTGTCTTCCCACAGTTGCTTATCTTTGAGAATAGATGATTATGGCTAAGTATTTAATGATGAGTTCTTAAATGGTATAGAAGTGTTATCCATTTCCCTTTCAGGTTATCCATTTTCCTTTATTCTTGAAAGTTAAATTTTTTTTTTAAGATTTTATTTATTTATTTGAGACAGAGAGAATGAGAGACAGAGAGCATGAGAGGGAGGAGGGTCAGAGGGAGAAGCAGACTCCCCGCCGAGCAGGGAGCCCGATGTGGGACTCGATCCCGGGACTCCAGGATCATGACCTGAGCCGAAGGCAGTCGCTTAACCAACTGAGCCACCCAGGCGCCTGAAAGTTAAAATTTTAAGGCTCTATTTTTATACATTACAAACTTTTGACATTATAGAAAATTGTACCCATTGGCAAAATTTCTCAGAAACCTGATCATGTGAAATGAAGTAATTCTAACACCTTTATTCATATTCCAGTAGACGAAACTTTCTTTACCCTCTCTACAGCTAATTCTGCCATCTGTACAATGAATTCTCTCCTCTTCCTTTATGTAAAGGACAACACATCATGAAGTACCTGCCTTCCTTTTTTCTATCATTTCTTCTTCCCCTTCAGTACATAAACCTGCTTTAAAAAAAATATTGTCTTAAAACATCTGTTCTTTTAATTTAACTTCCTTTGAGATAACCATGTTCACTTTCTTCTTAATTAAGAATTTTCTGATAAAAGTGCTCTATATCTAGTATTTCTGCCCTCTCTACTGCCTTCCATTCTCTTCTTTGAACTTTCTGCAATCTAATTTTTATTATTTCAGCTTCAGTGACAAACCTCTACTAGGGCAACTGGCATCCTCTTCTTGTTCAAATGAATGGAGATGATAAGTCTCTGTGTAAATCTTATTTTCTTCTCCAAAGCTTGTACATTCATTCTTTAAATTTTGGTGTTAGTTCCTTTATTCCTCCAAACTTTTTCCTTTATTTCTGTAAAAACTCTTCCTGGATGATCTCATGTACTTGACTGTCAATTTGCTGAAGGTTACTTACATAGAAGATGTTGAAACAAGATCTGTCCTATTCCTTTTTTTTTTTTAACTTCGTATGAATTTCAGTAAATTAAAGGAGAGATAGAATATGTTTTTCTTTTAATATCAAAATATTGGAATGTGCCTCTTCAAAACAAATCTGTGGAATACTTTTTCTTGTTCTTCCTTTTTATTACAAGATTCAGGAAAATTAGCTCAGAAAAACATAGAAACTTGAAATCACAACTAATCTAAACATAATTTTGAAGCACATGGAAAGCATTACTCCAACTTCCCTACCATTGCTTCACCCTCCTCTTCAACATCCAAATATGCCCAAAGATTTTCAAAGATGGAGCTCTTTCTTGGACAACAAATATTATAAGTTATTTAACTAAACAACTGTCTCTATGAATATTTAATCTTTTGATTTTTAACATTTTTGAACAACTTAATAAGTGCCAAAGAAAACAAATCTAATTATTTGTATGAAATTTTTAAATAGTTGAAGACAGAATAGATGCTGCTTTCTCAACTCATGTATGGTTCTTCTTCTCTTAATGGTTCAGTTCAATCAATAATTTTCCCATGCACAATTTTTGGTAAGCCACTGAATTTGTGGTAATTTATTACACTAGCAATAGAAAACAAATTCAGTCTACAAAAGCTGGATCATATTGAACTATTCTGTTGTTGTCTACAAATCAATGATTTTTAATAGTTGACTTAATTTTATTTTATTGACACATCTAATAATCTTATCCAAAATGGACATTAAGTTTTCCAATCAATGTTTTGTGTAATCCACTTTATTCCCCTGGTGAAAATTGGAACATTTGCTCATCTGCAGCTTTTGTTACCACTTTTTATTGACCTGGCAAGCCTTAGATGATGACAACAATAATTTGGCCATTTTATACACCTAGTTCAGTACATTGGGATCTAATTTGTTGAGATAAATAAATGTACTTTGATTTAGATTCATTTTATAATCAATATACTTAAATTGGTTTCCATAAACCAATACTGCTTCAAGTTTGTTTTTGGTTTTATTTATTTATTTTTTGTATTTGTTTTTCAGGATGAGTATCATTCTTAGACAGGAAAAAAAGAAAAAGAAAAATAAGAGTTGGGTCATTCATCTTCCACCATTTTCCACTGTCAGCCACACACCACTTGTAATAAGCAATCAGCCATTCTTTCCTTGATATTTTTCTTGTACTAAATTTAATCAATTACTTGATTTTTCTATTTGACTCTTTTTCCATTACCTATTAGGCTTTAGTAATTCTTATCATCATCAGCTCTTTTATTTTATTTTGGAAATATGTGGATTTTTAAATTTCATTTAATTTTTTTTCCAAGTAACAGTTAAACTAGGTAGGTTCTTCTGTGTCCATATTGGGTTCTTCCTATAATGGATTCAGTCAAAATTTTATAGTCTCAATTTCACATTTAGGACTTCTCTCCCTTAACTTGCTAAACTTGTTTTCACTTTTGGAGACTATATTATTCTCGAAAAGTAAATTTCAAGCTCTATTTTCTGGCTGTCCCAAACAGAATACCACTGCACTATAGTCATAATAGTTTTCTCCTTTGTGTAACATTATTTATTAAACGTCCTCTGTTATTAGAACACATTAATTATTTAAATAAGATAAATATAGTAAATTTAGGAAAAGTGATGAGCAAAATATGTACAGGAGAAATTTTGAAGACTGTGAGTTATCCACTCTGCCTGCTAGAATTAAAAACATAGTTCCATTTAAATTTTTCAAGAGTGTTCAAAGTTTTCATAGCTTTTGTTTATTTTTTTTTCCTTCCCAAATCTAAAAGAAACACTGAGATCCTTTTTTTTTTTTTTTTGGTCATGAAATTATTAATGTTATTTACTGTTGCAAATCTGTGAAAATTTATAGAGCATTTTGTTTTTGGTTCACCTTGTTAGGTATTTCATGAGAATATGTTTGTTCTTCTTGCTGTTGCTGCAATTCTTTTTTTTTTTTTTTAAGATTTTATTTATTTAACAGAGAGAGACAACACAAGCACCGGAGTGGGAGAGAGAGAAGCAGGCTTCCCGCTGAGCTGGGCACTGGATGTGGGGCCACTCTGGGATCATGACCTGAGCCAAAGGCAGATGCTTAACGACTGAGCCACCCAGGCGTCCCTGTTGCTGCTATTCTTGATATTGCACGAATTTAGCCACTCCTGAGAGCATTCTCAGAAGTTGCTGCAAAAATTTTTTTTAAGTATAAAAATTACAGAGCATGGGGCGCCTGGGTGGCTCAGTTGGTTAAGCGACTGCCTTCGGCTCAGGTCATGATCCTGGAGTCCCGGGATCGAGTCCCGCATCGGGCTCCCTGCTCGGCGAGGAGCCTGCTTCTCTCTCTGACCCTCCCCCCTCTCATGTACTCTCTCTCATTCTCGCTCTCTCAAATAAATAAATAAAATCTTTAAAAAAAAAAAAAAAAAATTACAGAGCAATGCAGGGTGATAATCATGATTTATTTCCACTTTTCTAAGAAAAACTAAAAAATACCACCAAAATTTCAAGGTCACTCAGCAGTCTTTTCACATATAATAATATTACCTCTAGTGTTGGAAAAACAAATATGTGATAAATTAAGAATATGACTATAGTCATATTTTTCAACACTAATGTTGAAATAATGTTGCAGATATCTCATTAGATCATAGTCATAGAAATATATATTTTAAAATTTATATCTGTATTTATTTTTGCAGTAATATGAAGCTATTATAGAAATTTGTGTTGAATTTCCATGTCTCTGTCCAATTTCAGAGGCACTGTTACATATTTGGAATATCTTAATACATAAACAGTGATATTTATAGGGCTAAAAATTGAAAACATTGTCTAACTCTCAGTCAGTTGTTTTCTTTCTTTGAACTTATAGGAAATATTTCACATCTCATCATTTCTAGTTGCCCTCTTGAAGAAAACCCAAAGCTTTACTTACTAGCCAAAGGTAATATTTATTTCTTTAAGTCTAGATTTCTATGTCAGTTTTTATATTCAGCTAATTTCCTCAAAGCATACCAAATTTTGGATATCCCATACCCTATATTTGAAAACTTCCTCATCGTGATCTATTGAAAGTCAGCTCTTGACACAAGGGTTTCTAAAAATAACAATAAATAAATAGTAAGTCAATAAATGTTTAGAAAAAAAGCAAAAGTTTTTTTCTTTAAAAACACAAAATCAAATTTAACTATAGCAAAGATCAGAAATCAAGTATACCCACTTCACAATAACTCCTACCTCGGGGCGCCTGGATGGCTCAGTCGGTAAAACGTTTGCCTTAGGCTCAGGTCATGATCCCAGGATCCTGGGATCAAGCCGCGCATCGGGCTCCCTGCTTAGCGGGGAGTCTGCTTCTCCCTCTCCCTCTGCCTGCCGTTCTGCCTACTTGTGCTCGCTCTCTCTGTGTCAAATAAATAAATAAAATCTTTAAAAAAAAAAAGAATCTTTAAAAAAAAATAATAACTCCTACCTCTATTTAAACTCTTCCTTTATAATAGCTGCATACGCACATATATTTATCCCATAATTATATTATTAACACTAATTTCTAAATTTTGAATTCTATTTTTTCAAATATTTCACAATCACTTTGAATATATAAACATCATTAATAGTTTATGTGTTCATCATTATGCTTGACATTATTTGAAAGAACATAAACAGATATGTCATCTTTTCTAAAAATATTAGTATATTAGGCATTCTGGGTCCCAGTAAGATAACATAAGGATCATCCATCAATGCTATAATTACCTTAAATTTGCACTCCCTCAGAACCTTTTGGCCAGCACTATCTGTTTGATGCTTTGTTTAATTCAATGAATTAATCTATGGTTTTAAGGGAAGTTAACTATGTATAAATGGAAATTGAGTACTTTGGAAATCTATACATGCTACAGAGTCTATGGCTATAATTTCAAAATGAGATATAGATGTGTTCATAAATAGGAGATGTAAGTATGTAAGTTTGATGACAGAATAACCTAAAATAAACCTCCATGTATGCCCGTGTGCATTAGGTTAAAATGAGATCAACTCATTTTAACATTCTGGAGTCTAGTCTCACAAATTTAATTTACTTCCAAGTTGCACTAGATTCCAACTAAGCACCATTTGTTCTGACAACCAAGTGGGAAAAATCAATCCTTTTGAAATAATGGAGAAGACCATCTTGGGGGAAAAAAAAAAAAAGGCTGTGTGATATCTTTATTTCTACCATTTTTACCAGTTGTTGCTCTAAAAGATGTTATTTATAGTGAAATAATTAGTTCACTTCCAGTGATGAAAATTTAGCTTCCTTATTATCCTGGACACTATGGCTCATCTCCTATTTCATGTGTTGGCTCAATTTTCATGGTAATATCTTTATAATGATCAAAAGAAATGGCTCAGTTAATGGGGTTATCAGTACAATTTTAGACTGTTGTCAAAATCTTTTGGCACAAAATTAATTGCTATAACTGTGTCCAATATCTTTTCATATATATCATAACATATATAAAGGAAGAGAGCAACACCTTTAAGATCTAGAAATAAAAGGACTCTATAGCCTGATTATACATGCAAAACTTTAATGTATAATTGTTATCTAAGAAGTTAACTGTTTTTTCCTATTTACACATAACCACCTATTTCTTTTCAAATGAATCAAGGATTAAAGTATGTGAGGATATTTGATATTATAAATAATCAGATACAATAACATTAACTAACTCTATTAAATATTAATTAGAGGGAAATATTTTCTTATTGAATAAACTGAAAAGAGTTACCATATTAACAGATTCTTTTGTTACCATTTTTGAGAAAATAAGAAATAAAAGTTTAGCTCCCTTAGGTTTTATCAAGCATGGGGGGGAACAGAATCAAAGAGGCTTTCCACCGAAAGCATGGGAGGGAATCATTCCTGTTTATGTGATTGATGTTTTAGGATCCAATCAAGAATAAAGACTCTTAAGTCTAAGAAAAAAAAAAGTGAGAATAAAACCTTTTCATAAAATGTAGCAGATATTTGTTCACTTTGAACAAATAGGAAAGCAAAATCTTAGGGGAGATATTGATAATAAGTTAGTTATCTTAATTTTATCTTAGATCATTAGGTTTAATCAAGCTAGTTGCCAGGAAGGATGCTTTCTTTTTGTGCTTTCTGCTGATCTACTGAATCCTTGTAATCTTTTTTTAAGCCACAACTCAGTTGGAATTCTTGTCTGAAGCCATATTACTTGATGCAGGAAAGGGCTTTTGAGAAAATAGGATAATGTTATTCGCATTGAATCTTTGAACTTTTTTTTTTTTCAAGAGGGAATTATTGATTGTGTCAGCATCCTTCACACTGCATTGCAAAGATTCAATGTGGAACAACGATTCATTCTCTAAAGGAACACAGGACATGATTGCCCTGCCTCCCACCCTATTAGTACTTTAACATTGTCCTTCATTACCTAGCTGTTTTGACATACAAATCATCCCAATTGGTTTCTAACAATATAAACTATATTTTTGTATGCTGCTGTCATATTATTTTATCCTATTACATTCACAAACCTTATTTAGGTATTGAAGCTTGTGACCAGATCTCTTGATATAAGGTTAATTAGAAAACAAAAACAAAAACAAAAAACCCAGAGAACAATACCTACCCATGATCTGGTTCAAAACTAGAACTTATTGTAGCTTACATGAGAGACCATTTTTGTGTGTGAATATAAACTCAACAACAGAGTGCAAAATTGAGGGCACGTAAAATCTGCATGCCAGCGATCACCTTTCTTATAGCTGTAGTTCAAGATTTTTTAAAGTATGGGGTCATACTTTGAGTAAATGATAAAAAAAAAACTATTTTGCATTAAAATGTGTATGTGTAATAGCTTGTATGCAACATAGAAAATTAATTAAAACCTATTTCTGTATCCAAAGTATACTGCTAAATGATGGTAATGAAAATTCAAAATAAATTTTAATTGATTTTTCTACAGAGGATTCTCTGTTTATTTATTAGTTATATGTCTACATGGTTTTAAAATTTAAAAAACTCTTTATATTCCAGAATTTGAATCACTGCCTTTCAAAGGCCCTTTACATATTTCCTTTTTATATAGGACAAAATTTGTTAACTTTCACATGTTTTTATAATAATTCATAATTTAGCACTAGTATCATCAATTCTAGTAGTGTTTTACAAAAATACATTATCATACTAATATCCCAGGTAACATAAATAACAAAATTTAACAGAAAATTCCCACTTCCTCTCATGGGATATATGAAGTCATGAAAAAAAATCAACAGAATTTGTAAACTTCCCCAAGAATTCACTCAAAAATTCAAGATTAAATGGCTAGTTTGAATAAAAAGAGTGAAGTTGGAGGAGTTAGTATATGAACTTCTTTTAATCATATAACCATGTACTTGATCTTATAAAATAGAATAAGTAATTTCAAGAGATAGCAATTCCAAGCAATACTTTCACTACTCATTTTTGGTTGTGTATGTGCTTCTGCTTGCATATGTGAGAAAATGTTAAAGACTTCAGAGACTATGAGTCAGATCAAGAACACGCTTTTGCTAGTAGATAGGACATTCATTCTTAGACAGCCAACTAAAATATTTTTCAGGAAGTATAAAAGCTTTATTGGGAAATTACTATTTCTTTTTTAAAATTTAATTAATTTTCTTGTTTTTATATTTATTTTTATTTTAGGACAGCTAGTAATATTTAATTTTGCTAAAGAAAAGTAGCATTTTATTTTACTTCATGTGTGTGATGATGCTCTAAAGTAAATGAACTACAGCCAAAATGGTATTCAAAATGACTACTGTCATAAACTTATGATTCTGGATCAAGGTTCTATTAATGATGAGGAGATACAGTCTAGTTCATTTAACAACATGCTCAACACAGAATTTGCTTCTAAGTTTTAGCTAGCCCAAGGGCAAATTTATAGATTTTTGTGTGTGTGTGTGTGGTAGGAAAATATACAGTTTCTGTTGTAACACCTCCAAAGACAGAAACTATTTCACAAAACTGTCAGATCCTTTTCAAATATTCTAATAATGATTTCTTCCTACATGTGAATCACATAAAATCTTAGTTCATTGTATTGAATCACAGCTTCTACTAAAGTGACACTTCTCACCACATTTTTACATGCACCTTAAAAAACCTTAGTTTTGGCTTAACCCAAACTGTTTTCTTCATACATGATATTCTTTTAATCTGTTCTACGTGTTTCCATAGATTCTTCCGTTTTTATTATTAATCTAGAATGTTCATGTATGTAAGATTCAGAAGTCAACAAATCTAGGAAGACTTCCCATCAACCTCCTATACCTAGGTACTCCCTGAGGCAAGGCTTGACACCTGGTGTGAACTGTATAGTACACATGGATGAACCACAAATGGATTGCAAGTGTGCTGAGCTAATCTTTTTCTTAGCATCCAGATGGAAACTGGTGTGGCCACAGGTACTGGACTGGTTCAGCTGCAAATTGCCACTCCCTACTTTTATGTGCCATAAACATCATCATTTTACATGTGTGTTATGTGAAAATGTTTTGAATATAGTGCTATAAATACTTGGTCATATAAATTTCATCGACTTTCATTTATTTTATTGAATGTTTAAAAACAACTCTTCCTTTTTTCCTGATACATATATTTTATCTCCCTAAAAAAATGTAAAGATCACAAAGGGTAGAGACTTGTCTTCTGTACTTTTGTATATATGGGAAGATCATGATAATGCTCATTTTAGTTGTTAAATGCAGTTTTATATTTCATGAATGAAGAAATGAATGGAAGAAGATTCGAATAGTGGAGGTGAAACAAAACTTTTATACCACTCTTTATATTCAGAGAAAACATTGGAACTATCTTCATTATTTGTATGTTTTTCTAACCTGGTGTCACCTGAGGTTAATAGTACGACTTCAAAAGTTATTAATAACTAAGAGAGGAAAAATATTCTGCAGTTCAGATTTTTATGTGTTTGTAGTTCTTTCTTAAGTTGATTTACATAGAGTTAATCCAGTTTAAGATTTTATGATTGGGTATTTTCTTTATCTGGTATCCTAAAATAGCCACCAAATCATTATCCTGCTTTGGTAAAATAAAGAATCAGGATTCCAATTTTCACTTCCTAAGTGCAACCAGAACTAATTTACATTCTCAATGCCGGATTTATTTTTCAACTTATGCATTTTTAAATTTGACTATATACTCCTTTCTCTTTTTGATGGTGAGCAATTTAATCATGTGAAAAGCCTAACTTTGCAGCAACTCTCTTTAATTTTCATTATTTTCATATTATTGAATATATTTTCAAAGATGAAAAAGGAGGTCAGTTGTAAGAATTGAACTGTATCAAGTCTTCTGAGATGCATTTAACACCTTTGTTGGAAGTCTCAGTAGAGAGGCATATCACTTGATGGGTATATAAACTGGCATTCTTCCCTTCTCAGTCAAAACGGCAAATAGTTTTTGTCCTACTGGTGTGGTTGCTTCCTTTATTAAGTAAAAGGAAATTAATATCAATTATATTTGAAAGAATAGTTGATGTGTGACCACTGACAACTTGGAAGTTTCATGATTTCAGGAGATTTTATTTGTACTATGTAAAAGAATTACAAATATGATGTGAGTAGCAATACCTTATACTTGTTCTTTCAAGTCTAGGACAAGAATTGGGAACTGACTCTTAATTCTTGGCAGAAAGTTATACTCAGCCACAATATTTACCAAAGGTGAAGCATGCCAGTGAGAGAGAAAAAAATCCTATAAATTATATAAAGAACTTTAGACATAGAGACCTCAACTCTTCTTAACTGTTGGGCATCAATTGAAGTAACTGTTAGCCAGTTAGAGTAAAACAAAACAAAAGATAAGTCAAAAATAAATGAAAGTATTATCCTGTGATAGTCATGGAGGCAAGCATATCTCATGAATTAATGTGTTTGATGTTTTATTGATGCTTTTGATTTATTTATGTTTATTTTTATTTTGACAGGTTTCTTTTTTTTTTTTTTCATTAACAGAATGCATCTAATAACCAAATCCAAAGTTACCTTCCTGTTGCATAAAACTGTGCATTACCAGACCTTGTAATATTTGCTCCTTGTCAAAGAGTTTCTGGGAATAGATGGTGAAAGAAGAAATTGAAATAATTGCCTGTTTGTAAATCCTGATTTTTCTCTCTCTTGATCTTTTCTCACTTCTCCCTCTTTCTACACTCCCATCCTCCATCTATCTGCATTATTATGTTTTCTACACACAACTAGCCATAGTTAGAGGGAAGTAGAAAAGAGAGAATGAAGGGAAAAGAAGTGATGTTCCACAAAGTACATAATAGTTGGGGTAAAGTATATGTTTAAAATGGTGGTGGAATGGTGGATATGCTGAATTAAGTTTGTTAAAATGGGCAGATGAGAAACGCAGATGAGGAAAAAATAAGAATTGAGTACAATTGTTCATGAGGCTTTACTAATTGGATTTTTTAAAGTATGGTCTTTGTTTATACATTAATTAATTCAATAAATTATTTATTCAGTGAATATTTACTAAGATCAGCTGTATTCCAGATATTTGCAAGGTATTGGAGATAGAATGATAAGACAACGATTCCCAAAGGAAACTAACATTTTAGTGAGAGCAACTGAAATTAAGTAATAAGTAAACAAATATATAACAATGATAGCTGTGTGCTATTTATTTAAAAGTATTATTATATATCTTTAAAAATTAATTTACAAAAGGTCATATTTTAATAAGATACTATTTGGAATATCACCAACAATATCAAATAACTTGGATAATCTAGGAAACTACATAGAACTATCAGGAGAAAGGATAATTAAATGGAGAGATAGACTTTGTTCATGCAACAGATAATCATTACTTTAAAGATGTAAGTTTTTCTTCCTTGATTTATGGATAAAATACAATCACAATTAAAATTCCAAAAAAAAAAAAAGAGCTAAACAAGGTGATTGCAGAATTCACATGGAAGTGCAAATGACCATGAATAGCTAAGACTGTCTTCAAGTAGGAAACAAGAAGGAAAGATTTATTTTACTTGATACCCAAATTATAATAAAGTTATAGCAATTAAGATATACTGTCTGAGGATAGGAGAATAAACAAAAGTAACAGAACAGAGAGCCCGTAAACAAACTCAAGCACATTGTGATTTATGACCAGCATGGCTCTGCATGGTAGTGGGAAATGGAACATTATTTTAATAACTTATTCTGGGGAAATTGAGTAGGTATAGAGGAAAGAATGAAATGATCACTAGCTCACACTCTATGGAAAAAATAATTCTAGGTGGAATGTAGGTCATCCATACACATGATACATCTGTCCATTTATTTATGTCTTAGTAATTATTGTCAAATTATTTTCATTTAATGAAATTATATTCTAATTTTACTTTTTTTTTTTACTTTCTTAGTGTTAGTTTTGCTCATGTTGTTTGGATCTTTGTTTTCAGGTTTGTCAAGAATTAATGTTTTTCTCTTTCCATTGTTTTATTAGTTTATTTTCTTTTTTTTGTTTGTTTTACTTTATTTTTTTTCCTATAGCCTCTCCCTAGCTTCTGATAACACTAGTAAACAATGAGCTCATTTTTAGGTGCGTTTACATTTCTTGCAGTGGTAAGGATATATTACTGAAGATACAGTAAGCTGAACATGGCTTCTTCCAACTCTTATATAGGCATAGGTTATAGGGACAGTTGCCGACAAATTTTTTTGGACTCTATTATGAACAAAGTTCAACAGCAGCCTCTGCTTTAAAAGTGGTAATCCTGCTTCCAGTATTCTGAATAATTAGAAACAGTTTTATTGCAAAGGGAATAAAACTCTTAACTATTTATGTATGAATCCAGGGTCTGACAAATCTACGGCTGCTATCCCAGTTACTGCTTTCATTTTCATTCTGAATCTTTGCCACAAAGACATTTATTTTGTGTTTGTTGGCAGCAACATCTTTCTCTCATCCCTCCCTCTGTCCCTCTCTCCTTCCCTCCCTTCCTCTGTGATGTGTGTGTGTGTGTGTGTGTGTATTTTTCTAGCATCATTGTACTATCCACATGTCTAAGCAGTTTCATGAACTAGCATTTACCTTCACAGACTTCTATTAAGCAATGACCTGGATAAAGAAACCATGTCACTGATCATTTAATATAAAATTACAGGCTCTGAAATGCTAATGGTGTTCAGATGAAAAATCTAAGTATCTCAGGTATAATAAAAGACACATTATTTTTAGTCTTGCATTAAAAAGCCAATACTAGTTTGTTCTTATCTTAGTTTAAAATCTCAAGTGATTTTTGTTGATACTACTGCCTTTTGGATACCTCAAATTTGAATAATAGCATATCAATTCTTTCTACAATAAGATTTGACTTGGAATTTATATTGCATAAAAAATACAGACACCTAACTTAATTTTTTCAGTATTAATTTGCAGATTATGTCAAGAAATAGTAAATAATGATCAAAGCTCAGCTTTTTAAAATATTATCTATAGATATAATTCCACTTTAAAATGAACTAGGTTATAAATATATTTGGGTAAAAAGGTATTAATAACAAGCAATATAAAACTTTAACTATGGTCATTATACTTTATTATTTTCTTTTTAAAATAAAAAATTTAATTTTTTTAATATTATCTGGACAAGTTTTCAATTTTCACACTCATTATATTACTATAGCAGATAATCTGAGCTAAGCTAAAATAGTCATTATCTATTTAGGAATTCTAAGAATAGTGTGTGCATGCTTTCCTTCCTAGAATCATTTGCCATTTCAGTAGAGCCTTTATTTTATTCTTTATTTTCTAGGACTTCATTATCTATGCTAAGCCTGACATTTTCCAGATTGAAGATACTAAATTTGTCTTTTTTGACCATCTGTGTTAATTCTTGTGCTAAAACCATCACTTATCACTTTGACCTAATTAAATCCAACTGTACATATCATTCAATGCCCTAATAACTCCTTCTCTGCAATCGTTCCTCCCTCTTTGACAAAACCAAGTTGTATCTAGGCTGACAGTGACTCTAGCTCAGTGTCTCCAAGATAGATGAGCACATGTTGCAAAAAGGAAGCTGCCCTGAAAAGGGCCTTTTTACTTATCACCTTGATTGAGCTTTTCCATTTTTATCCACCATAAGGAGTTTTAATTTTGAACTTCCTCTTTTGCATTTCTAATGAAAGCATATAGCTATGATCACTTTCAACTTTGTCTCATTTGCAGTTCTTTATCAGTGCCCTCTTTAGTCATCTTTCACACATTTTACTTTGTAATTGTTGTCTTTTGTATTCCATCTACTTGACTCAAATATCCAAAAGGCAGGGTGCCTGATTTTTAAAAATTTTATATGTAATGGTTTACATGATATTTTTTAAGAAGTGCAACTCACTTGTGCAATGATTATTTTTCATGTTCGCTAAAATTTCCAGATAAATAACTCTCTGTAAGAAATAGTCAATATTATTCTTTCTCCACTACCTCTGATTCCCTCATAGCTTGCCTTTGAACACATGGTTGCTGACTCCCTGCTCTGATGTGTAAAGAATCATTCCTATACCAACATGTAAAATAACTAACCCCACTGACTTTCTTTCAGGTCATATTGCCTTTTTTTAGGTTAAGCATTTTTTTTTAGAACTGTTCCATTCGTGTTTGTATGTTATCAATTTTATTTTTACTTTGACAAAGCAAAATTGTACCTATGTTGAATGTGATTTTATTTGTCCAGCAAACCCCAATTTTCTTTTTTTAATTAATATAATTTTTTCAGTAGTTTTCAGTTTACAGAGATAATGTGTATAGAGAGTATAGAGAGTTTCCTTAATATCACTTCTTCCCAGCCCCATCTCATTTCCCCTTTTATTATAATCTTCTATTAGCACTGTTAAAATTGAGAAGCCAATATTGATACTTTATTATTAACTAAAAACCATAGTTTACATTAGGGTTCACTCTTTGTAGTGTGCATTCTATTGGTTTTGACCCATATATAATGGAAGGTATCCACTATTACTGTATCATATACAAAAATTCCACTGCCTTAAAAACTCCTTTGTTATACTCATTCATCCTTTCTTCCCTCCCCCAGAGCCCTGGCAAACACTGATCTTTTTATGGTCTCCATAATTTTGCCTTCTCCAGAATGGAATATAATTGGAATCATGCAATAGATAGCCTTTTCAGATTGGCTTCATTCACTTAGCAACATGCATATGAGTTCCTCCATGTCCTTTCATGGCTTTATAACTCATTTCTTTTTTATACTGAATAATGAACCACAGTTTGTTTATCCATTCACCCACTGAAGGACATCTTGCTTCCAGGTTTTGGCAATGATGAATAAAGCTGCTTTAAACATCCATGTGCAGATTTTTATGTGGACATATGTTTTCAACTCCTTTGAGTAAATACCAAGGAGCATGTTTGCCGGATCATATGGTAAGAGTGTGTTTAGTTTTTTTTTTTTAATTTAATTTTATTATGTTATGTTAGTCACCATACAGTACATCATTAGTTTTTGATGTAGTGTTCCATGATTCATTGTTTTTGTATAACACCCAGTGCTCCATGCAATACATGCCCTCCTTAAGACCCATAACCAGGCTAACCCATTCCTCTACCCTCCTCCCCTCTAAAACCCTCAGTTTGTTTCTCAGAATCCATAGTCTCTCATGGTTTGTCTCCCCCTCCGATTACCCCCCCTTCATTTTTTCCTTTCCTTCTCCTAATATCCTCCATGCTATTCCTTATGTTCCACAAGTAAGTGAAACCATATGATAATTGACTTTTTCACTTAGCATAATCTCCTCCAATTCCATCCATATTGATGTAAAATCCCATCCTTGCTGATGGCTGAGTAATATTCCATTGTATATATGGACCACATCTTCTTTATCCCTTCGTATGTTGAAGGATATCTCGGCTCTTTCTACAGTTTGCCTATTGCCGACATTGCTGCTATGAACATTGGCGTGCATATGACCCTTTTTTTCACTACATCTGTGTCTTTGGGGTAAATACCCAGTAGTGCAATTGGTGGGTCATAGGGTAAAAATAGATTTTTAATTTTTTGAGGCACTTCCACACTGTTTTCCAAAATGGCTGTACAACTTGCATTCCCACCAACAGTGTAAAAGAGTTCTCCTTTCTCCAAAACCTCTCCAACATTTGTTGTTTCTTGCCTTGTCAATTTTTGCCATTCTAACTGGTCTAAGGAGGTATCTCAGTGTGGTTTTGATTTGAATTTCCCTGATGGCTAATGATGATGAACATTTTTTCATGTGTCTGTTAGCCATTTGTATGTCTTCTTTGGAGAAGTATCTGTTCATGTCTTCTGCCCATTTTTTTGACTTGATTATTTGTTTTTTGGGTGTTGAGTTTGAGAAGTTTTTTATAGATCTTTGATACCAGCCCTTTGTCTGTAGTGTCATTTGCAAATATCTTCTCCCATTCTGTGGGTTTCCTCTTTGTTTTGTTGACTGTTTCCTTTGCTGTGCAGAGGCTTTTTATCTTGATGAAGTCCCAATAGTTCATTTTTGCCCTTGCTTCCCTTGCCTTTGGCGATGGGTCTAGGAAGAAGTTGCTGTGGCCAATGTCGAGAGGTTACTGCCTATGTTCTCCTCTAGGATTTTGATGGATTCCTGTCTCACATTGAGGTCTTTCATCCACTTTGAGTTTATCTTTGTGCATGGTATTAGAGAATGGTCGAGTTTCATTCTTCTGTATATAGCTGCCCAATTTTCCAGCACCTTTTATTGAAGAGACTGTCTTTTTTCCATTGCATATTTTTTCCTGCTTTGTCGAAGATTATTTGACCATAGAGTTGAGGGTCCATATCTGGGCTTTCTATTCTGTTCCACTGGTCTATATGTCTGTTTTTGTTCCAGTACCATGCTGTCTTGGTGTTCACGGCTATGTGATATAGCTTGAAATCCAGCAACGTGATGCCCCCAGCTTTGTTTTTCTCTTTCAACATTTCCTTGGCAATTCGGGGTCTTTTCTGATTCCATACAGATTTTAGGATTGTTAGTTCCAGCACTTTGAAAAATGTCATTGGAATTTTGATCTGAATGCCATTGAAGGTATAGATTGCTCTGGGTAGCATAGACATTTAAACAATGTTTGTTCATCTGATCCATGAGCATGGAATGTTTTTCCATCTTTTTATGTCTTCTTCAATTTCTTTCATATTCTGTAGTTCCTAGAGTATAGATGCTTTACCTCTTTGGTTAGGTTTATTCCAATGTATCTTATGGGTTTTGGTGCTATTGTAAATAGAATCAATTCTCTAATATCTCTTTCTACAGTTGCATTGTTAATGTATAAGAAAGCAATTGATTTCTGTGCATTGATTTTTTATCCTGCCACATTACTAAATTGCTGTACGAGTTCTAGTAATTTGGGGGTGGAGTCTTTTGAATTTTCCACATAAAGTATCATGTCATTTGTGAAGAGAGAGAGTTTGACTTCTTCTTTGTCAATTTGAATATGTTTTATTTCTTTTTGTTGTCTGATTGCTGTTGCTAGGACTTCTAGTACTATGTTGAACAATAGTGGCGAAATTGGGCATCCTTGACGTGTTCCTGATCTTAAGGGAAAGGCTCTCAGCTTTTTCCCTTTTAGGGTTATATTCACTGTGGGTTTTTCATAGATGGATTTTATGAACTTGAGGAATATTCCTTCTATCCCTATACTATGAAGAGTTTTAATCAGGAGAGGATGCTGTATTTTGTCAAATGCTTTTTCTGCATCAGTTGAGAGGACCATATGGTTCTTCTCTCCCCTCTTATTAATGTGTTCTATCACATTGATTGATTTGTGAATGTTGAACCACCCTTGCATCCTGGGAATAAATCCCACTTGGTCGTGGTGGATGATCCTTTTAATGTATTGTTGGATCCTATTAGCTAGGATTTTGTTGAGGATTTTGGAATCCATATTCATCAGGGATATTGGTCAGAAAATCTCCTTTTTGATGGGGTCTTTGCCTGGTTTGGGGATTAAGGTAATGCTGGCCTCATAGAATGAGTCTGGAAGCTTTCCTTCTGTTTCTATTTTTTGAAATGGCTTCAGCAAAATAGGTATTATTTCTTCTTTGAATGTTTGGTAGAATTCCCCAGGGAATCCATCAGGCCTGGACTCCTGTTTTTAGGGAGGTTTTTGATCACTGCTTCAATCTCATTACTGGTTATTGGCCTATTCAGGTTGTCAATTTCTTCCTGTTTCAGTCTGGGCAGTCTATAGGTTTCCAGGAAGGCATCCATTTCTTCCAGGTTGCTCAATTTATTGGCATATAGTTGTTGATAATAATTTCTAAAAATTGTCTCTATTTCCTTGGTGTTAGTCGTGATCTCTCCCCTTTCATTCATAATGTTGTTAATTTGGGTCTTTTCTTGTTTCTTTTGGATAAGTGTGGCCAGTGGTTTATCAATTTTATAAATTCTTTCAAAGAACCAGCTTCTAGGTTCATTGATCTGATCTACTGTGTTTCTGGTTTCTAATTCATTGGTCTCTATTCTAATCTTAATTATTTCTCTTCTAATTCGTGCTTAGGCATAGTTTGTTGCTTTTTCTCCTGTTCTTTAAGGTGTAAAGTTAGTTGGTGAATTCGGGATTTTTCTTTTCTTTTTTTTTTTTTTTTTGAGTGAGGCTTGGATGGCTATGTATCTCCCCCTTAGGACCCCCTTTGCAGTATCCCATAGGTTTTGGACAGATGTGTTTTTGTTCTCATTGGTTTCCATGAATTGTTTAAGTTCTTCTTTGATTTCCAGGTTGACCCAAACATTCTTGAGCAGAGTGGTCTTTAGCTTCCAAATGTTTGAATTTCTTCTGAATTTTTTTCTTGTGATTGAGTTCCAGTTTTAAAGAATTGTAGTCTGAGAATATGTAGGGAATCTCAATCTTTTGGTATTGGTTGAGACCTGATTTGTGACCCAGTATGTGGTCTATTCTATAGAAAGTTCCATGTGCACTCAAGAAGAATGGGTGTTTTGTTGTTTTAGGGTGGAATGTTCCATATATATCTATGAGGCCCATCTGGTCCAGTGTGTCATTCAAAGCTCTTATTTCTTTGTTGATTTTTTGCTTAGATGATCTGTCTATTGCTGAGAGTGGAGTATTGAGGTCTCCTACAATTAACATATGATTATCATTATGACTCTTTATTTTGGTTAACAATTGGCTTATGTAGTTGGCTGCTCCCATGTTGGGGGTGTAGATATTTACAATTGTTAGATCTTCTTGTTGGGTAGACCCTATAAGACTGATATAGTGTCATTCTGTGTCTCTAGCTAGTCTTTAGCTTAAAATCTAATTTGTCTGATATAAGAATTGCTACCCCAGCTTTCTTTTGAGGTCCATTGGCATGGAAGATGGATTTCCATCCCTTCACTTTCAGTCTGGATGTATCTTTAGGTTCAAAATGAGTCTATTATAGACAGCATGTGGATGGGTCCTGTATTTTTATCCAATCTGCAACCCTGTGCCATTTTATGGGAGCATTTAGGCTGTTCACGTTGAGAGTGATTATTGAAAGATATGAATTATTTGTCATCATGTTGCCTGTGAAGACGTTGTTTTTATAGATTGTCCCTGTAAATTTCTGTTGTAGATCACTCTTGGGGTCTTTCTCCTTTTATAGTACCCCCTTAATATTTCTTGGAGGGCCGGCTTAGTGGTCACATATTCTTTCAACTTCTGCCCGTCTTGGAAGCTCTGCATCTCTCCATCCATTCTAAATGACAGCCTTGCTGGATAAAGTATTCTTGGATGCATGTTCTTCTCATTTAGTACCCTGAATATGTCTTGCCAGGCCTTTCTGTCTTGCCAGATCTCTGTGGATAGGTCTGTCGTTATTCTGATATTCCTCCCTTTGTACATAAGGAATCTCTTCCCCCTAACTGCCCTTAAGATGGTTTCCTTGGTTCTAAAATTTGCAAGTTTTACTATTACATGACGGGGTGTTGGTCTGTTTTCCTTGATCTTGGGAGGGGTCCTCTCTGCCTCTGTTTATTTCATTTCCCAGGTTAGGTAAGTTCTCAGCTACGATTTGCTCAAATATATCTTCTAGTCTTCTCTCTCTCTCTCTCTCCATTCCCTCAGGGATCCCAATAATTCTGAGATTGGAACATTTCATGGTGTCACTTATTTCTCTAATTCTGTTTTCATGGATTTTAAGCTGTTTCTCCCAGGCGTCCTCTTTTTTCTTCTTTTCTATCAATTTGTCTTCTAGATCACTAAATCATTCTTCTGCCTCGTTTACCCTAGCTGTTAGAGTATCTAGATTAGATTGGATCTCACTGATAGCATTTTTAAATTCTGCCAGTTCAGCTTTCATTTCTGCCCTTAGAGACTCTGTGTTGCCATTAATTGATTTCTCCATGCTAGCTATCACCGTCATAACTGTTACCCTGAAGTCCATTTCCGACATCTTGCTTATATCTGTACCCATTTGTAAATCTGTGGTAGAAGTCACCATCTCTGAGTCTTTCCTATTTTGGGGGTTCCTCCTCCTAGTCATTCTGTGGAGGTGTGGTTGAGGGAATGTACAGAGTACAAATTATTGACCACAACCCAAGCAAGATGCACCTGTTTTATAAGGACCTTAGGGTAGTTGGCCTGTTGTTCTCCCGGCCTGTCTTCTGGGGGAGGGGCCTGCTGTGCTGTTACTCAGGCAACCCTGTTTGGGCAGAGTTGCCCTGCCCTTGTGTGGGGGGGGTGGGCTCAGTGAAAACACTTTTTTGGGGTTTTTGTTCTCTGGTGGCTTTCCCTGGTGGCTTTCCATGTCTCTTCTGAGAGTCAGAGCAGAAGAGACAGTTTCCAACCCTCTGCCTCAGAACAGAGGGACTGCAATCTGTTCTTCAGTGAGCTCTCCAGGCCACACTATCTCTGTTTCTGTCTGTGCTGCTAAACACTGCAGTTTCCTGGGTTGTGTGCCCCTTAGCAGCACACCCAGTCCTCGCTTCCGGGTCCAGGCATGCCTCTGTCCTTTGTGCTTCTAAAACCACCAGCTGCCCCAGTTTGCATGCACAGCCCCACAGCTCCAGGGTTAAGCCCGGGGGGCAGCCCTAAAGTCCTTTCCCCACTGCTACCGCTCTGCGAGTCTGTGCCCCATCCCCAGTGCAGGAGGCTTTCGAGCACTGGTGGTGCAGGATCCTGAAGGCTCCCTCCCCCTTCCATTTATCTTCCAATATCTGCCCGCGGAATCATGGCTCCCCGCTTCCTACCGCAAAACCAACTGCTGGTGATATTCTGTTTGTAGAGATCCAGATATATCTTCTTACATCTCAGGCTGATTTCATGGGTGTTCAGAGTGGTCTGATAGATATCCAGCTCAATTCAGAGGACCAGTTGGAATAGGGTCCCCTGCTCCTCTGCCATCTTTTCCTCTCCAAGAGTGTGTTTAGTTTTATAAGAAACTGACAAACTGTCTTCCAAAGTGGCTGTACCATATTGCATCCCCAACATCAATGAATGAGAGTTCCTATTGCTCCACATCTTTGCCATCATTTAGTGGTGTCAGTGTTCCAGATATTGGCCATTCTAATAGGTGTAAAACTGTGTACCATTGTTTTCTTAATTTGCTTTTCCCTCATGATATATGATATTGAGAACCTTTTCATATGCTCATTTGGCCTCTGTATATTTTCTTAGGTGAGGTGTGAAGGTCTGAGGTTCATTTTTAAATCAGGACCTTGTTTTCTTTCTTTTTCTTTTTTTTTTTTAAGATTGTATTTATTTGAGAGAGAGAGAGCATGAGCAGGAGGGAGGGGCAGAGAGAGAAGCAAACTCCCTGTTGAGCAGGAAACCTGATGAGAGACTCAATCCTGGGACCCTGAGATCATGACCTGAGCCAAAAGGAGCTACTTAACCCACTGCCCCACACAGGTGCCCCACTTATTTTCTTACTGTTGAGTTTTAAGAGTTCTTTGTATATTTGGATAAGAGTCCTTTATCAGATGTCTCTTTGCAAATATTTTCTCCCAGCTTATCTTCTCAGCTCTCAACATTGTCTCTCACAGAGCAGAAGTTTTCAATTTTAATGAAAGCCAACTTATCAGTTATTTCTTTTGTGGATTTTGTCTTTATTGCTGTATCTAAAAAGCATCACTAAAACCACACACACAACAATAAAAAGGCTCACTAATGGGGAAAAAAAAAAAGCATCACTATACCCAAGGTCATCTAGGTTTACTCCTACGTTATCTTCTAGTAGTTTCATAGTTTTAAATTGTATACTCTGTTTGAGTTAATTATTCTGAAGGGTATAAAATCTGTGTCCAGATTCTTTTTCTTTTCTTTTTTTTTCTTTTTTTTTTTTTTTTTGCATATGGCTGTCCTGTTTCACTAGAACCATTTGTGGAAAGGACTGTCTTTGTCCACTGTACTGCCTTTGCTCCTATATCAAAGATCAGTTGACTATATTTGTAGTGGTCTATTTCTGAGCTCTCTATTCATTCCATTGTTTTATTTGTGTATTCTTTCAACAATACCACATGTCTTAATTACTGTAGCTTTATAGTAAGCCTTCAATTCAGGTAGTGTCAATCCTCCAACTTTGTTCTCCTCCTTCAATATTTGGTTGGCTTTTCTGGGTCTTTTGCTTCTCCATATAAACTTTAGAATTAGTTTCTTGATATCCACAAAATAACTTGCTGTGATTTTGTTTGGGATTGCATTGAATATATAGATCAAATTGGGAAGAACTGACATCTGGAGAACATTGAGTCTTTCTATCCAAGAACATGGATATCTCTACATTTAATTAGTTCTTCTTTGATTTCATCAGAATTTTGTAGTCTTCCTCATATAGATTGTGTACATATTTTTTTTATATTTATTCTAAGTATTTCATTTGGAAGGATGCTAATGCTAATGTATGTAGCCTTGATAAGATGTGATAAAAATAGCACTGTACCTTTATGATCTTCCTCCAAAAAGCCCATAACCTCAATCTAATCATGTGTAAAATATCAGACAAATACCAATGACGGACATTCTACAAAATATCTGACCAGTACTCTTCAAAACTATCAAGGTCATCTAAATCAGGAGAAGTCAGAGAAATCATCACAACTAAGAGTATGATAACAGAATACAGTGATATATCCTTGATGGGATCCTGGAACAGAAAAATAATATTAGGTAAAAACTAAGGAAATCTGAAGACTAGTTAATAATAATGTATCAATATTGGTCTATTAATTGTAGCAAATGTACCATACTAAAATAAGTGCTAATAATTGTAGAACCTGAGTATGGATATAAGTGGAAATTGTCTGTATTTCTTAACTACTTTTTAGTAATTATACAACTATTCTAAAATATGAAGTTTATAAAAAAATTCACATTTGATCTCAAGAGCGGTAAATTTGTGATTGGAGTTTTTATTTTTCAAATACTAGTTACAAGAAATTTGACAAGGTAAACAAAGATTGTAAATATATCATAGTCCTATTTGTCTACTTATTTGTTTATTTATTTTCTGTTCTCCCTTCTTCCCCCAGTGGAAATATAATATGTCTTGTTGACCACTAAATCTCTTTCTTGGGCTAGAACACTGTCTAAATTATATCTCCAGTATCTATTGGAATGATAGAATGGTTGTAAAACTGAGGGAATGTGATAAAGATCCAGCGAGGATGAAGTAGAGAAATTGTTTGTTGAAGAAGACTTGATGTTTACAACGCATATGTTTACCCTAGATTGTTGTAACAGAAGTTCACCAGGATTATGGGTTGCTTCTTGTTAGAGATAATGACTGTCAACCTTGTGCTAATATCTTAAATGAATTGTAAGGGCTAGTCATGAAATAGGTAGCTGACACTGAACATAAAGAAAAGAGGATAATATTCTCAAAGTAGTTTATCTCAAAACGAGGTTTTTAAAGGAGGATAAAAATCCCTGGATTCTTATTACCTGCATTATTTTTGTTCACATATGAATCCACATCTCTTTTGAAAGAAGTGGCACATTGCACTGTAAGCTGTATAATGAATGCAGAAGAGGAATCAGATTTAGTGGAAGTTCTTATATGCCATACCATAGGGAAAGTATGAGATTTGGCAATAATTGACTATTTTATATGGGAGAAATAAGGCTAAGTGGTAAGGGATGGTAACATTAATATTTTTCTACTCTAATTTGAGTATAAATTTTGGTAGTTCACACAGTAAGAGAAATGACAAGCCTCTGATATTGTAGTTAGTTGTTTTTCTTCTCTTTGGCTTATTGGTAAGGTAAGACCAGAAATGCTTTGCTCAGGATGTGATCTGTTAGATATGCCTCTAGAAAAATCAGATTACATTTTTATTTGGTTCAAAACAATACTGTATTTAAGTTTCAAGATCATACCAACTGAACTTAAGCTTCAGTCATCTAATTTGCCTTCTAAGTTAAGTGGATATACAAGTTCATGATATAGTAAATAAGAAAATACATATATTTTCTTTTAATGCTGGTGTCAACTCTTTTAAAGGAAATGATGTCAAGAGAGAATTGATTTTAAATTCCCTCAGAAAATAATATGGCAATATTCATACCTCTGTAAAATTATAATATTAAAACTGGATAATCATGAACATCTCACAAACATGAGATTTGGATGAAATTGGTATTAAAGCTTGTTGCCAGTCAGATAACAGAAACAAAGGAAGGATTTATCTGTAAAGGTTTTTGTTTTTGTTTTTGTTTTGTTTTGTTTTGTTTCATTTTCCTGATGAATCCAGACAACTGTCACACTTGCAGCAGCAGGTATATGGACTAAAAGTACAAACCATGGGCAGTGGAAAAACAGAAAACCCTTCTATTTTTCTGTTAGTGCTCTGAACACGTATATTTTGTAGGAATATCCAGCCCCAGTTTTGTTTTAATGTATGATATGCTAAGTAACAACAACAACAAAAAAACCCAAAAAAACAAATCTTAACACATCTCTTTCATTTCAAGGGACAGCAACTACTATCTTCAATAGAATTTGTTGTCCATGAAAACAATAAACACATTATTTCCCATAGTCCATTGCATAATCCTACATCCAAGAGTCCTATGATCAAGCAAAAAACTTTATGGAAAGTATAAACTTTCTAATTCAGAATTCTACGATATCTCTAAAATATGCAATACCAGGGGGAAAAAAAATCTTGTCCTTTTCAAAATTAGAAGAAAAAGAAAGAAGGAAGTAGGGAAACTCCAGATAGATGTATAAAACTATTTAATTTTGAAAAGATAAGAATTGCAGTCACCCATAAAGGTACATTTACTTCATCATCAGGAACTAAACTTGCAAAAATTTATAAACCATATTTTATTGAAACTTGGAAAAACTAAATTTATCAGAGGGAGAAACCCTCCAAAATTACAAAAGGCTACATTCCAAAGTAAAATTTTTGAGCAGAAAATTATACAGTTTATTTATTAAAGCAGATAGCTGTTTGAGAAATTTAGTCAAGTACTTCAAGAATGTTTTAGCCTTCTGAAGAAAATTAAAATGATGATAACTGAGCCAAGAACTAGTTTATATGAAAGAGAGAAGAGATCTAATATACGTCTAATTAGAAAGACAAATAAGAATAGTTAAGAAGAAAAAATAAAAGTATATGAAATAGTCAAATTAGAATTGAATTTAAAATTAAAACTAGAATTTAAATTAGAATTAGAATTTTTCAAATTTGAATTACATTCAAATTAGACATAGATTTCAAATTACAATTAGAATATTCTAAGTAGCATTTCAAATCACTAATTTTTTTTTATTAACATATAATGTATTATTTGTTTCAGGGGTACAGGTCTGTGATTCATCAGTCTTACACAATTCACAGTGCTCAGCTTAGCACATACCCTCTCCAATGTCCATCACCCAGACACGCTATCCCTCCCACCCTCCTCCACACCAGCAGCCCTTAGTTTGTTTCCTGAGATTGAGTCTTTTATTGTTTGTCTCCCTCTCTGGTTTTGTCTTGTTTCATTTTTCCCTCCCTTCCCCTATGATCCTCTGTCTTGTTTCTCAAATTCTTCATTTCAGTGAGATCATATGATACTTATTTTCTCTGATTGACTTATTTTGCTTAGCAAAATACCCTCTAGTTCCATCCATGTCATGGCAAATGACAATATTTCATTTTTTTGATGGCTGCATAATATTCCATTGTATATACATACCACATCTTCTTTATCCATTCATCTATTGAATGACATCTTGGCTCTTTCCATAGTTTGGCTATTGTGGACATTGGTGCTATAAACATTGGGGTACAAGTGCCTCTTCTGGATCACTACTTTTGTATCTTTGGGGTAATACCCAGTAGTGCAATTGCTGGGTCATAGGGTAGCTCTATTTTCAACTTTTTGAGGAACCTCCATACTATTTTCCAGAGTGGCTGCACCAGCTTGCATTCCCACCAACAGTGTAGGAGGGTTCCCCTTTCTCTGCATCCTCGCTGACATCTGTCATTTCCTGACTTGTTAATTTTAGCCATTCTGACTGGTGTGAGTTGGTATCTCATTGAGGTTTTGATTTGTATTTTGCTGATGCTGAATGATTATGAGCCTTTTTCATGTGTCTGTTGGCCATTTGGATGTCTTCTTTACAGAAATATCTGTTCATGTCTTCAGGCCACTTCTTGATTGGATTATATGTTCTCTGGGTGTTTAGTTTGATAAGTTCTTTACAGATTTTGGATACTAGCCCTTTATCTGATATGTCTTTTGCAAGTATCTTCTCCCATTCTGTCGGTTGTCTTTTGGTTTTGTTGACTGTTTCCTTTGCTATGCAAAAGCTTTTTATCTTGATGAAGTCCCAATAGTTCATTTTTGCCCCTTCTTCCCTTGCCTTTGGCAATGTTTCTAGGAAGAAGTTCCTATGGTTGAGGTCCAAGAGGTTGCTGCCTGTGTTCTCCTTTAGGATTTTGATGGACTCCTGTCTCACATTTAGGGCTTTCATCCATTTTGAGTCTACTTTTGTGTATGGTGTAAGGAAATGGACCAGTTTCATTCTTCTGCATGTGGCTGTCCAATTTTCCCAACACCATTTGTTGAAGAGACTGTCTTTTTGCCATTGGACATTCTTTCCTGCTTTGTCGAAGATTAGTTGACTATAGAGTTGAGGGTTCATTTCTGGGTTCTCTATTGTGCTCCATTGATCTATGTGTCTGTTTTTGTGCCAGTACCATACTGCCTTGATGATTATGGCTTTGTAATAGAGTTTGAAGTCCGGAATTGTGATGCTACCAGCTTCGCTTTTCTTTTTCAACATTCCTCTGGCTGAATATTTGGGGTCTTTTCTGGTTCCATACAAATTTTAGGATTATTTGTTCCATTTGTTTGAAAAAAGTTGATGGTATTTTGATAGGAATCACATTAAATGTGTGGATTGCTCTAGGTAGCATAGACATCCCCACAATATTTTTTCTTCCAATTCATGAGCAAGGAATGTTTTTCCATTTCTTTTTGTCTTTCTCAATTTCTTTCATGAGTATTCTATAGTTTTCTGGTACAGATTCTTTGTCTTTTTGTTTAGATTTATTCCTATGTATCTTATGGTTTTGGGTGCAATTGTAATTGGGATCGACTCCTTAATTTCTCTTTCTTCTGTCTTGTTAGTGTATAGAAATGCCACTGATTTCTATGCATTGATTTTGTATCCCGCCACTTTACTGAATTCCTGTATGAGTTCTAGAAGTTTTGGGGTGGTGTCTTTTGGGTTTTCCACATAAAGTATCATGTCATCTGCAAAGAGTGAGAGTTTGACTTCTTTGCAGATTTGGATGCCTTTTATTTCTTTTTGTCTTCTGATTAGCTGAAGCTAGGACTTCTAGTACTATGTTGAACAACAGTGGTTACAGTGCACATCCCTGTTATGCTCCTGACCTTAGGGAGAAAGCTCTCAGTTTTTCCGCATTGAGAATGATACTCACTGTGGGTTTTTCATAGATGGCTTTTATGATATTGAAGTATGTATGTCTCTCCCTACACTGTGAAAAGTTTTAATCAAGAACAGATGCTGTACATTCTCAAATGCTTTTTCTGCATCTATTGAGAGGATCATATGTTTCTTGTTCTTTCTTTTATTAATGTATTGTATCACATTGATTCATTTGTGGATGTTGAAACAAACTTGCAGCCCAGGAATAAATCCGACTTCTTTGTGGTGAATAATCTTTTTAATGTACCATTGGATCCTGTTGGCTAGTATTTTGGTGAGAATTTTTGAATCCAAGTTCATCAGGGATATTGGTTTCTAATTCTTCTTTTTGATGGGGTCTTTGTCTGATTTTGGGATCAAGGTAATGCTGGCCTCATAGAATGAGTTTGGAAGTTTTCCTTCCATTTCTATTTTTTGGAACAGTTTCAGAAGAATAGGTATTAATTCTTCTTTAAGTGTTTGGTAGAATTCCCCTGGGAAGCCATCTGGCCCTGGGCTCTTGTTTGTTGGGAGATTTTTGATTACTGCTTCAATTTACTTATTGGTTATAGGTCTGTTCAGGTTTTCTATTTCTTCCTGGTTCAGTTTTGGTAGTTTGGTAGTTTATGCATCCTTTTCTGCAAGGTTTTCTAATTTGCTGGCATATTGTTGCTCATAATATGTTCTTATAATTGTTTGTATTTCTTTGGTGTTGGTTGTGATCTCTCCTCTTTCATTCATGATTTTATTTATTTGGGTCCTTTCTCTTTTCTTTTTGATATGTCTGGCCAGGGGTTTATCAATCTTATTAATTCTTTTAAAGAACCAGCTCCTAGTTTCGTTGATCTGTTCTATTGTGTTTTTTTTTGTTTCTATTTCATGGATTTCTGCTCTGATCTTTATTATTTTTCTTCTCCTGCTGGGTTTAGGCTTTATTTGCTGTTCTTTGTCCAGCTCCTTTAGGTGTAGTGTTAGGTTGTGTATTTGAGACCTTTCTTGTTTCTTGAGGAAGGCTTGTATTGCTATATACTTTCCTCTTAGGACAGCTTTTGCTGCATCCCAAAGAATTTGAACAGTTGTGTTTTCATTTTCATTTGTTTCCATGATTTTTTTTAATTCTTCTTTAATTTCCTGGTTGACCCATTTATTCCTTAGTAGGATGCTCTTTAGCCTCCATGTATTTGAGTTCTTTCCAACTTTCCTCTTGTGATCGAGTTATAGTTTCAAAGCATCATGGTCTGAAAATATGCTGGGAACCATCCCAAACATTTGGTACTGGTTGAGACCTGATTTGTGACCCAGGATGTGATCTGTTCTGGAGAACGTTCCTTGAGCACTAGAGAACAGTGTGTATTCTGTTGCTTTGGGATGAAATGTTTTGAATATATCTGTGAAGTCCATTTGTCCAGTGGGCCATTTAAAGTCTTTATTTCCTTGTTGATCTTTTGCTTAGATGATATATTCAGTGAAGGGGTTGTTAAAGTCCCCTACTATTATTGTATTATTTTTGATGTGTTTCTTTGATTTTATTATTAATTGGCTTATATAATTGGCTGCTCCTATGTTAGGGGCATAGATATTTAAAATTGTTGGATCTTCTTCTTGGATAGAGCATTTAATATGATGTAGTGTCCTTCCTCATCTCTTATTATAGTCTTTGGTTTAAAATCTAATTTTTCTGACATAGGCATTCCCGTCCTAGCTTTCTTTTGATGTCCATGAGCATGGTAATTGGTTTTCCACTCCCTCATTTTAATCTGGAGGTGTCTTTGGGTCTAAAATGAGTCTCTTGCAGA
The DNA here is from genome assembly GCF_002201575.2 of Neomonachus schauinslandi. Taxonomy (NCBI): domain Eukaryota; kingdom Metazoa; phylum Chordata; class Mammalia; order Carnivora; family Phocidae; genus Neomonachus; species Neomonachus schauinslandi. Next base: position 36,256,692 of record NC_058403.1, on the reverse strand, counting down.
TAGCATATTGATGGGTCTTGTTCTTTTAACCAATCTGATACCCTGTGTCTTTTGATTAGGGCATTTTGCCCATTTATATTCAGGGTAACTATTGAAAGATATGAATTTAGTGCCATTGTACTGCCTGTAAGGTGACTGTTACTGTATATTGTCTCTGTTCCTTTCTGGTCTATTTTACTTTTAGTCTCTCTCTTTGCTTAGAGGACCCCTTTCAATATTTTTTGTAGGGCTGGTTTCATGCTTGCAATTCCTTTAGTTTTCTTTGTCCTGGAAGCTTATTATCTCTGCTTCTATTTTCAATGACAGCCTAGCTGAATATAGTATTCTTGGCTGCATATTTTTCTCATTTAGTGCCCTGAATATACCAGGCCAGTCCTTTCTGGCCTGCCAGGTCTCTGTGGATATGTCTGCTGCCAATCTAATGTTTCTATGATTGTAGGTTACAGATTTCTTGTCCTGAGCTACTTTCAGGATTTTCTCTTTGTCTCTGAGACTTGTGAATTTTACTATTAGATGTTGGGGTGTTGACCTATTTTTATTGATTTTGGGGGGGTTCTCTGTGCCTCCTGTATTTTGATGCCTGTTTCCTTTCCCAAATTAGGGAAGTTCTCTGCTATAATTTGCTCCAATATACCTTCTGCCCTTCTCTTTCTTCTTCTTCTGGGATCCCAATTATTCTAATATTGTTTCATCTTATGCTATCACTTATCTCTCTAATCGTCCTCATGATCCAGTAGTTGTTTATTGCTCTTTTTCTCAGCTTCTTTATTTTCCATCATTTGGTCTTCTATATCACTGATTCTCTCTTCTGCCTCATTTGCCCTCGCAGTTAGAGCCTCCATTTTTTTATTGCACCTCATTAATAGCCTTTTTTATTTTGACTTGGTTAGATTTTAGTTCTTTTATTTCTCCAGAGAGAGATTCTCTAGTAGCTTCTTTGCTTTTTTCAATCCCAGCTAGTATCTTTATAATCATCATTCTGAGCTCTAGTTCCAACATTTTACTAATGTCCGTATTGATTAGGTCCCTGGCCGTCAGTACTGCCTCTTGTTCTTTTTTTTGAGGTGAGTTTTTCCAACTTGTCATTTTGTCCAGAGGAGCATAGATGTATGATAGAACAAAATGCTAACAGGGTAACAACGACCCCAGAAAAAGTATACACTAAACAAATCAGAAGAGACCTGAAACCAGTGGGAAAAGAAAGGGGGAGAAAAAAAAAAGAATATGATCTGGCTGGTGTATAGAACAGAGCCACACACTAGATTTGGGTGTATTTTGGTCTGTTAGAACAAGTTGCCTCCCAGATTTTTAAAGAATGAAAAAGATATATATACAAAAATAAAGCTAAATACAATGAAGGGATGGAATATGACTATAAAGATGAAAATTAAAAAAGATTTAAAAAAGGAATTGATAAGTAGTTGATTGAAAAAAAGAATGAAAAATTTTTTTTAAAAAGTGAGAGAGAATGTGATTAGGCAGGAGACTAGGACAATGTCATACACTTGATTTAGGGTATATTTTGGTCTCTTAAAAGAAACTATATCCAAAAATTTTAAAGAAAGAAAAACTTATATATATACAAAAAATAAGCTTAATACAATGAAGGGATAAAATATGATGGTATAAATGAAAATTAAAAAAGATTTGAAAAAAGGAATTCTTTGTGCTGTATTCCCCTAGTGCTGGAGTTCTGCACTTCTCATTGATTGATCAGTAAACTTGGTCTTGGTTGGATGTTCTTGCTGATCTTCTGTGGGAGGGGCCTATTGCAGTGATTCTCAAATGTCTTTGCCTTTTGCAGAATTGCACCACCCTTGCCAGGGGCCAGACTAATTAATCTGCTCAGGTTTGCTCTCAGTAGCTTTTGTTCCCTGGAAGCTTTCCATACAGCTTTGGAAGACGAGAATGAAAATGGTGGTCTCCCAATCTCTGGCCCTGGAGGAGCCAAGAACTCAGGGCCACACTCCTCAATGAGCCCTCCAAGAAAAGCAGTCAATCACTCCTGTCTCCCTGGTCTCTGGCCACACTCGTGCTCACCCAGCCTGTGACCAAGTGTTTCTATCTCTGGCACACAACCCCATTTGGAGTCTCCAAACCCAGCAGATTCCTGTGGTGTGCTCCCATGCCACTCCTCCTGGGGGAGGAAGGGGAGTCTCCCCGGATCTGCTGCTTGTTGGGTCCCTGCTCCAAGAGTAGTGGCCTGACTGTGCTGCCGATCACAGTTTATGGCACCTGCAAGCTGAGAGCCCACTCCTCAGCTCTGTCTTTGCAGCCGGCTTCCCTGCTCCATTACCTGGGAGCTCTGTAGCACTCAGGCACCCCAGGTCTTTCTGTGACCCTGAGGGTCCTGAGACCACACTGTCCCAGCGAGGGTTCCACCCCCTGCTTAGCCACTGGAGTGACATCCCTCAGTGGAGCAGACTTTTAAAAGTTCCAATTTTGTGCTCCATTGCTCTATTGCTTGCCAGTAGCTGGCTGATGGAGGCTCCCTCCCCCATGGTCTATCGTCCCAAATATCACCTTGGATTCACTTCTCCGCATGTCCTACCTTCCAGAAAGTGGTCGCTTTTCTGTTCATAGAATTACTGCTATTCTTCGATCTCCTGTTGAGTTTGTAGGTGGTCAGAATGGTTTGATAACTATCCAGCTGAATTCCTGGGACCAGACGAAATTTAGGTCTCCTATTCCTCTGCCATCTTGCTCCTCCCTCCTCAGATTACTCTAATTGTTTTTAAACTAGTTAATCACTTGAATTACATTTGAGTTTATGACTCAGTTAGTTATTGGTCAACAGCTTAAGCTTGCTGCATTGTTCATAGATTATTCATTAATGATGACATGTCATATTTCTAATTTTCTTGCATCTATGAACAAGTATTTTGTGGGTATCTATAATCAGCTTTCTATTACATTACAAGAAACTGAATCCAGTGAGTTTAGCCAAAGTCCATCATAAAATATTAAAGTTAAGGTTCTCAGTTTCGGTTATGCTCTAAGAAAAAAATTCAGTTATAAGAAAAATCAACATGTATGATATTTTATAGCACCATAAGGTTTCACTCATCTAGGGTAAAGACATAAGTGAGTAGAGAATAATATCCAACATCTAAGTTTGAAGAACTCCTATAGATAGCCTGTCACTGAGGATGTTGCTCAGGAAATATTTCATGAGTATTTATTTTCTGCCAGACATATCCTAGCACTATTACAGCACTAAGCAAGAAAACAATTATTATCTTCAAGAAACTTTTTAGTTATATATAAAAAGAGATTGGGCTGGAGTTATAAGAGAAAAATCCAGAGAATGTGGCATTGTTTAATTTAAGAGAAAAATTGCCAACTCGATCTATGCCATGAAAGTTCAAATAAGGTGAAGATAATAGATATCTATTAGTTTCAGTAAGATGACGACTGTATCAAATGAGCTGAATAACTTTATAACCTCGATGCCATGTATAAGTCTGTGATGTCCTGGGGGTCTAATTTTTACTTATATTTTGAATAAAATTAGAGCAAGATTTATGAATTTTCTGATAACTCTTATGAAATGAAAAGTCCTTCTGTAATTTTTAGTTTAAAAAACTGCCTTAGTTCAGCAATTAATATATCTAGTCCAATGTATTAAAACAAAAATCCTCCAATTTCATTTGAATTATTGATTTTCCCTTCTATAGCTGTACCCTATATTGGACAGACAAACTCTAATGATAAATTCAAAGGATGTTTTCAGCTTTTTTTTTTTTTTTTTTTGTGCCAAGAATTATTTCTCCTCCTTCAATACTGCCTATACTGCCTCAGCTTCCTTGGAGAATAAAAAATAAATAAATAAAATAACAAATCTAAAATCATAGTTGTTTTTTTAACATAACTGTCAGTAACTGATAATAGAGACACAAAGAATAGAATCTGTAAGGGATATTTTGAATGATATGATTTGAAGTACTGGCATAAAGGATACATTGATCATTGTAAGTGCATAATATATGTTCTTTTCAACTGTTCATGGATTAATTATCAAAACGATCATATTATTGGCCCTAGAGCCAAACTGATCAAAATATCAGTTGATGAAAATAATACAGAATATTTTTTATCAAAGTACATTTTGCTATAAAATCCAATAACAAAATCAAAGAGTCCAACTGTCTAAATATTAGGGTTATAATTAATTATAAATATTACACTGTATATTCTAAACAGTATACTTTTAAATAACCCATGGGATGAGTCAAAGAAGAAATTTTTGTGAGTATTTAAAAATATATTGAACATAATAATAATGAAAATATGATCTATCAAAACTTTTGAAATTTAGCTAAAGCAGTTATTACAGGTTGTTTATAGTTTTAAATGTTTTGCAGCATGGTTTAATATGCTTTATAATTTTAAATGCTATAGTTTAAAATTCTTACAGTTCTAAATTTTCATATTAGTAAAGAATATAGATGTTGATAAAGGTATAAGACAATCAGTTATATTTTTTAAAGTGACAATTATAAAAATAAGAATAATCAGGTAGATAACTACCAATTAATTAGAGAAAAACAAACAAACAAAAAGAAAAAAGAAAAACCAGAGCTTTACAGCAACATTTCAAGAAACAAAAAGAATATAGTGAATACATTGAAAACCTAAATAATAAACAATATGAAAGAATTAACATGAGTTATACCAATCATTAGCAATACTCACTTTTGTCTCATTTTAAAATATATCAGGTGACACAAAAAAGGAGTCAGTTATCAAATTCCACTTCTGACTAGACTATAGTCCTTCCCCTGCTTTATGAAAATCCAATCTTTGGTTAAATTCTTTATCTCTGTTCTCCTGGTAACATGACAAGATAGTATGTGTCAAAAAGATAATATTATTAATATATATTAATATAGCATTGCCTATAACATAATTTCTTATTGATAAATCACACATAGAATGGGAAGATTTATAAATAAAATATAAATACTAGATGTCGTGCACTCTATTCTTGTAACCATCATATCACTTGTAGAAACACTGAAAGCTAGGCCTGTGAAATTATTAGCAAATATATTGGCTCTGTGGAACATGAAGCCTTTAGTGACATTTAAGTTAGGTCAACCCTTGCACTTGTGTGATGGTAGTACCTCTCCTTGCACCTATGTGGACATCTGCTTTTGAGCTGGTTTAAGGGCTCTTGCTGTTGAGTGCCATCTCCTGACATCATCCTACTAGAATGCTATTTTTCCTGCTAATATCCTTCAAAGTAAACTGATTGAAAGTGTGGCTTATGGTAGAATTATGAATCTGAATGTTTAAGAAAAACAGAAAGAATCTGTGTGCATGTTGCTTATGAAGAAATGTGTGACAGATCAATCCTCCTAATAACTGGAAAAGCTGGGTAATTAAAACTACACATTCTTTAGGCCAGGGATCATAGAACTACCAAATCCATTATTATAATAGGGATGAAGATTCTGGGGAAGTGAGGAAAACTGGGAGGTAAAGAGTTACTCAAGGGCTGATTTTTTTCTCTGATGCATTTGCTGATTTGGAGGCCAGAACAAGACACCAAAAATCTGGGTTTTATTCAGGCAGAGGTTAGCTCCTGGAAGATAAATAAGCAATCAGTGTTTGTTGATGGTATTTTAGAATGGAGGGAAAAAAATAGTGATTTGATGGTCTTTAGACACACAACAGTTTTCTCACGACACTTGAAAAATTATGAATGTGAGTAGGTAGAAGGCTAAACATAGTAAAGGTATATAAACCCCATTCGATATAAATTAAAAGAAAACAACAATTGTTCTATGAAAACAAAGACAAATCGTAAAAGAAGCCAGACAACAACAAAAGATGCATTCTTATTAAAGAAGGGACAGTTGGATTTATGGCTGATTCTTAACAAAAATTATGTAAATCACAGTAAATGGAATGCCTTCTTCAAAGTGCTGAAATTAAATAAGTGAATGTGTCTTTCAGTAATGAAGGGAAATATAGGTATTTTTAGACCAGAAGAAATGATGGAATTTACTATTTAACATTCTTGTACTAAAAGAAATACTAAAAAAAATTTTTAAGCAAAGAATTATTCTATAAGGAAGCTCTTAACTCTAAGAAGGTATGACACTATGAAGACTAAATATGGCTGTAAATATAATAAAAATTTACCATTAAAATAAAATAACAATAACCTGTGAGAGTTAAAGTATATAAAGAATTAAAACCCATAAGAGGAATGGAAAAAAGTTAAGAACTGATATATAAATTTAAAAAGTTCTAAGTTTCTAGAATGGTGAAAACGACAATTTGTTATCTCTAAGGTAACTACTGAAAAATAGCAAAAGGATGAAAATATACAATTTAAAAGAGAGAAAAATAAACAATGAAAAAATACACAATTAATCATAAAAAAGGCAAGAACTCAGAAAAGCAGTAATGTAATAGCAGTAAGTCAAACTGAGTACAAACAATGAGATTGTGAAAATGAATACAATTATGTCAACAATCACATAAAATGTAAATTAATCAAATATCCAATTAAAGGACTAAGATTTTCATACTAAATACTCCTACTTGTCCTTCTACCCTAATAATAATATTAATGATTAAAAAAAAAACAGAGCTCTAATCTGTCTAGGAGATGCCTTATATCATGATGTAAGTAGTGGTAGCATGAGTATATGCATATTTAAAATTTGTCAAGCTCTGACTTATTTTTTGTGGACTGACAAGAATGATATTATACCTCAATACATTTTTAATGCAATGAGTTAAGAATGCCTAAGACAATACTAAAAAATTTTGAAACTGAAGTATTTATACAAGATATCAAGCAAGAATAATTACATCTATAGTACTTAAGTAGTATAATATTGAGTCAAAGATAGAGAAATGTGTAAACCAAAACTACAAGACTTTTTAAAAGTACATATTTAATTTATATTAAAAATAAAACAAGAATAAAAAAAAGAAAACAAAAAATGTAAGGTTGTGAAGAAGAAGAGATTAGGAGAGTTTCTGTATTACTGTTAAAATTATTCTTTTGATGAGGATTGTACCTAGTTATACATAATATATAGTAATTTTGCTAGCTGTCAATTTGTGATATATGTGCTTTTCTACATACATTTATGTTAAATGTCAATAAAATACTTACCAAAAAAGTACAGTCTCCTTATAAAAGACACACTGCTCAAATGATAAGGAAATTCGGAAATTTTTTCAAATATATATTTTCACATATATTTCAGGCAAGTTTTCAAATATAAATCAAGGGTAACAATATTAATATCAAATTAAAATTAAAGCAAAATAATGAAATGGTTCAAAAGTCTAGTGGATTTTGGGAAGCTCCACTCAGATCCCCTCTTTACTGCCAATATATCTTTCTCACAATTCCTGTGAATATCATTTTCTAACTTCTCACTTAAGGGTTCATCATTGGAAATTGCCTTCAACTGCAGAGAACTGCTTTGCTCTATTATGTTCATTCTCAGAGGTAGCTGATTGTCACTGACTGGCTAACTGAGGTGTATAAATGCCTAACTTCCTTTTCTCAATATGGGACAACTCTGAATGGACATCCTAGGTCCAGAGCTCCTTCAGGATTGGCTGAAGCCTCAGCTACAGTTGCATTGTGAGTTCATGTCAGTCTTGACCATATATTGACATTCTCACTTTCATACTGGCATATCATTGAGAACATTCCCCTATAAACATTCTGTACAGAACTGTCCATCTCAGTATCTGCTTCAAGGAACCCATGCTAAGACAAAGAGTGACTGCATGATTTTTGAGTGTAAATAAATAGGACCCCAATACTCCACAAGAATCTGACCAATTGAGAAAGACACTCAGGTGATAGATATAAGAATATCAGCTTTATTACTGATGAGCTTTATTGGAAGATGTGACTTACAGATATAACAAAAATGGGCACTTTGGATTACACTGATTTACTCTTAGCCCCCTCTTTCCCAAACTCACAGTCATATCCAGTGTAGAAATCTACAGGCATTCCACACACAAGGCTTGTCATTGTAAAATGTTGTCATAAAGGCAAAGACCATAAAATAAACCTCTGTGAAGACAAGCTGGCTTCTAAGGAGGAAAGAGAGGAAGAGACAGAGCTGCTTATGCCATGTTCCTTAATCCAAACACACTAATGAAGTATCATACCCACTACAGGGAAGGCATGAGTAAAGCAGAAAGAGAAGACTGGAGTGTTTCCCTAAAGGGAAAAATGTTTCCTTCCCTAACATTGTTGATAAAAGGTATAAGCAACAATGATGTGCTAATTTGAGAGGGGGAAAATGGTGGAGTACTATGGCATTGAGATATATTTGTTCATTTATTCATGCATTCCTTCAAGCAAAAATGTTATTGAGTGTCTTCTATATGTCAGACACTTTAAACTATTGGTATTTCTGGAACTTAAGGGTAAGTCTTACAATAATGAAAGCTCCATGAAGGCTGATATATTGATTAGTTCTTTTCCCACGAGAAGCTCAATAAATGCTAAATTAATAACTAACAACTTTAAGGGAAAATAATCTTTTAAAAATATAATTTTAATGAGAATTTAAAAACACTTTTTTCAACTTTTACTAGAGGAAGTAAACAAAGAAAATTACATATGTAATTAATGGAGCCATCATAAAATGTCTCATAATTTTATATTTAGAAATTAATTTTTTTGTTGAAAATAAAACATTTATGAATACTCATTTCCCAGTTAGAAAAGCAGATTTCTCTGTATATTAAAAAGTACTAATTATATTCCACATTTTCTTATTAAAATGGCAGTTTCTTAAAACAGAAAAATTTGTGAAAAGAAACGAAAAATAGATGTCCAAATATAATATGCACACCATCCCACAGATACATAAAAATGTGATATTTTTAAAAAGTAAATAAATGATGAACCTAAAAAATTCATTTTCCTCAAAATATCTTTAAAGACAAACATGAAATTTGTCTATATGCTCTACTTTAAAATATATTAACTATGGCACTTCATCAATATTTATGTGATACAATCAAAGCTGTAGTCAGGGGAAAACTTATAAGATTCTGTATTTGAACTTAATAAACAACAATATTATCAGAAATAAACTTATTTTTCAACTCAACAAAATAGAAAAAGAGAAAAAAGCAAATGGAGAAAGATAAATGCAAAAGTCCTAGAGAAGGGATATAGGAGAAAAAAATGACACCATAGTAGAAAAATGAGGAATAAATGCAAGAATTAAAAAAATTGATCATAATACTTAAGGCAAATCAGGAAAAACCGACAGTGTTTTTACCCTAAGAATGAGAGTGAGACTTTATCAACATATAATTAGGAAAAGTTACAAAACACAAAGGAATAGTGAGTGAGATCTATATATATACATATATATAGATAGGTAGATAGATAGATAGATAGATAGATAGATACACACACACATATATATGTAATTAATTGTGACATATTTTAAAATTTCCATTCAAATAATTAACATACAAACTACCAAAGTTGATTCAAGAAAGAGTATAAGTGTTGTCTTATATTATTAATAATTATGGAGACATTGATAAAGGTGGCAAAGACTCTCCCAATGGAATATACCTTCTTTATATCGACTAACATGTGAATAAATTCAAATTTGAAAGGCCTAAAAAAGACAGTGATTTAAAATTTTCCAGAGCCAGGAATAAAAGAAATATTTTTGTTACTTACAGTATCTTCATGATCCCAAAACCTGAAAAAAGAGAATCATAAAAGGAATCACATGCCACTCTGACCTTGCAATATAAATGTGAATTCTTCAATAAAATGTCAGCAGTAAAATATTCAAATAAATTAAAATAATATTTAAAAATAATATAACTCACCATCTAGATTTATAATATGAAAACAGGGATAATTTAACATTAAAATATTTTTGATCTGATATAAGTAATGATCTTGATTTTAATATCCTGTAGAAAAGGGCCAATGACTATCAGGAAAGGAGACTAACAAAACTCTAACATGTCTTAAAAGTCATAATGCAGCTTCGTTTGATTTAGAGAGCAAATAAGAAATAAGCCTCAGAATATTCTGGTCATTTAGACATTACATGGTTTCACAATTAAAATTTTACTGGTTCTGAACCCAAATAGATGTCTTTTAATGTGGAAGTTCATTTACAGAAAAAATTTGCATACATTAGTGGTTTAGGCTCAAAACTAGAATTTTCACACATCCCTTGCTATCTTAAATAATCCAACATTACCCTCCAAATGACTACATTCTTCAAGGTTATAAATTATTTCTCTGTTTTCTTACCCATGTTCATCTTTACTTATCTTCTCTTTTTGATACCATTGATTTTACATATTTATTTTTGTTAACATTTATTGTTTAGTGATTATAAAATGTTAATATTTTTATAATAGACAATTTGGAAAAAATAAATTATGTAAAAAGAAATTTTATATTTTACTTTAATTTTCATCTACTATGTTGAGTCTATGTGTCTACTCCAGGCTTTCAACTGAGACTACAAAAATCCATAACCTACTTTTAAGGACTGTACCCTATGAGTAAAGTTTTCATACTACAAGGAAAGTCAGAATTAAATAGTCTATATTTAAGTAAGCGTGAAAGTAAACCTTAATATAATCAAGTTATTGAATAGTTTAAATAAAATATATTGAGATCCACGTGTGTTATCATCATTAGATTTATCAGAAAAGGACTTTCAAATAACTATAATTAATATAATATATTCAATAAATAATGCAAAACAGAGAAAATTAATGAAAAGATGACTTTTGAAAGGGAATTGGAATATATAAGAAGGAATCAAATGGAGATGCATAATAGATGATATATAATTTTGCCCAGAGCAAATTATGTAGTTCTAAATATATCTGTGAACTTACACAAATTGTTATTTCTTCTTCTTGAGAAGTAAGCATTTTAATTTTAATTATATCTTGTGTCAATCATGAATTTTCTCCTTATTTTCCTGCCACTTATGTATGTAACTTGGTTTAAAATTGAAAATAAACAGTTTGATCAAACTTAGAAATAATGAAAAAAATTAGTAGGGTTCAGAGTGTCTTCTAATTGCATTACAGTTGCTGAGTAAAGCAATTGTCATAATTAATATTATAATCACAAATTTGATTACTAGGCATTTTTTTAGCTCTATTAAGTTCACTTAGCCAATTCCAGATGGGTGAAATATTTATATAGAAGAAGCATTATCCAATTTCTACCACCAAATAGATATATACTAAAATCTTTTATGACAAAGTGGCTTTTTATTGGTTGTACACTGTTTCAGTATTTCTCAACAATAGTATTTTGAAAAAAAAAAAGAGTATGGTGTGTTCTGTTTTTTGGGTTTTTTTGTTTTTGTTGAATTTGTAAAGAGTTAAAGTAACAAAGAGATTGGGTCACATTTTCACATTTTAACTAGTAATCATGGAATTTCTGCTTGGGTGTGAGAGTTTCTACCACAGGAAGAATGCTCAATAGATTGAGAGCTGAGGTAGTGTAGTCAAATAGGCAATCCATATTCAGAAGACACATTAATCCCAGTAAGAACATTTTGTTATGCTCTCCAGTACAAAGACAACAGATGCAATCAACTTGGCACCAAGTGGCTGGTTGGCTTCCTTGAGGAATGGCACTCTATTGAAGCTTCATGTGGGGCTTTGATGTAGAAAGTTTGGACATTAGCAGTGGCATTAGTTAAATCAGACTTTGTGACAAGAACCCCATGGTGTTGGGCTAGTGCACAGCCTCCATCCTTGCAACACTGCTATTATGTTCATGTGGACCTCAGACAAGCACTAAGGTGAACAAGGGGAGAGGATGGCCGTCCTCCAGTAGATAAGGTATTTTGTCAACCTAGCCACCTCTGGAGTGAGCCAAGGGGATATGGATGGACACCAATAGTGTCCGTTATACCTATTATTTTGAAGAAAGTCACATCAAAATGTATGTACATGCTTCTCATAAAGATACATTTCATGTTATTGTAAAAAAAATGGAATCTGTATTGGTGGCAGAGTTCCATAACAAACAAGTGTTCACATGTTTTGTTTGCTTGCTGTTTAATGTTACTGCTTACATTCAGAAAGAGACTTTTTAGTAGATTTTACTTTATATAAGGTAATGAATAACACTTTATTTTCTAGGCTCTTTGAATATAGACTTTTGCTACATTTTCTATTTTAAAAATGCAAAAATTATGTCTAGGCCAAAAAGAGGCACCATGTACACAAGGTTCTGTAGGATAGCACAAGGATAATAACAGAATTGCTCTGATTTTTTTCTCAGATAAATCTTATAAATGGCTAATTCCAGCTCATTTTCTGAAATAGTTGTGAGAACCTACTTAATTTTTAATATCCTATCTACAGCTTTCCATTTAGGGGTCCTTATTGCCACCCTGTCTATCTCCTTTATCAGTTCCATGTTCTAAAATCTGTTTCTCCCAAGAAGAAATATTTTCATTACTCACAACTTCTCACATGCATTTCTTAACTTTATATTATTCGCTAGTTTTGTGCTCCCCTTTCCTCTGATTACATTAACTCTGATGGTACCTACCAGTTATTCAAATGTCCAATATTGACTCTTTATAACCCCTAAACAGATTAAATTTACATAATCCAAAATGGCAAGCCTCCTTTATTGCCCCAAGCAGACAAAATCTGGCTTCTGAATGCTGCATATGAATTCCAATCTTCTCAGTGCCATCCATTCACTATAGGATACTGAGGCAGTTCTTCATCTACAGGTCAGTCTATGGGTTCTATGTTCTTAAGAATCTTTAGAATAGGGTATTGAATTTTTTTTTTTATAAGTAGGAGTGTCTCTACTTGAGATTTTTTTTTTTCATTTTTTGGTCTATTTCTACTGTGGCATATATTAACTATATTTCTTTGAACTTTTGTAGCTGTTGAAGGTAAAATAAAACACTGATCTACAAACACATGTGTTTATTTCACTAGTGATTTTTTTTAACTTACTGTGTTTTGTGGACTAACATTAGTAATGTCAAGCAAGTATGATTCTTTCCTATAATATCTAGGCTTTTAATTTTTTTAAGTAAATTCTACACTTAATGTGGGGCTTGAACTCACAACCCTGAGATCAAGAGTCACAGCCTCTACCAACTGAGGAAGCCAGGCACCCCTCCCTTTTTTTTTTTTTTTTGCATCCAGTCTTATAATAACCAATCTCAGATAAAAAAAGAAAGATTTTAAATCTCACAGCTTTCTCTAAAATATCTCTCCAAGAACCCATTATTCCAAGCCCACCTTTAAATCTATACCTAAGATATTGTGTTGGTGTATCCATGGTAAAAATATACTTGAAGTAAATTCATGGGAATGAGCCCTGACAAAATTTTGGTTGGAAGCTGCCTAAAATTAACCACAATTGGATAAGGGAAGACAAAACAAACAAACAAAAACCAGGAAAACCTGAGGCAATATAGGCTTCAGGTATGTAGAGAGCAGCTACTCAGTGGTATCATGAATAAACTCTTTCTTGAAATTTATTTATCTTCAGTCTGGTACTAGCAGTCATTTCCATGCATTTTTATTTCCAGAAAAAGTTGAGAGACTATCTTTGCATTTATTTCGTTCTTTTATGTAGTTGTTTTTCTTTTTGTTTATTTTTAATATTTTTATTGAAAAATCATTGACACACAACATATTAGTTTCAGGTGTACAATATGATTCCCTATTTGTACATATTGCAAAATAATCACAACAATAAGTCTAGTTAACATTGTCACCATATATAGGTACAAAAAATTTTTTCTTGTGATGAGCTCTTTCAGGATCTACTGTCTTAGCAACTTTCAAATATACAAGATATTATTATTAAATATATTCACTGTTTTTTTCTGTCTTATTTCCTTTTCTTGTTATTTATTTTAATTTATTTAAATTCAATTAATTAACATATAGTGTATTATTAGTTTCAGAGGTAGAGTTCAGTGATTCATCAGTCTTATATAACACCCAATGCTCATTATATCCTGCACCCTCCTTAATGTCCATCACCTGGTACCCCATTCCCCTACCCCTTCCCCTCCAGCAACCCTCAGTTTGTTTTGTATAATTAAGAGTCTCTTATGGTTTCTCTCCCTCTCTGATTTTGCCTTGTTTTATTTTTCCCTCCCTTCCCCTATGCTCTTCTGTTTAGTTTCTTAAATTCTACATATGAGTGAAATCATATGATAATTGTCTATTTCTGATTGACTTATTTCGCTTAGCAAAATACTCTCTAGTTCCATCCACATCATTACAAATGACAAGATTTCATTTTTTGATGGCTGAGTAATATTCCATTGTATATTGAACCACATCTTCTTTATCCATTCATCTGTCGATGGACATCTGGGCTCTTACCATAGTTTGGCTATTGTGAACATTGCTATTATGAACATTAGGGTGCAAGTGCCCCTTTGGATCACTGCATTTGTATCTTTGGGGTAAAGACCTAATAGTGCAATTGCTGGGTCATAGGGTAGCTCTATTTTTGACATTTTGAGGAAACTTCATACCGTTTTCCAGAGTGGCTGCCCCAGCTTTCAGTGCCACCAAGTGTGAGATAGTTCCCCTTTCTCTGCATCCTCACCAATATTTGTTGTTTCCTGACTTGTTAATTATAGCCATTCTGACAGGTGTGAGGTGGTAACACATTGTGGTTTTGATTTGTATTTCCCTGATGCCAAGTGATGTTGAGCATTTTTTCATATGCCTGTTGGCCATCTGAATGTTTTTTTTTTTTTTTTTGAGAAATGTCTGTTCATGTCTTCTGTCCATTTCTCAATTGGATTATTTGTTGAGTTTGATAAGTTCATTATAAATTTTGGATACTAGCTATTTATCTGATAAGACATTTGCAAATATCTTCTCACATTCTGTTTGTCTTTTGGTTTTGTTGACTGCTTCCTTTGCTGTGCAAAAGCTTCTAATCTTGATGAAGTCCCAATAGTTCATTTTTGCTTTTGTTTCCCTTGCCTTTAGAGACATGTCTAGCAAGAAGTTGCTGTGGCTGAGGTCAAAGAGGTTGTTGCCTGTGTTCTCCTCTAGGATTTTGTTGGATTCCTATCTCACATTGAGGTCTTTCATCCATTTTGAGTTTATCTTTGTGTAAACAGGGAGTGGACATCCCTGTTGTGCTCCTGACCTTAGATGAAAAGCTCTGTTTTTCCCCATTGAGAATGATATTCACTGTGGGTTTTTCATAGATGGCTTTTATTATATTGAGGTATGTTCCCTCTATCCCTACACTGTGGAGAGTTTTAATCAAGAGAGGATGCTGTATATTGTCAAATGCTTTTTCTGCATCAATTGAGATGATCATATGGTTCTTGTCCTTTCTTTTATTAATGTGATGTGTCACACTGATTAATTTGTGAATGTTGAACCACGCTTGCAGCCCAGGAATAAATCCCACTTGGTTGTGGTGAATAATCTTTTTAATGCACTGTTGGATCCTATTGGCTAGTATTTTGGTGAGAATTTTTGCATCCATGTTCATTAGTGATATTGATCTATAATTCTGCTTTTTGATGGGGTCTTTGTCTGGTTTGGGGTCAAGGTAATACTAGCTTCATAGAAAGATTTTGGAAGTTTGCCTTCCATTTCTATTTTTTTAAACAGCTTCAGAAGAATAGGTATTAATTCTTTAAATGTTTGGTAGACTCCCTTGGGAAGCCATTCTTCCCTGGACTCTTGTTTGTTGAGAGATTGTTTTTTAAGATTTTATTTATTTATTTGAGAGTTGGAGAAAGAGAGCACAAGTGGGGGGTGAGGAGGGGCAGGAGGAGAGGGAGAAGCAGAGTTCCTGCTGAGCAGGGAGCACAATGTGGGGCTCAATCCCAGGACCCTGAGATCATGACCTGAGCTGAAGGCAGACACTTAGCAGCTGAGCCACCTAAGTGCCCCATGTTGGGAGACTTTTTATTACTGCTTCAATTTCCTTGCTGGTTAGGTGTCTGTTCAGGTTTTCACTCTTCCTCTTTAAGTTTTGGTAGTTTATTTTTTTTTATTTTTTTTTTATTTTTTTAAGATTTTATTTATTTATTCATGAGAGATAGAGAGAGAGAGGCAGAGGCAGAGGGAGAAGCAGGCTCCCCGCGGAACAAGGAGCCCAATGCGGGACTCGATCCCAGGACCCTGGGATCATGACCTGAGCTGAAGGCAGACGCTTAACCGACTGAGCCACCCAGGCGTCCCAGTTTTGGTAGTTTATACATTTCCAAGAATGCATCCATTTCTTCCAGATTGTCTAATTTTTTGGCACATAGGTGCTCATAATATATTCTTATAATAGTATTTCTTTGGTGTTGGTTGTGAGCTCTCCTCTTTCATTCATGATTTTATTTATTTGGGTCCTTTCTCTTTTCTTGGTGTTAAGTCTGGCCAGGGGCTTATTGATCTTATTAATTCTTTCAAAGAAACAGCTCCTAGTTTTGTTGATCTATTCTACTGTTCTTTTGGTTTCTATTTCATTGATTTCTGCTCTAATCTTTATCAATTCTCTTCTCTTACTGAGCTTAGGCTTTTTTTGGTGCTCTTTCTCCAGCTCCTCTAGGTGTAAGGTTAGGTTGTATGTTTGAGACTTTTTTTGTTTCTTAAGAAAGGCTTGTATTGCTATATACTTTCCTCTTAGTACTGCCTTTGCTGCATCCCAAAGTTTTTGAACAGTTGTATTTTCATTTTCATTTGTTTCCATGAGTTTTTTTTTATTCTTCTTTAATTTCCTGGATGCTCTTTATCCTCCATGTATTTGAGTTCTTTCCAAATATCCTGTTGTGATTGAGTTCAAATTTCAAAGCATTGTGGTCTGAAAATATGCAGGGAATGATCCCAATCTTTTGGTACCAATTGAGACCTGATTTGTGACCCAGTGTGTGACCTATTCTAGAGAATGTTCCATGTGCACTCAAGAAGAATGTGTATTCTTTTGCTTTAGGATAAATGTTCTGACTGTATCTGTGAATTACATCTGGTCCAGTGAAAGCCCTTGTTTCCTTGTTGATCTTCTGCTTAGATGATCTATCCATCGTTGTGAGTGGAGTGTTAAAGTCCCCTACTGTTATTGTGTTATTATCAATGTGTTTCTTTATTTTTGTTATTAATTGGTTTATATAATTGGCTGCTCCCATGTTAGGGGCATAAATATTTACAATTGTTGATCTTGTTGGATAGTCCCTTTAAGTATGAAAAGTGTCCCTCCTTATTGCAGTCTTTACTTTAAAATCTAATTTTTCTGATATAAGGATTGCTACCCCAGCTTTCTTTTGATGTCCATTAGCATGATAAATATTTCTCCACCCGCTCACTCCGTCACTTTCAAAGACAATCAGTCTTTGTGTCTGAAATGAGTCTCTTGTAGACAGCGTATGGATGGTTCTTGCTTTTTTACCCAATCTGATACTCTGTGTCTTTTGATTGGGGCATTTAGCCCATTTACATTCAGAGTAACTATTGAAAGATATGAATTTAGTGCCATTGTATTACCTATAAAGTCACTGTTTCTGTATATTGTCTCTGTTCCTTTGTGGTCTATGTTACTTTGGGGTTCTCTCTTCACTTAAAGGATCCCCTTTAATATTTCTTGCAGGGCTCATTTAGTAATCACAAATTCTTTTAGTTTCTTTTTTATCCTGGGAGCTCTTCATCTCTCCTACTCTTCTTAATGACAGCCTTGCTGAATAAAGTATTCTTGTCTGCATGTTTTTCTCATTTAGCACCCTGAATATATCATGCCAGTCCTTTCTGGTCGTCTAGGTCTCTGTGGATAGGTCTGCAGCCAGTCTTATGTTTCTACCCCTTTAGGTTAAGGACCTCTTTTCCCTGAGCTGCTTTAGGATTTTCTCTTTGTCTCTGAAATTTCCAATCTTCACTATAATAAGTCGAGGTGTTGTCCTATTTTTATTGATTTTGAGGGAGGTTCTCTGTGCCTGCTGGACTTGAATGCCTGTTTCCTTCCCAGATTTCCTTCTCCATGAAGGGATTCTCTGGAGTCTTCTATGCTTCTTTCAAGCCCAGCTAGTATCTTTATAATCATTATTCTGAACTCTAGTTCTGTCATCTTACTTATATCCCTACTGGTTAGGTCCTTAGCAGTCAGTACTGCCTCTTGCTTTCTTTTTTGAGATGAGTTTTTACATCTTGTCATTTTGTCCAGAGAAGAATAGATGAATGAGAGAACCAAATACTAAAATAACAACAATGACCGCAGACAATTATACACTGAACAAATCAGAAGAGACCAGAAATTGACAAGGAAAAAACAAAAGGAGAGAATAAATAAATAATCAGACCAGTGAACAAAATAGAGCAATACACTAGATCCTGTGTGTATTTTGGTCTGTTTTTTAGAAAACTAGATCTCAAAATTGTAAAGATATATATATACAAAAATAAAATCAACTATAATGAAAGAATAGAATGTAACTGTAAAAATGGAAATTTAAAAAAGGCTTAAAAAATAGTGTAATCTGACAGGTGAACAGAACAGAGCAATAGATAAGATTCTGGGTGTATTTTGGTCTGTTTGTTAGAAGAAATTACATACCAAAATTGTAAAGAAAGAAAAAAAAATATATATATATATACACAAAAATAAAATACAGTGAAAGGAGAGAATGTAACTGTAAAAATGGAAATTTAAAAAGACTTTTAAAAAATAGAAAGAATATAATCAGACCAGGTGAACAAAACAGAACCATACACTAGATTCTGGGTATATTTTGGTCTGTTTGTTAGAATAAACTACATCCCAAAATTTTAAGGAAAGAAACACATATATATACAAAAATAAAATTAAGTACAATGAAAGGACAGAATGCAACTGTAAAAATGAAAATTAAAAAGACTTAAAAAAGAGTTGATAGAATAAAAAATTAGCTGAAAAATAAAAAAATTAAATTGAAAGACTAAAGAATCCTGAGGAAAAAACACAAATTCTATATACTATTTTCCCCTAGTGCTGGAGTTTTACAGTTCTGTGTGATCAGTAAACTTGGTCTTAGCTGGATATTCTTGCTGATCTTCTGGGGGAGGGGTCTGTTGCACTGATTCTTAGGTGTCTTTGCATGGTCAGAATTGCACTGCCCTTGCCAAGGGGATAGGCTCAATGTAAGCAGCTCAGGATTGCTCTATGTAGCTTTTGTTCCCTGAAGTCTTTCCACCCTGCTTTAGAGGATGAAAATAAAAATGTCAGCACCCTGATGTCCAGCCTCAGAGCTGAAAGATCCCAACCTCCACTCTTCATTGCACCCTCAGGGAAAAGCAGTTAATTGCTTTTGTCTTCCTGGTTTCCATCCACATTCTGTGTTCACCCAGCCTGTGACCAAGCATTTTGATATCAGGCACGTGACCCCATTTCTAGTCTCCAAACTCTGCAGACTCCTGTGGTACACACCTGTACTTCCCCTCCTTGGGGGGGGGGGGAGGGGGTCTCACTGCAGTTCTGCTGTTTGCTGGGCCCCTGCGTGGAGAGCAGTAGGATTGTGTTGTGTTTCCCTGTTTATGGCAACACAGCTGATAGCCCACTCCCGGGCTTGCTGTTTGCAGCCAACTCCCCACTCTGTTGCCTGGGAACTCTGCCGGCACCCTTGATCTATCGAGGCTCCCTCCCCTGCCGTTTATCTTCTATTATGTCACCTCAGATTCACTTCTCTGCACCTCCACCTTGCAAAAAGTGATCACTTTTCTATTTGTAGAATTGCAGCAATTTTCTTAGATCTCTGGTTGAGTTCACAGGCATTCTAAATGATTTGATAGCTATCTAGCTGAATTCAGGGACCAGAGGAAAATAGGGTCTCCTATTCCTCTGCCATCTTCCCTCTCTCTGCATTTATTTCATTCTTTATAAGGAAGAAACTTTTAATGGCCCTCCTCTGACCAAAACTGACCAACTTCTTAACTCTTATTGTCCAGAGTTGATGCACTTGCCCATTTCTAAACAGTCATAGGACCACTCCTGTACCACACACTGGTAAAATAATGGAACTACCATAACTAATTTAGATAAACAGTTGAGGTGAAATAGAAACAAAATCATGCCCACATACTTTAAATTGATTTCTTTTAAAACACAAGTAAGCTATTTGAATATTTATGCTATAATACCAAACTTTGCAAATTCTCATTAGATTTGATAATTTGTTATTAGATTCAGTATTGTTTATTGTCCAGTTCTAAGTTATAATTGATATACAACATTGCATTAGTTTAAGGTATACCACATGATGATTTGATATATGTATATATTGTGAAATGATACAATCAAGTTTTGTAGGTCAAGAGTTATGTAATGTTAATATATAAATTGTCTTCCAAAATTTATACTGTTTTTTCTTACTGCATTAAGAAAAAAATTCAACAAAATATTAAAAGATAAGGATGGTAAGCACTATGTAGTACTTTATTTGCAACTAAAGTAAATCCAATTCAAATTAACTTACATCTAAAAGAAAACAGGTAAATAAAATGAACCAGTTCTTGACTAAAATTCCAGAGGAAGGACTGACTTTAGGCATGACTGAAACTATAATCTGTTTATAATGTGTTTCAGGCATCACTAAAACTCTAACCTCAAAATGTATTTCAGGCATAACAAACTATAACCTCAAAATGTGTTCTAGGGGATATTTCCTTTTTTTTTTTTCTTTCTTTCCACATTTATCAACTTTGCTTTTGTTTGCATGCTGCTCCTCATTCTTTCGTGTAACAAACAAATTGTTTCATTAGACCCAGAAGAATAGATTTAAGCCAGTTCAATTTATAACATCCATTCAACTTCTATCCCAATGCTGGAGAAAAGTCTGTTCTGATAACTCTGGCATACATGCCCCAGAGAATGTGCTGATTGGCCCCACTTGGGTTCAGTGTCATTCTGGAATCATTCAATGTGTCTGGGATACTGATGGACTTCTACTGATCAAATCTGGGTCATGTATTCACTGCAGAAGACAAGGAAAATAGCCCCACTTAAACCACATGAAATATGAGAGAGCTAGTTCACAAATAGGAATGTATTAGGTAGGCTGTGCAATATGTCAGTAAAAAAGAAACCATATATTTCAGTTGGTTAACAAAATAACAAGTCATTGCTTCTGTACATTATTACCCAATATGATTAGTGTTGGGTGGTAGTAATGGGGACTCTTCTTCCAGCAGTGACTCAGAGACCCAGGATTGTTCCAGATTTTGTATATAGCATCTTCCATACATGGTTAACATCTCCAGATTTCCCAACTGGAAGCTAGGTGGGAAAGAGAGAAAGTGAAGAAAAGAAACTTGCCTTGGCATAGAAGTAACATATCATTTATGCTTATATTTCACTTGTTAATTATGATTTGATTTGTCACAACTGCCATGATATGAATTGTTACTTGGAAACACAGCTTAGCTGTATACTCAGGAAGAGAAATTGTTTGTTGATGACATAACCACTCTTTCCTTAGCAGTTGGCCATCAGACTTTGTCTCTTCAATATATTGCCATCTCATTTGTTCTTCACCTTATTGGAAAATTTGCTAATACTTTACTATTAAGTACGACATTATATGGTGATTTGAAACAATTATAACTATGGAAACGAAGTAACCTTTTGCATCAGTAATTTATTATCATGTACAAACTTCAAAGTTTGTGGCTTAAACGTTGTGTTTTATTTTTTCTCGTAATTCTGTGGATTGGCAATCTGGGTGGCTCTTCTGCTGGTCTCCACTGGGATTGCATGTAGATTCGGTTATCTGGCAGCTTTTATTTGTTTGTTTGTTTTTAAAGATTTTATTTATTTGAGAGAGAGCATAAACAATGGGGAGGGGCAGAGGGAGAGTGAGAAGCAGACTCCCTGCTGAACAGGGAGCCCAACATGGGGCTCAATACCAGAACCCTGAGATTATGACCTGAGCTGAAGGCAGATGCTTAACTGATTGAGCTACCCAGGCATCCCTCAGTCATCTGACAGCTTAACTGAAACTGGAAGTTCCAAGATGGCTTCACTCATGTCAGGCAGGTAGTACAGGGTGCCCTCAGTTTCTTTCCATGGGTCTCTTATTCTCTACTAAACAAAATGATCTTCACAGATTAGTGATCTCAGGGATCACAAAACTCCTACTCTATGAAAGACAATGTCAACTATCCTTCTTAGATCATACCTTTAGTATTGTATTTAAAAAGTTATCACTATACCCAAGATCATCTAGGTTTTTCCTATGTTATCTTCGAGGAGTTTTATTGTTTCATATTTGCATTTAAATATGTATCCATTTTGAATTAGTTTTTGTGAAGGGTGTAAGGTTTGTGTAAGAGTCACTTTTTTGTGTGTGTAGATGTTTGGTATTTTCATACCATTTGTTGGAAAGACTGTCTTTGGGCCATTGTATTATTTTTGCCTCTTTCTCAAAGATCACTTAAATATATTAATGTGGGTATATTTCTGGCATATCTGTTGCTTTTCATTGGTCTGTCTCTTCTTTCACCAATACCACACCATCTTGATTACTATAACTTTATAGTAAGTCTTGCAGTTAAATAATATCAGTCTTTTCCTCACCTGTGTCCATCAAAGGCATTCTTTATTTCTATTACAGTGATTTTTATCTCTATCATTTTGTTGTTCTTTCTTAGGTTTCTGTCTCTCTGCTTACATAGTCCATCTGTTTTTGAATCCTGCTGATTATCCATTAGAGCCATTAGCATATTAATCATAATTGTTTTAAAGCCCTAGTCCAATAATTCCAATATCCCAGTCATGTCTGGGAAAAGGAATTGCTGTAAACAGGTCTTTACTAATATAAAGTTGTATAATCCTGTGATTAGGTCTCAGTCTTTTAGGGGTCCTATGTAACTGGACTATAAACTTCACAAGTATTTCTGCTTTTTGCTTCCCCCCTTAGGTGGGAAAGGATGGTGAAAGTGGGCTGCAGTTGAGGATTTCCCTTCTAAGTTAGTTAGGCTCTGAAAATACCCGGCAGATGAGTCTCTGGTTAACTACTTTTACTTGAGGGCAGGCTTTGTTAAGAACAGAGTTTTCTAGGGATTGCCTGGATGGCTCAGTTGGTTAGGTGACTGTCTTTGGCTCAGGTCATGGTTCCAGGGTCCTGGGATCAAGCCCCATATCGGGCTCCCTGCTTGGCGGGAAACCTGCTTCTCTCTCCCCCACTCCCCCTTCTTGTGTTCCCTCTCTCACTTTCTCTCTCTCTCTGTCAATTAAATAAATAAATAAATAAAATCTTTAAAAAGATGTTTTCAAAATGGTTCCTTTTCCATTCTTTCTGCCAGAAACATGATTTTTCTTTCCTTTTTTAAAGATTTACTTATTTAATTTTTAAAAAATATTTTATTTATTTATTTGACAGAGAGCAAGTGAGAGAGAGAGCACAAGCAGATGGAAGGGCACAGGCAGAGGGAGAAGCAGGCTCAGCACTGAACAGTTGGGGGTGGGCTGGACCTGGGGCTGGATGCAGGGCTGGACACGTGGCTCCATGGGGGTCTAAATCCCAGGACTCTGGGATCATGACCTGAGCCAAAGGCAGATACTTAAGTGATTGAGCCAACCAGGCACCCCAAGATTTACATATTTATTTTAGATAGATAGAGAATGAGAGAGAAAGCAGGAGCATAGAGGGGAGGGGCAGAGGCAGAGAGAAAGGGAGAAGCCCAAGCAGATTC
Organism: Neomonachus schauinslandi; assembly: GCF_002201575.2. Taxonomy (NCBI): domain Eukaryota; kingdom Metazoa; phylum Chordata; class Mammalia; order Carnivora; family Phocidae; genus Neomonachus; species Neomonachus schauinslandi. Next base: position 36,233,010 of record NC_058403.1, on the reverse strand, counting down.
CATGCTGAGCAGGGTGCCAACTCAGGACTCAATCTTATGACGCTGAGATCACAACCTGAGCAGAGACCAAGAGTTGGATGCTTAACTGACTGTGCTACCCAAGTGCCCCAGAGGCATGATTTTTCTGATACTTACATTTGAACCAAGTTGAACTCCTGTAGGTAAATCTCACAAAATTGTAGGGGCCTCCCTATGACTGCATATTCCTGGAGTTTAGCTCTAAGAGTTTTCCATACTGAGCCTCCAGATATTCATTAATTATTATTCATGTTTACCTACCTGGTGCTGGTTCCTGCTGTAGTTTCTGTTCATGGGTCTCTGTTCAGGTAAATTGTTATTCTTTGTATCTGTCTGTTTGTTTCTCCAGTCATGAGGACATCATTTTGCTTGGTGTTCTTACCTTTCTTACCGGTCCTAGAAGAGTTTAGTGTTTCTTAGTGTTTTCTGCTTTTTACTTGTTGGTATGATGCAGTGGCAACTTCCAAGCTCTTTACATGTGGAATTGGAAACAGCTGAGGAAGTTTCCTCATATCTCTAAATCTCATCTTAATCTTATGTAAACTAGGGATTTAACATCACCAACCTCATAAATTTCATAAAAACAAATGAGGAAAAAATATATAGTGCTTAATATAAAGTAGATAATATATTATATCCTAAATAAATGTTTAAATTTATTATAATTATTATATCCTGCTCATTTTATTGGAAATAAAATGTTTGTACTTAGTAGTGACAATATGAGATGACAATACCATTAGTGTTAAGTGTTTAGGTGTAGTAATAGGGTTCTATTAGTGTGATAAAATACCATTCAATGATCTTTTCTTTTTTCTGTGATCCTAAATAATTTATATCACTTAAAATATATTTTATTTATGTTTCTTAGGTGTTAAAATAGCACTTGAATCCAGATTTTTTTCATCATGCCACTTAATTACTCTTCTGTTCAGTTTTCTTTTTTCTGTTTTTTTTTAATTACATTGGTATTTTATTTTACTAAGAAATATTTTTCATTATGATTGTAAATATACTTTCATAGACTTATAGTTTGTATTCCCCTAAAAAGTTTAAAAATTCCTTAATGTCTATTTTAAACATATTCTTTAGTCTTAACTTCTCATATTATTTTTTAAACCTTTGGATCAAATTTACACTAAGACAATAGTTTGATCTCTTTTAAGCACCCTCAGTTGCATTTATTTATAATTCTCCTCCTTTGCATCGTTCTGTTTCTTTGAAATTTAGCTTTTAAAATTATTTGTTAATTTTCAAAATTAAAGACATCATCACATTTTTATGCCAAGTTCTTTGTCCATTTCTTTTTTGTTGTTTATTAAGAAATAGTAATATCTTATACCAAGCAATAAGTTTCTAGGTTTTGACCAAAAAGTTAAGAAAAAAAATTTTGTCACAAAAAAGAATATATATGTCCTAATCTTTATACTTGCATTCTTTATATTTATATATACACACATAAAAGATATAAATAAATAAAGGATATATATGTATACAAATTATATATAAAACTTATATATAAATCATATATATTACTGTCTTATATAATATATATGGTTTATGTATGTATATAGATACATATATATATATATTTCTTTATTATACTGTGTAGTGGCACAATATAGAAACTGCAAATCAAATTACTACAAAGGGTAAGAATTTATGAGAGAAAAGCTATTCTATAATAGTTCTTAAAAAGAGAAACATGAGTTAAAAATATGAAGATAGTGGCAAACTTTATAAATAGATCCAAGCTTCCCAAATCAATTTCCACTTATTGTAATAAGTTAAGCAGGATAAACACTATTGTTAGAAAAAAAAAAAACTATCATATAAAAAAGTTTGAAATGGGAGGTATTTTAATATAGTAAACTGTATATCCTGACTGAATTTATTTATTGAATTTCTATGCATCCCTTTTTTCTTAGTTCAATTTGGGTGTAACTGTGAGGGTCTATTTTCTGTTGCCAATCTGCATCTGCTGGTTTTAAGAAATAATAGAAGAAAAGGATGAATGGCATTTATTGTTTAACACAAATTCTTTGGCTCATGTATTTCAATCCATTTCTTATTTCTACATACTACAAGTGTTTAATGTATTCTTTTATCCTAATCAATATAAACTTTATAATGTCTGAACTTTAATTCAAATTTTCCTCTACGTTTTACATATTTTTTGGTAGATTTCACTTCAGCAGTTGTGATCATTAGTCTATCATATTTGACAGTGGGTTATATGTTCTCTGTAATTTAATGTGATTTGCATATGTGTCCTAGGAGCAGTAAAATCATTAAGTATTCAATGGGGAAAAATGTACCTCTTGGGGGTGGAGAAAGATGGCAGAGGAGTAGGAGACCTGGATTTTGTCTGGTCTCAGGAATTCAGCTGGATAGGGATCAAACCATTCTGAACACCTACAAACTCAACAGAAGATCAAAGAAACAAATAGGAACAACTCTCTGAACAGAAAAGCGACCACTTTCTGGAAGGTAGGACATGCGGAGAAGTGAATCCGAGGCGATATTCAGGAGGATAGACGGCAGGGGAGGGGGCCTCTGTCGGCTGCTCCTGGCAAGTGATAGAGTAGCGGAGAACAAAATTGGAACTTTTAGAAGTCTGCTCTGCTGAGGGACGTCACTCCAGTGGCTAAGTGGGGGGTGGAACCATTGCTAGGACAGTGTGGTCTCAGGACCTTTGGGGTCACAGAAACACTGGGGGCACCTGAGTGCAGCAGAGCTCCCAGGTATCGGAGCGGAGAAGCCGGCTATAGAGACAGAGCTGAGGTGTGGGCTCTCAGCTCGGGGTTGCCATAAACCGTGATCCACGGCACAGTTGGGCCACTGCTCCTCCATCAAGCCTCCCAACAAGCAGCAGATCCAGGGGGACTCCCCTTCCTCCCCCCGGAGGAGCAGCATGGGAGCGTGCCGCAGGGATCTGCTGGGTTTGGAGACTCCACACGGGGTCGTGTGCCGGAGATAGAAACCCTCCGTCACAGGCCAGGTGAGCACGGAGTGCGGCTGGAGACTGGGGAGATGGGAGTGATTGACTGCTTTTCTCTGGGAGCTCACTGAGGAGAGGGGCCCCGAGTTTTCAGCTCCTCCCAGACGGAGATTGGAAACCTGCCATTTTCACTGTCATCCTCCAAAGCTGTATGGAAAGCTTGGAGGGAACAAAAGCTCCGGAGAGCAAACCCGAGCCAATTACTTAGCCTGGACCAGCAAGGGCGAGACAATTCCGCCTCCAGCAAAGACATTTGGGAACCACGGCAACAGGCCCCTCCCCCAGAAGATCAGCAAGAACAGTCAGCCAAAACCAAGTTTACCGATCAATGAGAACAACAGAATTTCAGTGCTAGGGGAATAATGCACATAGAATCCATGGCTTTTTTTTACCATGATTCTTTGGTCTTTCAAAGTTAATTTTTTTTATTGTCTTTTTTTTTTTTTAATTTTTCTTTTTCCCTTTTTCAACCAACATCTCATTGATCCCTTTTTTATAAAACATTTTTAGGGGCGCCTGGGTGGCTCAGTTGGTTAAGTGACTGCCTTCAGCTCGGGTCATGATCCTGGAGTCCCTGGATCGAGTCCCGCATCGGGCTCCCTGCTCGGCGAGGAGCCTGCTTCTCCCTCTAACCCTCCCTCCTCTCATGTACTCTCTCTCTCTCTCTCATTCTCGCTCTCTCAAATAAATAAATAAATCTTTAAAAAAAAAACATTTTTATTTTTCATTTTTAGAGTCATATTCTATCCCTTCATAGTAGTTACCCTTATTTTTGGCATATATATGTAAGTGTTCTCTCTTTAAAATTTTGAGATACAGTTTCTTCTAACAGATCAAAATATGCCCTAAATCTCTACTGTATGCCTTTGTTCTACTCTCCTGCCTGATCGCATTCTCTCCTGTTTTCTTTTCTTTTTTTTTCTAAATCCTCTTCTTTCTTTTTTCAAACAACTTCTTATCAATTCCTTTTATAAATTTTTTTATAATTTCCATCTTTACAGTCATATTCCATCCCTTCATCATATCAACCCCTATTTTTGTACATATATAAGTATATCTTTCTTTAAAATTTTGGGAGGCACTTTCTTCTAACAGACCAAAATACACCCAAAATCTAGTGTGTGGCACTGATCTATGCACCAGCCTCAGCCTGATCATATTTGATCATATGATTATTTTTGGTTTCGTTCTGTTTATTTATCTTTTTCTTTTTTTTTCTTTTTCTTTTTTCTTTCTTTCCCTTTCTTTTTCCTGGCTTCAGGTCTTTTCTGATTTGTTTAGAGTATATTTTCTGGGGACGGTGTTACCCTGTTAGCATTTTGTTCTCTCTTTCATTTATTCTCCTCCAGACAAAATGACAAGACAGAAAAAATCACCTCAACAAAAAGAACAAGAGGTAGTACCGACTGCCAGGGCCCTACTCAATACAGACATTAGTATGCTGTCGGATCTAGAGTTCAGAATCATGACTTTAAAGATACTAGCTGGGCTTGAAAAAAGCATGGAAGTTATTAGATAAACCCTTTCTGGAGAAATAAAAGAACTAAAATCTAACCAAGTCGAAATCAAAAAGGCTATTAATGAGGTGCAATAAAAAATAGGGGCACTAACTGCTAGGATAAATGAGGCAGAAGAATCAGTGATATAGAAGACCAAATGATGGAAAATAAAGAAGCTGAGAAATAGAGAGATAAAAAACCATTGGATCACGAGGGAAGAATTTGAGAGATAAGCAATACTATAAGACAAAACAACATTAGAATAATTGGGATCCCAGAAGAAGAAGAAAGACAGAAAGGGGCAGAAGGTATATTGGAGCAAATTATAGCAGAGACCTTCCCTAATTTGGGGAAGGAAACAGGCATCAAAATCCAGGCGGCACAGAGAATTCCCCTCAAAATCAATAAAAATAGGTCAACACGCCGACATCTAATAGTAAAACTTACAAGTCTTAGAGACAAAGAGAAAATCCTGAAAGCAGCTCGGGAGAAGAGATATGTAAACTATAATGGTAGAAATATTAGATTGACAACAGACCTATTCACAGAGACCTGGCAGGCCAGAAAGGACTCGCATGATATATTCAGAGCACTAAACAAGAAAAACATGCAGCCAAGAATACTATATCCAGCTAGGCTGTCATTGAAAATAGGAGAGATAAAAAGCTTCCAGAACAAACAAAAACTAAAGGAATTTGCAAACACAAAACCAGCCCTACAAGAAATATTGAAAGGGATCCTCTAAGCAAAGAGAGAGTCTAAAAGCAACATAGACCAGAAAGGAATGCAGACAATATATGGTAACAGTCACATTACGGGCAATACAATGGCACTAAATTCCTATCTTTCAATAGTTACCCTGAATGTAAATGGGCTAAATGCCCCAATCAAAACACACAGGTTATCAGATTGGATTAAAAAACAAGACCCATCGATATGCTGTCTGCCAGAGACTCATTTTAGACCCAAAGACACCCCCAGATTGAAAGTGAGGGGGTGAAAAACCATTTACCATGCTAATGGACACCAAAAGAAAGCCATGGAACATTCTCCAGAATAGATCACATCCTAGGTCACAAATCAGGTCTCAGCCAGTACCAAAAGATTGGGATCATTCCCTGCATGTTTTCAGACCACAATGCTTTGAAACTATTTCTCAATCACAAGAGGAAAGTCAGAAAGCACTCAAATACATGGAGGCTAAAGAGCATCCTACTAAAGAATGAATGGGTCAACCAGGAAATTAAAGAATTAAAAAAAATTCATGGAAACCAATGAAAATGAAAACACAACTGTTCAAAATCTTTGGGATGTAGCAAAGGCAGTCCTAGGAAGAAAGTATATAGCAATACAAGCCTTTCTCAAGAAACAAGAAAGGTCTCAAGTACACAACCTAACCCTACGCCTAAAGGAGCTGGAGAAAGAAGAGCAAATAAAGCCTAAACCCAGCAGGAGAAGAGAAATAATAAAGATCAGAGCAGAAATCAATGAAATAGAAACCAAAAGAACAGTAGAACAGATCAACGAAACTAGGAGCTGGTTCTTTGAAAGAATTGACAAGATTGATAAACCCCTGGCCAGACTTATCAAAAAGAAAAGAGAAATGACCCAAATCAACAAAATCATGAATGAAAGAGGAGAGATCACAACCAACACCAAAGAAATACAAACAATTATAACAACTTATTATGAGCAACTATATGCCAGCAAATTAGATAACCTGGAAGAAATGGATGTATTCCTAGAGATGTATCAACTACCAAAACTGAACCAGGAAGAAATAGAAAACCTGAACAGACCTATAACCATTAAGGAAATTGAAGCAGTCATCAAAAATCTACCAAAAAACAAAACGCCTAGGGCCAGATGGCTTACCCGGGGAATTCTACCAAACATTTAAGAAGAATTAATACCTATTCTTCTGAAACTGTTCCAAAAAATAGAAATGGAAGAAAAACTTCCAAACTCGTTTTATGAGGCCACCATTACCTTTATCCCAAAACCAGACAAAAACCCTATCAAAAAGGAGAATTCCAGACCAATATCCTTGATGAACATGGATGCAAAAATTCTCACCAAAATACTAGGCAATAGGATCCAACAGTACATTAAAACGATTATTCACCTCGACCAAGTGGGATTTATCCCTGGGCTGCAAGGTTGGTTCAACATCCACAAATCAATCAACATGATACAATACATTAATAAAAGAAAGAACAAGAATCATATGATCCTCTCAATAGATGCAGAAAAAACTTTTGACAAAGTACAGCATCCTTTCTTGGTCAAAACTCTTCAGAGTATAGGGATAGAGGGTACATACCTCAATATCATAAAAACCATCTATGAAAAACACACAGTGAATATCATTCTCAATGGGGAAAAACTGAGAGCTTTCCCCCTAAGGTCAGGAACACGGCAGGGATGTCCACTATCACCACTGCTATTCAACATAGTATTAGAAGTCCTAGCCACAGCAATCAGACAACAAAAAGAAATAAAAGGCATCCAAATCGGCAAAGAAGAAGTCAAACTCTCACTGTTTGCAGATGACATGATACTTATGTGGAAAACCCAAAAGACTCCACCCCAAAACTGCTAGAACTCATACAGGAATTCAGTAAAGTGGCAGGATATAAAATCAATGCACAAAAATCATTGGCATTCCTATACAACAACAAGACAGAAGAAAGAGAAATTAAGGATTTGATCCCATTTACAACTGCACTCAAAACCATAAGATACCTAGGAATAAATCTACCTAAAGAGGCAAAGGATCTGTGCTCAGAAAACTATAAAATACTCATGAAATTGAGGAAGACACAAAGAGATGGAAAAACGTTCCATGCTCATGGATTGGAAGAACAAATATTGTGAAGATGTCAATGCTACCTAGAGCAATCTACACATTCAAAGCAATCCCCATCAAAATACCATCCACTTTTTTCAAAGAAATGGAACAAATAACCCTAAAATTTTTATGGAACCAGAAAAGACCCTGAATAGCCAGAGGAATGTTGAAAAAGAAGAGCAAAGCTGGCGGCATCACAATTCTGGACTTCCAGCTCTATTACAAAGCTGTCATCATCAAGACAGTATGGTACTGGCACAAAAACAGACACATAGATCAGTGGAACAGAACAGAGAGCCCAGAAATGGACCCTCAACTCTATGGTCAACTAATCTTCGACAAAGCAGGAAAGAATGTCCAATGACAAAAAGACAGTCTCTTCAACAAATGGTGTTGGGAAAATTGGACAGCCAGATGCAGAAGAATGATACTGAACCATTTCCTTACACCACACACAAAAATAGACTCCAAATGGTTGAAAGACCTCAATGTGAGACAGGAGTCCATCAAAATCCTAAAGGAGAACACAGGCAGCAACTTCTTCCTAGAAACATTGCCAAGGGCAAGGGAAGCAAGGGCAAAAATGAACTATTGGGACTTCATCAAGGTAAAAAGCTTTTGCACAGCAAAGGAAACAGTTAACAAAACTGAAAGACAAGCGACAGAATGGGAGAAGATATTTGCAAAAGACATATCAGATAAAGGGTTAGTATCCAAAATCTATAAAGAACTTATCAAACTCAACACCCAAAGAACAAATAATCCATTCAAGAAATGGGCAGAAGACATGAACACACATTTTTCCAAAGAAGACATCCAAATGGCCAACAGACACATGAAAAAGTGCTCAATATTGCTCAGCATTAGGGAAATCCAAATCAAAACGTCAATAAGATACCACCTCACACCAGTCAGAATGGCTAAAATTAATTTAGGAAACGACAGATGTTGCCGAGAATGGGGAGAAAGGGGAATCCTCCTGCACTGTTGGTGGGAATGCAAGCTGGTGCAACCACTCTGGAAAACAGTATGGAGGTTCCTCAAAAAGTTGAAAATAGAGCTACCATACAATCCAGGAATTGTACTACTGGGTATTTACCCCAGATATACAAATGTAGGGATCCGAAGGGGTACATGCACCCCGATGTTTATAGCAGCAATGTCCACAATAGCCAAACTGCGGAAAGAGCCAAGATGCCCATCGACAGATGAATGGATAAAGAAGATGTGGTGTATATATACAATGGATATTATGCAGCTATCAAAAGGAATGAGATCTTGCCATTTACAATGACGTGGTTGGAACTGGAGGGTGTTATGCTGACCGAAATAAGTCAATCAGAGAAAGACGTATCATATGACCTCCCTGATATGAGGAATTCTTAATCTCAGGAAAGAAACTGAGGGTTGCTGCAGTGGGGGGTGGGGTTGGAGGGATGGGGTGACTGGGTGATAAACACTGGGGAGGGTATGTGCTATGGTGAGCACTGTGAATTGTGCAAGACTGTTGAATCCCAGATCTGTACCTCTGAAACAAATAATACAATATATATTAAGAAAATAAAAAAGAAGAAGAAGATAGTAGGAGGGGAAGAATGAAGGGGGAGAATTCGGATGGGGAGACGACCCATGAGAGACGATGGACTCAGAAAAACAAACTGAGTGTTCTAGAGGGGAGGGGAGTGGGAGGATGGGTTAGCCTCGTGATGGGTATTAAAGAGGGCACCCTCTGCATGGAGTACTGGTTGTTATGCACAACAGTGAATCATGGAACACTACATTAAAAACTAATGATGTAATGTATGGTGATTAACATAACAATAAAAACGTAAAAAAAAAGATGTGGCTCTTGGAAGTCATCTTATTAGCATGCAAGAACAACGCATCTAACAAAATTATGTAGTAAAAAGAATAGTGTTCTCAGCAGTGCATTGGAAATTTTTTCATTAATATATATGGTTTTTTTGAAAAAAAATCAGCAGTCGGAAAAGCTGTCACCTCAAGAATTTAAAGAATGACATTCAAGGAGTACATTAATACTAACATAATCATAACTCAGAGTACTTGTCCTATTTTAGAATCTCCTCAGAAAAATATACTAGGTTGTATAAATAGCCAATAGAAAAAGTATTATTAGCATATTTTGAACTCTAACATACTTAAGAAAAATCCAAAAAAACTATGCTTTCAATTACTTTTATTTGTTTATTTAATTAATTATGGAATATCAAAATTCATGAGGAAAAATTCCACAGAAAAATTTACCACTTAATAATTACATAGTTGTAGATGTCATTAATATGGAAGGATAGGAAACAATTAACTTCCCTTTCTCTCCACAGACTCACTGATTCAATAGCAGTACTTGAAGACATGAAGTGAGTTCCTTTGTGAGAAATCCAGAAACTACCTAAGAGGTTTCTGCACCCCTAGTGAGTGTAAAACCCACAGCAGCAAAACTCATAGGAAAGAGAAAACATACACTCATCAAAATCCCCACCCATAGTACATAACCAGGGATAGAACCCCAGTTGCCAGCTTCTCTCTGAAGAAGTTGAAATCAATATCTAGCATTCTATCTTCTTGGGTACTACCCAAGGGACTACTTACTGTCTTATCTATCCCAGAGAGATTATAACTCTGAGTATATCCTAGTCTCTTTGAAACTACAGACCTCCAGGTGGTGTTAGAACTAACTTGTGGGCAATTATCCTATAGTGTCTCTCCCTGGCTTAGTGTAAAGAAAGTGAGCAAAAAATCCCAACTCCTAGCTTCCCACTGAGGAGGAAAGAAGTTGGACTGCACATTAAGCATCTCAACTTCTGGGGATGCTACCTAAATAACTGGCTTCTGTCTCTCCTGCCTTAGAGAGTTGATGAAACTTGGCATATGCTAGACTTCAGAGCCTACAGAGATAAAAGTGGCAATTTGAACTAGTGGGGGGACATTTATCATAGGAACCTCAGGCTCATTGAAGAGTAAGGAGGTGATAAGTCACAGTTCCCAGCTTCTCCCTGAGGAGGAAAAGAGTTGGATCATGCATTTGGTGTTCTAACTTCTCTGGGAGCTACCCAAGGGATTGGCCCTGCCCTGCCTATCTCAAAGTGCCAATGGAACTTGGCATACTCTAGATCCCTGGGGCCCACTAAAAACAAAGACAGAGGTTTGGACTGGCATGAAGGTATGAGAGGCCAACAGATGCTCAGATGAGATTGATTGGTGAAGATCTTCTCCTGTACAAGTCCAGTCCAGGAAGATGGAGATGTGGTTGTTTTTCCTAATGTGTAGGTACCAACACAGAGTCAAAGAAAATGAAGACACAGGAAAACATTGAACAAATAAAGAAAGAAACAAACAAAAACTCCAGAAATCATCCCTAATGAGATGGAGATTTATGAATTACCTGGCAGAGAATTCAAAATAACTCATTAAAATGCTTGGTGAGCTCATAAGAATAATAAATAAATAAATAAACAAAGGGAGAATTTCAACAGGCAGAAAATCTGAAATAGAACCAGATAAATTTTGAGCTGAACAATATGATAGCTAAATTAAAAAAAAAAAATTTTATAGAAGATTTCAACATTAGCCTAAAGCAAGCAGAACAGAGAGTCAATAAACTTGAAGACAAGTCATTTGAAATTAGAGGAGGAAAAAGTAAAGAATTTAAAGGAGTGAAAGGAGCTTAAGAGAATTATTGAACACCATTAAAAAGATCAATATATGCATTAGGAAAGATCCAGAAGGAGCAGAGTCCTAGAAAGGACCAGAAAGTTTATCAAGAAATAGTAAGTTGAAAATGTCCCAAATCTAGGAAAGGAAATGGAAAACCAGATCCAGGAAGTTCAGAGAGCCCCAAGTAAGATGAAATCAAATAAATTCATTCTGAGACACATTATAATCAAATTGTAAAAAGTCAAAGTTAGGGATTTTGAAAACAAAGTAAAAGTGAATTGTCACATATAAGGAAACTCCTAAAAAGTATTAACAAATTTTCCAGCAGAAACCTTGCAGAACAGGAAGGAGTAGGGTGATATATTGAAATTGCTGGGGGGCAGAGAGGATGCGGAGGGAGGGGAAAAAAAAGAAAACAAGAAAGAAAAAACACCTGCCAACCAAGAATACTATAGCCAGCAAAAGTTTGCTTCAAAAATGAAAGAGATGTTTATAAATATATATATGTAATTTCCAAGATAAACAAGAACTGAGGTAATTCATCACCATTACCAACATTAGAAGAAATGCTAAAGGTGGGGTGCCTGGGTAGCTCAATCAGTTAAGCTTCTGACTCTTGATTTCAGCTCAGATCATAATCTAAGCCCCATGTCAGGCTCTGTTCAGTACGGAGTCTGCTTGAGATTCTCTCTCTCCGCCTCTCCCACTGCTCCTCTCCCTACTTGCACTTTCTCTCTCTAAAATAAATAAATAAATAAATAAAATCTTAAAAAAGAAACTTTAAAGAAATTTTTCTTTAAAGGGAATTTTTCATTCTAAAATGAGGAAATTTAAACAGCAAGATAGCACACAGTATAAGATACACAATATAAATAGGTGTGTATTGATAGATCAATAACATAAGAGGGTGAGTAAAAGTGTAGTTTGTATGTGACTAAAGTTGTCACCAGTTTAAAATAGACTGTTTTAACTATTTTATGTAAAACATGAAAACCACAAAGAAAATACCCATAAAAGTTATATAAAATAAAAAGAGGGAGAAGGGTATGTGGGTGGCTCAGTTGGTGAAGCATGTGCCTTAGGTTCAGGTCATGATCCCAGAGTCCTGGAATGAAGCCCTGCATCAGACTCCCTGCTCAGTGGGGAGACTACTTCTCCCTCTCCCTCTGCCCTTCCCCCCTGCCCCTATGCTCTCTCTCTCTCTCTCAAATAAATAAAATCTTTTTTTAAAAAAGAGGGAAGAATCAAAGCAATTTAATACAGAGAGAGAAACACAAAAGAAAAAAAAACAATAGAGGAAAAGAGGGACAAAAGAACTACAAACAGAAAATAATGAGCAAAAAGCAATAATAAAGTGTGTTTCTATCAGTAACTACTTTAAGTATAAATGGATGTAACTCACCAATCAAAAGACATAGAGTGGTCGAATGGATTAAAGTAAAACAAAACAAGATCTATCCACATGCTATATATAAGAGACCCCTCTTAGTTTTAAAGACATACTTAGGCTAGAAGTAAAGGGACATAAAAAGATATTCCATGAAAATGCTACCCAAAATAGAGCAGAAGTAGCTAAACAAATTAAACCAAATAGATTATAAGTCACAAGAGACAATTAAGGATATTGTATAATGATGAAAATTGACCAGGAAGACATAACAATTATATATGCAAACAATAGCAGAGAACCTAAATATATAAGGCAAACATTGACAAATCTGAAGGGAGAAATAGCAGTGCATAAAAGTAGAAAACTTCAATATCCCATTTGCAACAATGAATAGAACAACCATACAGAATATCAAAAAAGAAACAGCAGACTTAACATTATGGACCAAATATATAACAGATCAAGAACATTCAATCCAGCAGCAGCAGAATATACATATTCTCAAGTCCACATGGAATATTCTCTAGTAAGAGTCATGTTATATCACAAAAATGAAACAAAAGTCTTAACCAATTTAAGAAGATTGAAATTCTACTTAGTATCTTCTCCAAACACAATAGAAAAAAGCTAGAAATTAATAGAAGAAAGAAGACTTTAAAATTTACAAATATGTAGATATTAAACAACACATTTATAAACAACCAACGCATCAAAGAAGAAATCAAAGTGGAATTAGAAAATAACTTGAGCCAAATGAAAATAAAAACACAGCATACCAAAACTTATGGAATACACCAAAAGCAGTACTAAAAGGGTAATTTATAGTAATAAATGCCTGCAATAAAAAAGAGGAAGGATCTTAAATAAGTAACTATACCTCAAAGAACTAGAAAAAAAAATACTCATCAGGAGGAGGGAAATAATAAAGATTAAGCCAAAAATAAATGAAATAAATAATAGAAAATTTGACAAAACTGAAAGTTGAATTTTTTTAAAAGATAAAATTAACAAACCTTTAGCTAGACTAAAAGAAAAGTATACATAAAAGAGGAGACATTACAATATCACAATTTTTATTTTATAGAAATAAAAAGGATCAAAAGAAAGTATATGAATAATTATATACAAGGTATCTGGATATCCTAAAATAGAAACATAAAACTATCAACACTGACTAACGAAGAAAAAGAAATTAAAAATCTGAATAGACCAATAACTAATATGAAGGTTGAAGCAGTAATCAAAAACCCCCATTGAAGAAAATCCCAGGATTTGAAGGTTTCACTGGGGAATTCTACCAAAATTTAAAGAACAAATGCCAATCCTCAAAATCTCTCAAAAAAACTGAAACGAGGAGACTACTACTAAACTCATTTTATAAGGCCAACATTACTTGGATACCAAAGACAGATAAAGACACCACAAGAAAAGAAAACTACAGGACAATATCTCTGGTGAACAGAGATGTAAAAATCCTTAACAAAATGCTAGTAAAATGAATCCAACATATTAAAAAGATCAGGTACCTATGATGGGTTTTTAGAATATTGGTGAGGTTTGTTGGGGTGAGGTCCAGAGCTTACGACCAAAAGAATTCTTGAGACATCTTTGGCACAAAAAGTGGTTTTATTGAAGCATGGAGACAGGACCTGTGGGCAGAAGGAGCTGCTGCACTGGGGTTTGAGGGGTGACTGATTATATACTTCGGAGTTGGGGGAGGTAAGGAAAAGGGAGGTTTCAAAAGGATTTTCATATGTTAAAGAAGACTCACAAGATACTGGAGGCCTTGCCATTTTCAAGTTAAGGTTGTTTTTCCCTCTAGGAAGACATTAACATTAAGACAGTTGGGAGCTTCCTGGAGGAATATCACACATATCCCACCCAGGATTGGTGGGGGTGGAGTTGCAGGTTGTCAGCTTATGCTTTGTCCTTAGTCTTCTACTCCTTAATCACCATGGCCAAATGGCTTTTATTTCTAGGATGCAATGGTAGTTCAACATTTGAAAAATCAATATGGTACACCACAGATAGGGAAGATGGTGACTGGGTAGGAAGACCCTAGGCTCGTCTTGTCCCATGAACACAACTGGAGAACTATCAGATCATCCTAAATACCCCAGAAATTGACCTGAAGACTGAAAGAACAAACTCCACCTCAAAGAAGATAGGAAGTATGGAGATGTGGTTTAGGGAAGAAGCAGATCACAGGTGTTGTGGAGGGAGGGAGCCATGGTCATGGAGAAGGGTGAGAGAGCGGAGCACACAGGGGAATGTACAAAAAGATCATTTCCTGGAAGTAGTTTGGAAAACTAGAGCAGCTAAATTTTGTGAATTCTTGAAACCAGCAGGGCCTAAAGCCTGTAGTTTTAAAGGTCAATGGGCTTGGCTGGGATAGAGCCCTGAGGGCACTGCCCTACTCCTGGAGAGAAGGCAGGCAAACAACCCAACAACAGGAAAGCATAGAAGCAAAGATCTCAAAAACACCTGAGGCACACAGCGGGGAGATTATTCAATCTTCTTGGAGTGCTTCCCTAAGAGGCAAAGTTCAAGCAGACACCTCTCTGGGAACTAAGGAGCTAGACTGTGCCATTTCCCACCCCTTCCCTCAGCATAAACATAGAACCACCTGCAGGAAGAGGTACAGCATCTACACTAACTGCCTAACTTGCTTACACCAAACCTCATGCCCCTATGCTGTGGCAGGACTGGCCCTCTTAGTCAATCTTCCTTCAGTCCCAATGCAGCACGCCCCTCTCCCAGACAGTCCTGCCCACACCATGTCTCCTGACCAGATTTCTGTAGGGCTTCAGTCTCCAGGAAATGGTATTGGTCTCATTTCACAGTTAGGCCAGAGCACACCTAGTTAAGACTCACCATATTCAGGCCAAGGACCAACCACAGCAGGCAAGGAGAGCCTCTGCAGATGACTGACCTGCTCTCCAGAACAGAGCAGCCAAAACACAACAACAGAGACAATGCATCACAACCAGAGACACTCCCTGAAGTGCCAGCCTCTGGGCACTACATGACCTAATATATAAACCCATTACTTTCAGCAGCAGGAGACATAACTGGCTTTTCTAATACACAGAAGAAGGTAGACTTAGACAAAATGCCAAGATAGAGGAATATACCACAAATAAGGAACACGATAAGGCCACAGCCAAGATCTAAGCAAAACAGAACAATCATAAGGATATTTACCGGGCTTGAGAAAGAGTAGAAGACATCAGGGGGACCCCTACCACAGAGATACAAGTGTTAAAAAAGAATCATTCAGAGATGAAGAATGTGATAAATGAGATAGTAACAGTCTTGATGCAAGAACAGCAAGCTGATAAAAGCAGAGGAATAAATTAGTGATCTAGAAGACAAAATAATGGAAAATAATGAAGCTGAACAAAAGAGAGAAAGAAGAATTATGGAACTTGAGAATAGACTTAGGGAACTCAGTGACTCCGTCAAATGTAATTAACACTTGTATTATAGGAGTCCCAGAAGAAGAGAGATAAAAGAGGCAGAAAATTTATTTGAGGAAATGATAGCTAAAAACTTCCCTAATCTGAGGAAAGAGACATCCAGATCCAGGAGGCACAGAGAACTCCTGTCAAAATCAACAAAGCAGGCCAACACGAGACATACTGTAATTAAATTTAAAAAGTTTATGGATAAAAAATCTTAAAAGCATTAAGACAAAAGAAGTCCCTAACTTACAAGTAAAGACCCAGAAGCCTAGCTTCAGATTTCTCCACAGAAACTTGGCAAGTCAAAAGAGACTGGCACAATGTAGTCAAAGTGCTGAATGGGAAAAATCTGTAGCCAAGAATACTCTATCCAGCAAGGCTATCATTCATAACAGAAGGAGAGATAAAGAGTTTCCCAGACAAACAAAAACTAAAGGAATTTGTGACCACTAAACCAACCCTGCAAGAAATATTAAAGAGAATTCTTAGTGCAAAGGAAACACCAAAAATGACAAAGACTGGAAAGGATCAGAGAAAATCTCCAGAAACAATGGCAAACAAATAATAAAATCACACTAACTACATTTCTATCAATAATTACTTTGAATGTAAATGGACTAAATACTCCAATCAAAAGACAGGGTTTCAGAATGGATAAAAAAAAAAAAAAAAGACCCATCAATATCCTGCCTACAAGAGACTCACTTTAGACCTAAAGACACCTGCAGATTGAAAATGAGGCAATGGAGAAACACTTGTCATGCAAATAGATGTCAAAAGTAAGCTGGAGTAGTAATACTTATATTGGACAAACGACTTTAAAGCAAAGACTGTAACAAGAGATGAAGAGGGCACTATATCATAATAAAGGGGACAATCCAACAAGATCTAACAATTGAAAATATGCACCCAACATAGGAGC
Organism: Neomonachus schauinslandi; assembly: GCF_002201575.2. Classification (NCBI taxonomy): domain Eukaryota; kingdom Metazoa; phylum Chordata; class Mammalia; order Carnivora; family Phocidae; genus Neomonachus; species Neomonachus schauinslandi. The sequence continues at coordinate 36,216,190 of NC_058403.1, read as the reverse complement.
ACCCAAATATATAAAGCAATTCATAACAAACATAAAGGAACTAATTGATAATAATACAATAATAGTAGGAGAATTTAACACCTCCCTTACATCAAAGGACAGATCATCTAAACAGAAAATCAGTAAGGAAACAATGGCTTTGAATGACACACTGGACCAGATGTACTTAACAGATATATTCAGAACATTTCATCCTAAAACAGCAGAATACACATTCTTTTCAAGTGCACATGGGACATTCTCCAGAACAGATCACATACTGGGTCACAAATCAGGCTTCACCAAATACAAAAAGACTGAGATCATACCATGCATGCTTTCTGACAATAACACTATGAAACTTGAAGTCAACCACAAGAAAAAATTTGGAATGACCACGAATACATTGAAGTTAAACAACATGCTACTAAACAATGAATGGTTCAACCAGGAAATCAAAGAAGAAATAAAAAAATACATGGAAACAAATGAAAATGAAAACACAACAGTCTGAACCCTTTGGATGCAGCAAAAGCAGCAAAAGCTCCCTTCCTAAGAGTGAAGTATATGGCATTACAGGCCTACCTCAAGAAGCAAGAAAAATATCAAACAACCTAACCTTATACCTAAAGAAGCTAGAAAAACAAAACAAAACAAACAAACAAACAAAAAACAACAACAGGTGAAGCCTAAAGCCAACACAAGGAAGGCAATAATAAAGATTAGAGCAGAAATAAATGATAAAGAACTTAAAAAACCATGGAACAGATCAATGAAACCAGGAGACGGTTCTTTGGAAAAATTAATAAAATTGATAAACCTCCAGCCAGACTTATCAAAAAGAAAAGATAAAGGAGCAAATAAATAAAATCACAAATGAGAAAGGAGAAATAACAACCAACAATCACAGAAACACAAGCAATCAAATATGAAGAAAAACTATATGCCAACAAATTGGACAACCTGGAAGAAGTGGATAAATTCCTAGAAATATATAAACTACAGAAACTAAAAGAGGAAGAAATAGAAAACCTGAACAGACTGATAACCAACAGGACATTGAATTAGTAGTAAAAAAACTTCCAACAAACAGAAGTCCATGGTCAGATGACATCACAGGTGAATTCTACCAACCACTTATAGAAGAGTTAATACTTATTCTTCTCAAACTGTTCCAAAAAAGAGAAAAGGAAGGAAAACTTTCAGATTCATTCTATGAGGGCGGAATTAACCTTATTTGAAAACCAGATAAAGATACCACTAAAAAAGAGAACTATAGACCAATATCCCTCATGAACAGGGATGCAAAAATTCTCAACAAAATACTAGCAAATGAAATCCAAAGATACATGAAAAAAATCATTTGCCACAATCAAGTGGGGTTTATTCCTGGGTTTCAAGAGTGGTTCAATATTTGCAAATCAATCAACATATACACCATATTAATAAAAGAAAGTGTAAGAACAATTGATGCAGAAAAGTCATTTGACAAAGTATAACATCCCTTCATGATAAAATCTCTCAACAAAGTAGGTTTAGAGACAATATACCTTATATAATAAAGGTTATATATGAAAAACCCACAGCTAATATCGTCCTCAATGGGGAAAAACTGAGAGCTTTTTCCTCTAGGGTCACGAACAAAACAGTGCTGTCCACTCTCACCACTGTTATTTTTTATTTATTTATTTAAATTCAATTAGCCAACCTATAGTATATCATTAGTCCCAGATGCAGTGTTTAACAGTTTATCAGTTGCATGTAACAACCGGTGCTCATCACATCACGAGCCCTCCTTAATGCCCATCACCCAGTTACCCTATCTCCCACCCGTCTCCCTTCCAGCAATCCTCAGTTTGTTTCCTATAGTTAAGAGTCTCTCATGATTTTTCTCCTTCTTTGATGACTTCCCATTCAGTTTTTCTTCCCTTCCCCTATGATCTTCTGTGCTGTTTCCTATATTCCACATATGAGTGAAATCATATGATAATTGTCTTTAACTGAATGATTTATATCACTCAGCATGATACCCTACTGTTCCATCCGTGTCAATGCAAATGGTAAATAGTCATCCTTTCTGAAGGCTGAGTAAATTTCCATTGTATATATATACCACATCTTTATCCATTCGTCTGTTGATGGACATCTTGGCTCTTTCCACAGTTTGGCTATTGTGGACATTGCTACTATGAACACTGGGGTGCAGGTACCCCTTCGGATCACTGCATTTGTATCTTTGGGGTAAATATCCAGTAGTGCAATTGCTGCATCATAGGGTAGCTCTATTTTCAACATCCTGAGAAACCTCCATAGTGTTTCCCAGAGTGGCTGCACCAGCTTTCATTCCCACCAACAGTGTAAGAGGGTTCTCCTTTCTCCGCATCCTTGCCAACATTTGTTTCCTGTCTTGTTAATTATTGCCATTCTGACTGGTGTGAGGTGGTATCTCATTGTGGTTTTGATTTGTATTTACCTGATGCCAAGTGATGTTGAGCATTTTTTCATGTGTCTGTGGGCCATTTGTATGTCTTCTTTGGAGAAATGTCTGTTCATGTTTTCTGCCCATTACTTGACTGGGTTATTTGTTTTTTGAGTGTTGAGTTTGAGACGTTCTTTATAGATCTTGGATACTAGCCATTTATCTGATATGTCATTTGCAAATATCTTCTCCATGCTGGTGGTTGTCTTTTGGTTTTGTTGACTGCTTCCCTTGCTGTGCAAAAGCTTTTTATCTTGATGAAGTCCCAATAGTTCATTTTTGCTTTTGTTTCCCTTGCCTTTAGAGATGTATCTAGCAAGAAGTTGCTGTGGCCAAGGTCAAGAGGTTGTTGCCTGTGTTCTTCTCTAAGATTTTTTTTTTTTTTAAGACACATTTATTCAGCGTCATGATCAGACTATTACATTTAGCAATCAACAGCATGGGTGCAAAAAAAAAAAAATACATTAAAACCCTTTGTTTGAATGCTTTACACTTTCCACAGAACAGAAACTAAAATAACCTGTTATACAATTAGTTACAAATACAGTCCTTGAGTTTTTTGCCCATACACATGAATATTGTCTAAAACATGTCTTCTTTGTAGCACCTAGGCCCTGCCACCACTGTGCTTGGCTGAGTTCACAAATATGCTGTAACCTGTAGCTTCTCTGTCACTTCTCTGGCTCTCCTCTTCTGCTAAGGTTTGTTTCCTGGCAGTAATTAAAACCTTCTGCCACTGCCATAGCTACTGCTGCTGCTGGAACCACCACAGCCACCTTGGTTTCATGGTTTGGCAAAGTATTGGCCTCCACCACCATAGGGGCCAGAGCTTCTGCCTCCAAAATTTCCTCCTTTCATGGGTCCAAAATTTGAGAATTGATTGTTGTAATTGCCAAAATCATTATAGCTCCTGCCACCTCCAAAATTGCTTCCATCATTACCAAATCCATTATAGCCATCCCCACTGCCACCATATCCACCACCACCTTGACTGCCACCAAAGCCACCTCGACCACGGAAGTTCTCTCCATGACCAAAGTTGTCATTCCCACCAAAACCACCTCCACGACCACCACCAAAGATTCCAGAACCACTTCGACCTCTTTGGCTGGATGAAGTGCTAGCCATCTCTTGCTTAGATAGGGCTTTCCTTACTTACAGTTGTGGCCATAAACAGTATGGTATTTTTGAATGATAATCTTGTCTACAGAGTCATGGTCATCAAATGTTACAAAAGCAAAACCTCTCTTTTTGCCACTGCCTCAGTCAGTCATGATCTCGATCACTTCAATTTTCCCATACTGTTCAAAATAATCTCTTAGATGATGTTCTTCAGTGTCTTCTTTAATGCCACCAACAAAAATCTTTTTCACATTTAAGTGGGCACCAGGTCTTTGAGAATCTTCTCTTGAGACAGCCCTCTTTGGTTCCACAACTCTTCCAGCCACCTTGTGTGGCCTTGCATTCATGGCTGCATCCACCTCCTCCACAGTGGCATATGTGACAAACTCAAAGCCTCTGGAGCACTTGGTGTTTGGATCTCTCATTACCACACAGTCTGTAAGCATTCTGCATTGTTCAAAATGGCTCCCCAGACTCTCATTGCTTGTTTCAAAGCTCAAACCTCTGATGAAGAGCTTCTGCAGCTGTCCAGGCTCTTTGGGAGACTCTGACTTAGACATGATAGCGGTGGGAGGGGAGACTTTAACGATGCTTACTCTGTGGCATCCATGGGCAGAAAGCTCTTCTCTAAGATTTTGATAATTTCTGTCTCACATTTAGGTTTTTCATCCATTTTGAGTTTATATTTGTGTCTGGTATAAGAAAAAGGCCCAGTTTCATACTCCTGCATGTGGCTATCCAATTTTCCCAGCACCATTTATTAAAGAGACTGTGCTTTTTCCATTGGCTACTCTTTCGTGCTTTGTCGAAAATTAGTTGACAATAGAGTTGAAGGTCCATTTCTGGGTTCTCTATTCTGTTCCATTGATCTATGCATCTGTGTTTGAGCCACTACCATACTGTCTTGATGATTACAGCTTTGTAATATAGCTTGAAGTCTGGAATTGTGATGCCACCAGCTTTGGTTTTCTTTTTCAATATTCCTCTTGCTATTTGGGGTTTTTTTCTGATCCCATGAAAATTTTAGGATTATTTGTTCCAGCTCTGTGGAAAATGTCAATGGTATTTTGGTAGGGATTGGATTGAATGTGTGGATTGCTCTGGGTAGCATGGGCATTTTAACAATATTTATTCTTCTAATGCATGATCATGGAATGTCATTCCATTTGTTTGTGTCTTCCTCAATTTCTTTCATAAGTGTTCTGTAGTTTTTAGAGTACAGATCTTTTACCTCTTTGGTCAGGTTTATTCCTAGGTTTTTTATGGTTTTGGGTACAATAATAAATGGGATCAACTTCTTAATTTCTCTTTCTTCTGTCTCATTGTTGGTGTATAGAAATGCAACTGATTTCTGTGCATTGTTTTTATATCCTGCCACGTTGCTGAATTCCTGTATGAATTCTAGCAATTTTGGGGTGGAGTCTTTTGGGTTTTCCACATAAAGTATCATATCATCTGCGAAGAATGAGAGTTTGACTTTTTCTTTGCTAATTTGAATGCCTTTTATTTCTTTTTGTTGTCTGATTGCTGAGGCTAAGACTTCTAGTAGTACCATGTTGAACAACAGTGGTGGGAATGGGTATCCCTGTCCCCTTTGATGAAGGATTAGTATCTAAAATGACCTTAGAAGAAAAGCTCTCAGTTTTTCCCCATTGAGAATGATATTCACTGTGGGTTTTTCATAGATGGCTTTTATGATATGAGGTATGTTCCCTCTATCCCTACACTGTGAGAGTTTTAATCAAGAAAGGATGCTGTACTTTGTCAAATGCTTTTTCTGCATCAATTGAGATGATCATATGGTTCTTGTCTTTTCTTTTATTAATGTGATGTATCACACTGATGGATTTGTGAATGTTGAACCACCCTTGCAGCCCAGGAATAAATCCCACTTGGTCGTGGTGAATAATCCATTTAATGTACTGTTAGATCCTACTGGCTAGTGTCTTGGGGGGGGGGAATTCTTGGAGAATTTTTTCATCAATGTTCATGAGGGATAATGGCCTGTAATTCTCGTTTTTGATGGGGTCTTTGTGTGGTTTTGGGATCAAGGCAATGCTGGCCTCATAGAATGGGTTTGGAAGTTTTCCTTCCATTTCTGTTTTTTGAAACAGCTTCAGAAGAATAGGTATTAATTCTTCTTTAAATGTTTGGTAGAATACCTTGAGAAGCCATTGGGCCCTTGACTTGTTTGTCAGGAAATTTTTGATTACTGCTTCAATTTCCTTGCTGTTATGGGTCTGTTCACGTTTTCTATTTCTTCCTGTTTCAGTTTTGGTGATTTATACATCTCAGGGAATGCACCCATTTCTTCCAGATTGCCTAATTTGTTGGCATATAGTTGCTCATAATATGTTCTTAAAATTGTTTGTATTTCCTTGATGTTGGTCATGATCTCTCCTCTTTCATTCATGATTTTATTAATTTAGGTCCTTTGTCTTTTCTTTGGTAAGTCTGCCCACTGATTTATTAATATTATTAATTCTTTCAAAGACCCAGCTTCTAGTTTCATTGATCTGTTCTACTGTTCTTCTGGTTTCAATTTCATTGATTTCTGCTCTAATCTTTATTATTTCTCTTCTGCTGGGTTTAGTCTTTATTTGCTGTTCCTTCTCCAGCTCCTTAGGTGTAAGGTTAGTTAGTGTATTTGAGACTTTTCTAATTTTTTGAGAGAGATTTTTATTGCTATGTAATTCCCTCTTAGGACCACCTTTGCTATATCCCAAAGGTTCTGAACAGCTGGATTTTCATTTTTATTAGTTTCCATGAATTTTTTAAGTTCTTTAATTTCCTAGTTGACCCATTCATTCTTTAGCAGGATGCTCTTTAGCCTTCAAGTATTTGAGTTATTTCCAAATTTCCTCATGTGATTGAGTTCAAATTCCAAAGCATTGTGGTCTGAAAATATGCATGGAATAATCCCAATTTTTGGCATTGGTTGAGACCGGATTTGTGACCCAGTGTGTGATCAATTCAAAACAGTATGGTACTGGCACAAAAATAAACACATAGATCAATAGATCAGAATAAAAAACCCAGAAATGAACCAAAAACTAGATGTCCAATTAATCTTTGACAAAGCAGGAAAGACTATCCAATGGGGAAAAGACAGTCTCTTCAACAAATGGTGTTGGGAAAACTGAACAGCAGTATGCAAATGAATGAAACTGGACCACTTTCTTGTACCAAACACAAAAATAAATTCAAAGTGGATTAAAGACCTAAATGTGAGACCTGAAACCATAAAAATTCTAGAGGAGAACAAAGGCAATAACCTCTTGACATGGGCCACAGCAACTTCTTTCTAGCTATGTCTCCTGAGACAAAGGGAGCAACAGTAAAAATGAACGAGTGGGACTTCATAATAAAGAAGATAAAAAGCTTCTGCACAGTGAAGGAAACAATCAACATAACTAAAAGGCAGTCTGTGGAATGGAGAAGATATTTGCAAATCACATATTTGGTGAAAGGTTAGTATAAAAAATTCATAAAGAAGTTATAAAACTCAACACCTAAAAAACAAATAGTCCCATTAACAAAAAGGCAGAAGACTTGAATACACATTTTTCTGAAGAAAACATACAGATGGCCAATAGACAAATGAAAAGATGTTCAACATCACTCATCATCGGGAAATACAAACCAAAACTACAATGAGATATCACTTCACGCCTGTCAGAATGGCTAAAATCAACAACAGAAGAAATGACAGGTGTTGGTGAGGATGTGGAGAATGGAAACCCTCTTGCACTGCTGGTGGGATTACAAACTGGTGCAGCCACTCAGGAAAACAGTATGGAGGTTCCTCAGAAAATTAAAAATAGGACCACTGTGTGATCCAGCAATTGCATGACTAGGTATTTACCCAAAGATTATAAAAATAATAATTCAAATAACTGTTGAATGCAATCTATAGATTCAATGCAACCTCTATAAAATCCCAATGGCATTTTTTTACAGTACTAGAAAAAAATCCTAAAATTCATATGGAACCACAGGAGACCCCAAAAAGCCAAAATAGTCTTGAAAAAGAACAAAACTAAAGGCATTGCACTTCCTGATTTCAAACTATATTACAAAGCTACAGTATATGAAATGGTGTGATACTGGCATAAAAATAGACATAATATCAATACAACAGAATAAGGAAGTCCAGGAATCAACCCATTCATATATAGTCAAGAGATCTACAATAGAGTGCTAAAAGCACACAATGGGGAAAGATAGTATTTTCCACAAATATTAATAAAATGTTTATCCACATGCAAAAGAATGATATTTGACCCTTATTTTATACCATACAAACAATATCAACTCAAAATGAATTAAAGATTTAAACATTTCAGGTAAGACCTGAAACTAAATCTCCAAAAGAAAAATAGGAGAAAAGATTCATGACATTGGTCTTGGTAATGTTATCTTTACTATGACACCAAAAGCACAGGCAAGAAAAACAAAAATAGATAAGTGTGACATCAAACTAAAAAGTTCTTGCACAGTAAAACAACAAATCAATAGAGTGAAACAGCAACCTACAAAATGGGAAAAAATATTTGTAAGCCATATATCTAATAGGGATGAATCCCCAAAATATATAAGGATCTACTACAACTCAGTGGCAAAATAACTCAAATAACCTGACTACAAAATGGGCTAAGAACTTTAATAGATATTTCTGCAGGGACATATAAATGGCCAATAGATATATGAAAAGATACTCAGTGTCTCTATTCATCAGGGAAATGAAGTCATAACCATAATGAGATATAACCTCACACTGGTGAGGTTGGCAACTAAAAAAAGAAGAAAGAAGGAAAGAAAGAAAGAAAGAAAAAGGAAGGAAGGAAGGAAAGAAGGAAGGAAGGAAGGAAGGAAGGAAGGAAGGAAGGAAGGAAGGAAGGAAGGAAGGAA
>NC_058403.1:36170827-36207689 GCF_002201575.2 Neomonachus schauinslandi | reverse complement strand
GAAGGAAGGAAGGAAGGAAGGAAGGAAGGAAGGAAGGAAGGAAGGAAAGAAGGAAGGAAGAAGGAAGGAAGGAAGGAAGGAAGGGAAAAAAGAAAGAAAAGAAAAAACCCCAAACCAAAACCAAAACTAAAACTACATGTATAGGCCAAATTGTGAAGAAATTGTAAACCTTGTTGCACTGTTGGTAAGAATGTAAAATGGTGCAGCCATTATAGAAACCAGTATGGAAGTTCCTCAAAAAATTAAAAAATAGAACTACCATATGATCCAGCAATTTTACTTCAGGGTATTTATCTAAAACAATTGAAATCAGCAATCTATAGATTCAGTACAATCCCTATCAAAATACCAATGGCAAGGCACTATATATCAAAGAATCAGAATACAACAAATAAAAGACATGGTAAACAATAAAATAAAATGATAATAAATAAATGAAACAATTGAAATCAGTATCTTGAAGAGATATTAGCAGTATCATATTCAGGCAGCAGTATTTGTAATAGACAAATATGGAAACAGTTGAATGTCCATTGATGAATGACTACAGAAGAAACTACTTAAAATAGAATATTATTTGACCTTAAGAAGAAGGAAATTCTGCAGTAAGTAACAACATGGATGATCCTGTGGGACATTATTTTATTGAATAAGCCAGATACAGAAGGACATATATTGCATGAATCCATTTATATGAGGTATCTGATATAGGTAGACTTATGGAAGCAAAGAGAATTGTAGTTTCCAGGGGCTTGGGGGAGAGGAAATGGGGAGTTGCTAATCAACAGATACAAAATTTTAGCTATGCAAGATGAATGAATTTTAGAGATCTGCTGTACATTTTGCCTATAAGTAGCAATACTATATTGTATACTTGAAAGGTTAAGAAGGTAAATCTCATGTTAAGTGTTATTACCACAATAACATTTTTAAAAATATAATTGGATATATAAAGAAAATATATTAATACTCTTTGTCTTTCTATATAAAATATTTCCTCTTACTGGCAGTACTTTCTCGAAGAACTTTTTCTAAAAATTCTAATGTTTGTATAGATTGCAGACAATTTAGTCTCTGGAAACATAAATATAGTATGAAATATTACAAGATAAATAGAACTAAACAGTAATTAAAGACTATACTTAAGGAATAATTATATAGCTGTTTTATTGTTAAACTATTGTTAAAATGAATGTTGCTATATTTGCTGTTATTATGGTAAGATTAATGTCATTAAAATCTATAAAATGTACAATCTTGAATGTTCTTAAAGTCTATTTATTATTTCACTGGAGTACTTATTCAATATTCATTATGTGCCAAAACTTTGTAGTAACTTTGTTTCACTGCTTAATCTTGATCTTTTCAAAATAGTCTGTCTCCACAATATCACAAACACATACCCTATATATTCCCACTTCCAAGCCTAAGTTTAAACTTGACAACACACTGAAGATTGTGAAAAACATTCTAAGCAATGTGGAGAATATTTATGCATGTAGAGATAATGTATGAGCACAGAGCTCTATTAGATGAAAAGCCGTTTCTTAACAATCTTTAAATTAAATCTAAATTATATCTTTAAAAAAAGAAAACCAAGTAGACTTTGACTAGAATGATTGAATACAAGCAATTTTCATTTTTATCAGGTCCTTAGCAATTAAAATAGCAATTGGATTTCTTTATACATCTTGATTTTATCCTCTCAAGTGTAGGTAGTATGTTTTATAGGTCAGTGATATCGATTATGACCAAGGTGATTATAACACATAAACTAGAGGCAGAAGAAATGATGTTGAAATAAAGAATGATGGATGCATAAGTACACTTGTAAAGTACATAAACTAGTTATTATTAGATAAAGCAATAGGTTTTAAATAGTTTTCTTGAGTTGTTTATTAGGCTAAATGTGTGCTTATAAAAGTAAATATAACCAGTGTGACATCTAAGAGGAGATCCTATCACCAAAAGAAATTTCTGTATGTAAACTATATAATCTGTGAGAATCAAGTCACAGACCCATGCTGTAGCTTTAAATCATTATCTAGTAAAATTAAAAAAAGATAATCAAGTGATGAACTATTGTCTGTACGTTAAAAACATTTCAAATAAACATGTTGGCCACTCAGTTCATCTGCATTATTCATTCGTGCATTTTTAACTTATTGGCAATATGTGGTAACTATCTGAATGATTTTTGCTTATTTAATGAGAGTAAATAATTATTTAGAACCCTATAATTTGACAACTTTAACTTTTAACAACTCTGTCCTATTTGATCTTGAAAATGTATCTTTGTTGTGGTGTGATTCTTTTCTACAGAGAATATTTTGAATGATGTTTTCTGTCTATAATTATTAATGCCACAAGATGCCTCTTCATTTACTGTAATTCTACAACACTATTTATATTGATTTCTTTGGATACCAAGTTTTTATTTTATTCTAAAACACCATAAATAATTAGTTTTATTTTATAGCTAATGACTTTTAACTGTACATTTAGTAAAATTTTGTTCAGAGAATCTCACAAGAGGAATATCTTACATTTTTAAGAGCTATTATTTCATCTTGTAAGCAATAGACCTTGTCTACAGTCTTTTTTTCTACTAAAAATGATTTAGTAGCATTGTTTTACAAACCCAGGATGAAAACTATAATGTAAATGGTTTCTCTAATAATATGGAAACTTTGTGATTTTAATTTTTGTTTTATATGTATTACTATTATGTTTAAATGTGAGAAAGCCTTGAAATCAAATAGAATATTAACAAAGTAGATTGGAGAGATCATCTAATTTGAAAGCATTCTGTTTTGGACTCTGTAGGTAAATACTGTTGTTGAAGTAATAAAAGAAAAATACCATTTAAAAATTGTAGGGCAATGGTGTACCTTTTTTATGTCTTCAGTAGAATTTCTTTATATTTTGCTATGGTAATAATGCATTATATTGACATGATATTTTGTGTTTTTTATGTTTATAAGTCAGTTTTGGGTAAAGTGCTTCTTTTAATTCTCATAGGAACCCTATTAATTTTTTTAATTTTGTAATTACAGAAGAGGAAACTGATGTTGTAAAATGGATAGATGACTTACTGAAGATCACACGGCTGGCAAGTGAAAGATACACAATTCAAAGTAAGACCCTCAATTTTCAGTCCTGTGGGCTTTGTGTAAAACATGTGATATTCCATCCCAAGGCGTAGAACAAATATAAGGGTACAGAAATTCTCAAGTCTTCTGCACTATATCTGCCATTTGAGTTTACATAAAACACTGCCATGTTTATTATAACTACAGTTAGTAAATGTATACTATATTCCTTCATAGCATATGCTTTTGATCTGTCTTGCTGAATTTCTGGAGATTCCATTGAAGTTTTTTTTTTTTTTCCTTTTTGCACCTTCATTTAGGTTATAATATATTCAGTATTATATATATCTTCTATATTAAATTTAAAAATATTTGACAGATCAACTTATAAACTAGTCTTTTTTTGACAAATTTTTAGAGTGGCAGATGATATTTTTTCTCCAAGTCATTAATATATTCTAAACTTGCAACTGTATTTCCTAAAGATTAACAATTAAAAATGACCCCTTAAGGGTGCCTGGGTGGCTCAGTCGGTTAAGCGACTGCCTTTGGCTCAGGTCATGATCCTGGAGTCCCTGGATTGAGTCCCGCATCAGGCTCCCTGCTCAGCAGGGAGTCTGCTTCTCCCTCTGACCTTCCCCCCTCTCATGTGCTCTCTCTCTCTCATTCTCTCTCTCAAATAAATAAATAAAATCGTTAAAAAAAATAAAAATAAAAATAAATAAAAATGACCCCTTAAATTCTTAACTGGTAAAAATACAACAAATATTTTTGACATATAACAGGAATGAAATAAGAAAATCTCCATCATAATCACAAATGTTTATACATTCATTTACAGTGTCAAGTGACCCTTTTTCATGCCATAGATAACTTGATTCTTTATTCTTTACCAGCTAGAGTCAAGACATGGTATGGTAAGGTGATCCAAAAGCTTACAAAGAAACTAGTTAGAGGCAACACCTAAATGTTGTCAGTATTAAACAAGTAAACACAATAAATTGTTTTTATTTTTTTCACAATAAGTTGATTTTAAATGAGAACCTAAGAACATTTTAGAATAGCCATATATATATATAGTATATATATATAGTAAAGCTGTCTTAGGACTAAGACAAGAATAAACGTAAAAGAAAAGTGTAATCAATCAATCAATTAAGTCTATTTGAAGATATAGCACATTAATAGATTAGTGGTTTCTTTAAATTCCACAATAGTAATCTAAAGAACTAGTGTTTTCTAATATTAATCTAGCATGGTAAGGACAAAAAGAGAAAGCATCTGGTATATTCAAACTTTGTATTATTGCAAAAGTCTGTTCAGTTGTATAGCAAGAATGGTTCACCAGATTTAATTAGGGCTCATTTGAAATACTTTTCAATATTATCCTTCTTCCATGTATCTTGTGTATCTTGAAATAGTCTGTTTATTAATTAGATCTCAAGTGACTAAGTCCATAAAAAAACTTCCACAGACAGATAATAATAATTCTGGACACTGGGAGTATGCACATTTTATAATAAGTTAATAAATGTGCATTTTATTTTAATGAAATGGCTACCATTTAATGATAACCATAGGCCAAACCCCATACTATATTTAAGCATCACCTTATTAGATCATCAAAACGAATTTATGAGGCCCAATTACTGAAGTGAAAAATGAGGCTGAAAGAGGTTTGGAAATTTACTTATGGTGATACAACTTTTATGTATCTAACACAGAGGCTATTTGATCTTTATTATGTTAGGTTATTATAAGAAACCTTGCAATGAAGCTCATTTCATACTTGTTTGAAGTAAAATGTTGAGAGGCATTTTTACAAATTGTAAAATATCATCTTTTAGGTGTTGTTAGAGAAATTTTACCTGCTTCAGCCACACAGATTATCTCTCTTAAATAAATTAAATGACTTGCTTTTCGTTCTTTGGACTTTTAATTATTAATCTTATTGTGTTTCAGAATCATGTTTGTGAGATACATTTTTGCTGGTAAGTTTGAGCTTGTCATTTTGGGAGAATGTTTGAAAACACTATATTATTTTCTATCACTGTTGATCCGAATATTTATGCATTATTGTCTTTCTAACAAATTCTGTTTCACTGAATTAGGAGACATTCAGTCTATAGTGGAATTAATTCATGATGTCCCCTAAATTAAGTCAGGGTAGAGTCTAGCTGTCCAGCTAAGCAATTCAGACCTGTCATTTAGGTCAGCTTGACCTATCATAAATTCCAACATCTGTATCTTGTAACTAATTAGGAGGGATATTTGTGATACTGTACATGCCATAGGCATTTCTATGTCTTTCTCTTCTTTACTGTCTTGTAGAAATAAATTATAGTAAATAATTTTGGCCATCTCTATGGCCATCTCTGAGTGAGGAGGTAATGCATTAAATTGTATTTCCCCAAATTCATATCCACCTGAGACCTCAGAATGTGACCTTATTTGGAAATAGGGTCTTTGCCGATGTGCTTAAGTTAAGACGAGGGCATAATGGATGAGGGTGGACCCTAAATCCAATGAACTGATTTCCTTATAAGAAGAGTAGAAATGTAACTATCATAAAAAAATTATCCAGAAGTGCTTGAATGGTTCAGTCAGTTAAGCAGCTGCCTTCAGCTCAAGTCATGATCTTGGGGTCCTGGGATCAAGCCCCATATTAGGTTCCCTGCTCAGTGGGAGTGTGCTTCTCCGTCTCCCCCTGCCTCTCTCCCAACTTGTGCTCTCTATCCCTTTCTCTCTCTAAAATAAATAAATAAAATCTTTAAAAACATTATCCATATTACCTTCTTATTAGAGGATGAACTAGTGGGGAAGCCAAATCATAAGCAGAAGGTGTTTAATGAACATGAGCTGAGAACATGGGTGCTACAGAAATTAATAAAATATTTGATTGAATGAAACTATGATGGGCAGCCACATCCATTCCACAAGAAGAAGAGCCTTGTGAATTACAAATGAACATTGGAAGATTGTTTTGAAATTTTCTTTCTATGGATGATGCTAGAACAGGGAATACCAACTTTTGAACTTTCATCTCAATGATTCTTTTGTTCAGTGCTTATATATCTGCCCAAATCTACATTCTAAGAAACATATTCTTTTTTGGAATGTTAATACACTTGACATGTAAAATTTCATTCTTAGAGGTCCAGAAATATTTTAAGTTACCTTGTAGATCTTCATGCTGGTCCATTATACTGGTTCTAACAATTAATATAATAGGGAAAAATTATCCTCTTGATTTCTCAGGTTTTGAGGATGCTTTATAATATTCTTAAAAGAATTACAATATAGTCACCTTGTAGAAATATAGATGATAATTGAAATTACAGAGAATCAAAAATTAGGTAACCTTAATTTCTGAGTAAAATTAGCTCTAGGACCTCTATGATTCTAAAATAACCATAGCAATATTGCTGATAGTCTTGCTTCTATTTTGTTCAAAGATCCAAAAATGATTTCCTGTTTACTTTTCCTTTTCAACTAGTTTAATGAACAGTTCAGTCACAGTGCTCACTAATGTTATGGAACCTTTGGAAATTTGCTATAATAATAATAATAATAGCAAATTTGGACTAGTGGTACTTCCTACACTCACATTCAGAGAAAAGGAAAAGACTTTGAGTCAGGAGAATGATGACCTATTACTAACAAATACAGTGATGTGCAGCTTTTATTTCTGCCATCAGAGAAGCCTGCAACTTCCTGCTAAATGGCTTTGTGTTCAATACTCATTTGCTGGGGTGAGCTGTGCTATAATTAGAGGTATCACTAAATCATTATCACATTAGACCACTTTCTAGTGCCCTATCCAAACCCTGTAGGGCAATTCCACCTCTCTTTTGCTGGTGGAGAGCCACCATAATTCCTTGCAAGTCAGTGCTGCTCAGTCTCCTACTTGAAAACACTCTGAAAAGTGCTCTCTGATAGAAGGAAAATTGGATACTTGAATGTGGGATGCTTCCTGATCAGGAAAGAGAAAAAGAAAACCTTCAAAGGAACTTGAAACAGCTTGGGGCAATCTCTCATTTCTCAGTTAGAGGGCATGTATGAGGAGATAAGGGAGTGGGGGAGGCTGATTTTAAGTAATTTTGGGAAGAGCATGTAAGTAAAAGGTTTGAGTGTTTTGGAGTGGGAACGGTTCAGTACTTGCTGATTGAAAGGCTAAAAAAATAAAATAAAATAAAAGGAATTAGCTGCTAGGACAGGGCTTTGTCTCCAATGGTAAGAAAGAAAAGCAAACTACAGTACTAGATGGCTCAAGTTTATTTTTGCAGCACCTCCCTCATTTACTACATATTTCCACAATTAGAATACTTTTCTATCATTTCATTCTATAATCTGGCCTGCCTCATTTATACATTTATCCCAAAATTTCTATCTTAAAATTGACTCCCTTCTTCAAAGCACCAGAAATCAGAATGCAGTTGTCAGAGTAACTCAAGTAAGGGGCTCAGGTTTGATAAATATAAAAGTAATATGACGTATGTAAGGTGACATAATATTCTATGAATAAGATTGTACGGGAATGAGAAAAAAGATGTTAAAACCCAGTACCACCACTGAATAGCTCCTGTGATTCTCAGTTTTCTTATATGTAAATTAAAGTTATTAATACTAGCCCTTTCTGCTTCATAGGAGTGATATAAGGTACAAATGATCAAGGTAAAATAAGCCTTTTTTAAAATTCAAAATTGGTATATAAAGATGAGGTACTGTGCTGGTAAGGAGGACAGTATAATTAAATCTAGTACTACAACAAACTTTAAAAAGGATATAAAACATAGAGATATTGATTAACATAGGATGTGTCTTATGTACAACATATTTTAAACATTTTCAGCGTGTTTTCACCTTTATAATGTAGAGCTCACCTCTGTGTTAAGTCCTGCTGACATTTTCAGTATTTCACCATAGGTAACAGCAGCATCCTTGCTGAATGGTTGCTATCCTTTATGTACAGATGTTGACTCATCTGGAGTGAATGCACTATAAGAAGGAGAATTGGGATTTTAATTTACTAAGCAGGGAGGCAAATTATGTCATTAGCTGATAAGCAGTTAAGCAGAAAAGTAACAGAAGTAATCTTGTAGGGAATCACATAAAATTTATAAATATTTCTGTGACACAATTTCTGAAGTTAAGATATCTATACTGTGCACAGACTTACTGAATTAAATTTCATGGAAAATGAAAAACACTAGAACCTAAAATTTTCCAATGTTTTGAGATTTTATCTGTACTTTTTAGAATCCACTTTTTTTTTTCTTTTAACAGTTTATTTTCTTTTTGGTACCTGGGTGGCTCAGTTGGTTAAGTGTCTGACTTCGATTCAGATCATGATCTCAGGGTCCTAGGATGGAGCCCCACACCGGGTTCTGCACTCAGTGGGGAGTCTGCTTGTCCCTCTCCCTCTCCGTCTATCTCTCCCTCCACTTGTGCTCCCTCTGTCTCAAATAATACAATCTTTAGAAAGAAAAGTTTATCTTCTTTCCATATGGCCAATTTTTTAGGACAAACTGGAAATTTATTTCATCAATTATTATAAAAAACTAAAATAACTCTTCATAGGGCAGAATTTACAGGGAAAGGAAAGATGGTTTTATGAGAGTTTTACAATAAATTAAGTAGAAGCTAGCATAAGCTATGGGGTATCATCCCTTGAAGAATGTGGCCTCAGTCCTGGTTGTAGGTAACATGGCCATGTGTGGTTTGAATAATTATATTTGGTATTTGCATAGGCCAGAGGTTTTATTGTTAATATTCAGGGAGATGTAGAAAATTATTGTTCCAGTAAGGTTACACACAGTGAATTACTATTACAAATTCATACTATATTCTCTTTAAAAAATCAAGGAGCCTAATTTTAGAAATGTCCAGTATTTTAATATTCTAACTATATTTGAAT
Source organism: Neomonachus schauinslandi (assembly GCF_002201575.2). Lineage (NCBI taxonomy): Eukaryota > Metazoa > Chordata > Mammalia > Carnivora > Phocidae > Neomonachus > Neomonachus schauinslandi. The sequence continues at coordinate 36,198,680 of NC_058403.1, read as the reverse complement.
TATTTTTTACTATACTTGAAAAATTCAGGATGGGTCTTCATGTTTCCTTCTAAATGAAGCTTGGTGTTTTCAGTCTTTAAACGTCATTGGCCTGAAATTCACCATCATTAATAACTATGTGCAATGTTCTAGAGTAGTAGTTAGACATTGAAAAGGAGAACCTATAACTAAGAACTCACATCAGTGGTTCCTGGAGAATCACTGAAGACTCTGCAAAGACTTCAAGGGAAACACCTGCACTCATTCTGATGTTATTTTTATTTAGTCCTACCTTACTCCAGAGATCAGAAAATGATGAGAAATGCAATTGCTTTGGAGCTCAATGTCACAGAATTCTGACCCTGAAAACTAAGGGCTCAAGTTCTAATGAATGTGTGTGTCTCTGTGTGTTCTCTTAGCATTATTTAGGACAATTGATATTTTCTAAATAGATGACAATAAGTTAGTACAGGAAACTCATGATGGCGATTAATTTTTGTTTTATACAGCAGATGTTTGCTCAGTGCCAAATAAACCTGTTCAATTTACCCCATGTCTTAATGTACCCTATCTATTATTTACATGTGAGCACATGCACCACTGAGAAAAGGAATAGCAAGGACATGGCAGGGGTATATCAAGACATCTGGTGAGGTGATTGCTTACAAAATCATAATTCTTGGCTGCAACTCAAGACAGAAAATAATTCAGAAACAAGACCTTCTCTGTGTCTTCCTCTGTCTTCATTGCCTTGCATGTAAGACTTTATACTGTAATCGCTCTGGTTATCAGTGCAGGTATCATATATTTTTTTTGATCAAACACATTAGGAGAATGTGACACAATAAAATTAATATTTATTATTCTAAATATCATCATTGTAATAAGCATGCATAACTTATACATTAAGTAAATTCTTCATAAATTTGAGAATTCAATTTCCAACTAGTTTGTGCAAATAGTTTTGTGGGTTCCCTTCTGTATGGGTGGTAATTACAATATGGGTGTAACCTAGTTCAGTTGAGCAATGGAATCTAGAGCTTACACATCAGAAACTGTAGATGAATAGGTGGAGATATCAAAGAGATGATTTTTTTTTTAAAACAAAAAGCCTTGAGGGAATTATAAAGGAAGGATAATAAAGAGGTAATATGCTGACCTTAATTATTTTTAATTTCTTTCTCTGAGCTGCTAGCTATTTCTTCCACCTAGTATAACTACCTCAGAATTCCTTCAAGTCCATGCCAAAATGATTTTTTTTCCACCCTAGTCAAAACAGAAGCACAAACAGAGAAAATACCCATTAAGCACTTTTGTTTTTTAAAATTAACTTCTCATAACATTTATGGACCCTAATATGTAGAGAATCTTGTGCTCAGTACTATGAAGGGTACAAAGACATCATCCCTATCTCTTGGAGGATATGATGCAAACTCAAGTATGAACTCAAGTATGATACAGGCCATGCTATCTGCAAAACAAGAAGTTATTGTTATCAAGAAGGGAGCTGTTCTTTTGATAATAGACCACAAAGGTTTGAAGAAAAGGAAATTACCACATTTAAATTTGAGTAGGAGAAAAAAATAAAAGAAATTTGAGTGGGAGAGAGGACCAATAGGGCTTAAATACTGTACTGCTTGGACAAGTTTAATAGTGGTGGCACTGCATTAAACTTGTCCTGCATACATCCTAGGTCTTGGGTTATCCAGAAAATGATAAGTTGTGTCAGCTAAAGACAGCTGGAACAGAAATTAAAAAAGAAAACATAAACAAAAAACTACAAGGCTCTCTAAATCCTACAAGTTAAAAATTTTGTCCTAGATTAATTCTGTCATTAGAATAGAAGCCTCATTTAACTTAATCTTCCCTTTAGAATATTGCTGCTTTGAATTATGAATTACCAAAGTAGTCAGTCCTGATAGCAAAACTTAGGGGAAAATTGTATATTTTTCATTAAGTTGAGAAACACTATCCTCCAGACACTTTTCTCACAAAGCATTAGATCCTACAATAGGTTTTTAGAAGACTTTTTACTTGTATGTCTTAACTTTCTAATGTAAAAACCATATACATATATCTTCAATTTATAGGCTTAAAACTGCTTTGTTATTAAGAGAGTTAAGACTGTACCCTAACTTTTCAACTTGTTTTGAGTCAAGCAGAAATACTTAATTCAACCAGAGGATGTGAATATTACGTCATCTTTAAGTAAAGTTTTATTAGCTTATCCAGAATGGGAATGCAATGCAATATATCTTAATTTAGACTAGCCTTTCTAACAGTATGACAATCCTTTAATATATGGTATTTTGAATATTCTAGGTTATAAATATAATTATATTTGGTTTGTGGGGGGTTGTGATTATTCATTTCACTGAAAATTCATCATGCAAGCAATTTTGAGCTTTTATAACTAATCCAACAAAGGCCAGTATTGATTGTGACATGCAGATTTGTAAAACTTGTTTCAACATGATATAGGTTTAAAAAGTCTTTTATTTTATTGTTATTTTTATTTTTCATTTTACCAAAGTACCTGGTTAATGGAAATTTTGAATCTAGCAGAAGTCTATCAGTTTAACATTGCTGAGGTATTTCATGTTCTGTGCTGTGATTTTTTTTATCTCCCAAAATGGAAAGAGCTTCGGTGAATATTTAGTCTGGCAGGAGTGACTACAGAAAGGAACTTTTAGTGAAATTGATGGAGACAAATACTATCAGTGTTATTTCCATTGGAATTCAGAGCATGGACAAGAGCACCAATATACATATCTTTCTTATAAAGCAACTGTCACCCTATTACTTTTCAAAAATCTGGTTTTTATAATTCTCTTACTCTTTATAAGAATAATGGTAAAAAATTGTGTTATTTGCTGTGCTGTTTAATTAAAAAATTTAGAATTTGCATCATGAATACTTAAATATTTTATTTGAAAAATGACTATATTGAAATTTTTTTGTTTCTGGTTCTACATGAATGAAGACTCACTAGCAGAAATCTCTGTGGAAACCAGTGCCAGATTGGATAGGAAAATCTGAACTATAATTGATGGATTAGTTGAGGCTCAATATGGACAACTCTGAAAGTTAAAAAGACTAGGGGACCTAGTAATAGAGGGCCGCACAATTCTATGAAATTTACTTCCAAGAGTTCCACCAGGTTCTTGCAGTGTATATGTGGGAAAAATCCCCTCGTGTCCTGGCAGAGGGAAGGGAAAAGGACCATTTTGAAATACACCAGAGTACTCTGTTCTCATTAATAAGGCCTGCCCTTGGGGGAAACTAGTTAACCAGAGCCTATCCTTCTGGAGTATTATCAGAATATAACTGACTTGGGGAAAGGGAAATATCCAACTTCATTCAACTCTAGCATCGCAAGTGGGAAAAGGGAAATTCCTAACTCCAGACCACTCTAGACATTCTTTCCCATGTAAGGGGGAATCAGAAACTGAGAAATTTTTGTGATTTTCACAGTCCAGATGCATAAGCTCCCTAAGAGACTAAGACCTATTCCTAGGACCATTGGATGCTTTCCCTCATCCAACATCTTACCACATTAATAAAGGCCAGCAGTCTCCTTTACCTGGTACATCGTGTCTAGCTATCAAGAAAAAAATTACAAGACATACCAAAAGGCAAAACCACAATTTTTTTTTATTGTTATATTAATCCCCATACATTACATCATTAGTTTCAGATGGAGTGTTCCATGATTCATTGTTTGTGCATAACACCCAGTGCTCCATGCAGAACGTGCCCTCCTCAATACCCATCACCAGGCTAACCCATCCTCCCACCCCCCTCCCCAAAACCACAAATTTAGGAGACAAAACAAGTATCAGAAGTAGACATGGCAAAGATATTTGAATTGTCAGACCAGGAACTTAAAACAACTTTGATTAATATGCTGAGGGCTCCAATGGATAAAATAGATAGCTTGCAAGAACAGATGGGCAGTGTAAGCAGAGAATAGAAATTTTAAGAAAGAACCAGAAAGAAATGCTAGAGCTAAAAAACACTATAACAGGAATGAAGACTTCCTTTGATGAGTTCATTAGTAGATTGGACACAACTAAGGAAAGAATCTCTGAGCTTGAGGGTATCTCATTAGAAATCTCCAAAACTGAAAAGCAAATCAAATAATGAAGGAAAAAAAATAGAATAGGATATCCAAAGGCTGGGGGACAACTGCAAAAGATGTGACATGCAGGGAATAGGAATATTAGAATGACAGAAAGGGACAGGAATTTTTTTTTTAATTTTAAGAATGACTACAAACTTCCCTAAATTAATCTCAGAAACAAACCACAGATCTATGAAGCTCAGAGAACACCCATCAGGATAAACACCAAAAAACTAAACCTAGGCATATTGTTTCCAAATAACAGAAAATCAAAGGAGAAAAAAAAAATCCTGAAAAAAAGCTAAAGGGGGAAAAACACCATACTTATTTTTTTGTTTCAAGTTTTATTTAAATTCTAGTTAGTTAACATATAGGGTAATATTGGTTTCAAGAGTAGAATTTAGTGCTTCATCACTTACATATAACACCCAGTGCTCATCACAACAAGTGCCCTCCTTAATACCCATCACACATTTAGCTCAACTCCCCACCCATCTCCCTCCATCCACCCTCAGTTTGTTCTCTATAGTTAAGAGTCTCTTATGGTTTGCTTCCCTCTCTCTTTCTTTTATTCCTTCCCTTATAAATAAATAAAAATAAGAAATAAAACAAGTCTGTTTTATTTCTTAAATTCCACATATGAGTGAAATCATATGGTATTTATCTTTCTCTGACTGACTTGTTCACCTAGCATAGTACACTCCACATCCATCCATGTCATTGCAAATGGCAAGATTTCACTTTTTGATGGCTGAGTAATATTCCAGTGTGTGTGTGTGTGTGTGTGTGTGTGTGTGTGTGTGTGTGTGTACACACCACTTCGTCTTTATCCATCCATCAGTTGATGGACATTTGGGTTCTTTCCAAGTTTGGCTATTGTTGATAATGCTGCTATAAACATTGGGGTGCATGGGCCCCTTTGAATCAGTATTTTGTATCCTTTGGGTAAAATATCCAGTAGTACAATTGCTGGCTTGTAGGGTAGTTCTATTTTTAACTTTTTGATAAACCTCCATACTGTTCTCCAGAGTGGCTACACCAGTTTGCATTCACTAGCAGTTTAAGAGAGTTCCCCTTTCTCCAAATCTTTGCCAACATCTGTTATTTCCTGCATTGTCAATTTTAGCCATTCTGACAGGTGTGAGGTGGTATTTCATCATGGTTTTGATTTGTATTTTCCTGATGATGAGTGATGTTGAGTATCTTTTCATGTGTCTGTTAGCCATCTGTATGTCCTCTTTGGAAAAATGTCTGTTCATGTCTTCTGTCCATTTCTTAAGTGGATGATTTATTTTTGGGGTAAAACCATCATTCTTAAATAGCAATAAAGATAAGAGTTGCATCTTACTTCCCCTGAGAAACCATGCAAGAAAGAAAAAAGTAGAGTGTATATTTGAAGTGTTGACAGAAAAAAACAAAACAAAAACAAAACAAACCTAGAACTCTGTACTCTGGAAATTTTTCTATCAAAAATAAAGGAGAAGTAAATACTTTTCAGATAAACATAAATCAAGAGAATTTTTTTCCAGTAAACATACCTTGTAAGAAATATTAAATGAAGTATTTTAGAGAGAAGGAAAAAATATAGGCAAAAAACTCAGATCTACATAAAGAAAAAAAGCATTAAAGAAGGAATAAGTGAAGGTAAAATAAAAACATTTATTTTTCTTATATATATGGCACATACATAAGCATATATAATCAAATACATTATTGCTATTAGTATATGCTTATGTGTGCTTATATATACGTGAAATGAATGAAGCAATTACCCAAAGGATAGAAGGTAAGATTATTTGTTATTATAAGGTGCTGACACTACCCTTGAAGTGACATAGTGTTACTTGAACATGGACTTGTGTTAGTTGCAAATGTGTATTACAAACTCTAAGGCAACTACTACAAAAAGTAAAATAAATAAATAAAAGTAACTAATATGTGATGAAAGGAGAGAAAATTATATAAAATGCTTGATTAAAACCCCTCAAGGCAGGAAAAAAGTAGAAGGCAAAAGTAAGAACAAAGAAAAAAATAAGATAGTGATCCAAATATATCAATAATTGCTTTGAATGTCAATGATCTAAATGCATAAATTAAAAGACAGAGATTGTCAGAGTCATTCAAAAATTGATACCCACCTATACGTTGTCTACAAGAATCCTGCTTTAAATAAAAAGACATATAAATTAAAAGTAAATAGATGGAAAAAATATGCCATGCTAACGCTAATCAAAAGAAAGCAGAAGCTTTATTAATATCAGACAGTGCAGACTTCAAAACAAGGAAAGTTGTAAGGGACATAAAGTTATCAGAGACATTACATAATGATAAATGGGTCAATTCTTTAGAAAAAGTAACAATCCTTAACATGCATATGTCTAACAACAGAGTGTCAATCTATGAGTGTCAAAAACTGTTAGAACTGGAAAGAGAAAAAGATGAATTCACTATCATAGTTCAACAACCCTCTATCAGAAAAGGACAAATCCAGCAGCCAGAAAATCAGTAGGGACACAGTTGAACTCAATAGCACCATAAACCAAGTACATCTATAGACTACTTCATCCAACAAGAGCAAAATACACATTCTCAAGCTCATATGGAACATTCACCAAGACAGACTATATACTGGGTCATAAATCACACCTTAACAAGTTAAAAATAGAAATCATACAATATCTACTTTTATTTATTTAGTTTTTAAGTTTTTATTTGAATTCTAATTAGTTAACATACAGTGTAAAATTAGTTTCAGGTGTACAATATAGTGATTCAGTACTTCCATACAGCACCCGGTGCTCATCACAAGTGCACTCCTTAATCCCCATCACCTATTTCACCCATTCTCCCACCCACCTCCCCCTGATAACCACCAGTTTGTTCTCTATGGTTAAGAGTCTGTTTATTGGTTTGCCTCTCTCTTTTTTTCCCCCTTTGCCTGTGTGTTTTATTTCCTAAATTCCATGTGTGAGTGAAATCCACAATGGAATTAAACTAGAAATTAGTAACAGAAAGGTAACTGGAAAAATCCCGAAATATGTGGAGATTAAACAACATATTTCTAAGTAACACATGGTTCAAAGAAGAAATATCAAAAAAAAATTAAAAAATAGTTTGAACTAATTGAAAATAAAAATACCCTGGAGGAGCAAGATGGTGGAGGAGTAGGAGACCTAAATTTCATCTGGTCCCAGGAATTCAGCTAGATAGTTATCAAACTATTCTGAACACCTATGAACTCAACAGGAGATTGAAGAAAAGAATAGCAGCAACTCTCTGAATAGAAAAACGACCACTTTCTGGAAGGTAGGACGTGCAGTGAAGTGAATCCCAGGTGATATATGGCAAGACAGACAGCAGGGCAGGTTGACAGATGTCAACTGGCTACTGGCAAGTGACAGAGCAGTGGAGCTCAAAATCGGAACTTTTAGAAGTCTGCTCGGCTGAGGGACATTGCTCCAGTGGCTAAGCTGGGGGTGGAACCCTCTCTGGGACAGTGTGGTCTCAGGACCCTCGAGGTCACAGAAAGACCAGGGGTGCCTGAGTGTGGCAGAGCTCCCAGGTATCAGAGCAGGGAAGCTGGCTGCAAAGACAGAGCCAAGAAGCAGGCTCTCAGCTCAGTGTTGCCATAAATCATGATCTGCAGGACAGTTGGGCCCCTGCTCTTTGAGCAGGGACCCAACAAGTGGCAGATCCGGGGAGAACCCCCTTCATCCCCTGGGACGAGCAGCGTGGGAGTACACTGCAGGAATCTGCTGGGTTTACTCCAAACCGGGTCGTGTGCCAGAGATAGAAAGGCTCAGTCACAGGCCGGGTAAGCATGGAGTGTGGCCAGAGACTGGGGAGACGGGAGTGATTGACTGCTTTTCTCTTGGGGCTCACTGAGAAGTGGGGCCCCAAGCTCTCAGCTCCTCCGAGGAGAGATTGGGAGGCTGCCATTTGCACTCTTGTCCTCCAAAAGCTGTACAGAAAGCTTGCAGGGAAAAAAAGCTCCCAAGAGAAAACCTGAGCAGATTACTTAGCTTGGCGCCTGTCAAGGGCAGGGCAATTCCAGCTCTGGCAAAGACATTTGAGGACCACTGCAACAGGCCCCTCCCCCAGAAGATCAGCAAGAACAGCCTGCCAAGACCAATTTTACTGATCAATGACAAATGCAGAACTCCAGCACCAGGGGAATACAGCACATAGAATTCATGGTTTTTTTCCCATGATTCTTTAGTCTTACAAAGTTAATTTTTTAAATTTTCTTTTATTTCTTTTTCAATTTTTTTAATTAATCTTTTTCCCTTTTTTTTTTTTAAAGATTTTATTTATTTGAGAGAGAGAGACTGAGAGAGCACATGAGAGGGGGGAGGGTCAGAGGGAGAAGCAGACTCCCCGCTGAGCAGGGAGCCCGATGCGGGACTCGATCCAGGGACTCCTGGATCATGACCTGAGCTGAAGGTGGTCGCTTAACCAACTGAGCCACCCAGGTGCCCTCTTTTTCCCTTTTCCAAACAACATCTTATCAATCCCTTTTTAAACAACTTTTTTATTTTTCATTTTTAGAGTCATATTTTATCCCTTCATTGTAGTTAACCTTATTTTTGGTATATATATAAGTTATTTTTTCTTTTTTTTAATTTCCCTTTTTTCTTTTTTCAACCAACTTCTTATCAATTCCTTTTATGATATCTTTTATAATTTTCATCTTTACAGTCAGAGTCCATCCCTTCATCATATTTACCCTTATTTTTGTATATATATAAGTTTTTCTTTCATTAAAATTTTGGGAGGCAGTTTCCTCTAACAGACCAAAATACACCCAAAATCTAGTGTGTGGCACAGATCTATTCACCAGCCTGATCATATTTGATCATATTCTTTTTTTTTTCTTTTACTTTTTTCTTTCTTTGTCTTTCTTTTCCCCTGTTTCGGATCTCTTCTGATTTGTTTAGTGTATATTTTCTTGGGGTCGTTGTTACCCTGTTAGCATTTGGTTCTGTCATTCATCTATTCTCCTCTGGATAAAATGGATGGAAAAACTCACCTCAAAAAAAAAAAAAAAGAACAAGAGGCACTACCGACTGCAAAGGACCTAATCAATACAGACATTAATAAGATGTTGGAACTAGAGATCAGAATGTCGATTATAAAGATACTAGCTGGACTTCAAAAAAGCATAGAAGATACAAGAGAAACTCTTTCTGGAGAAATAAAAGAACTAAAATCTAACTAAGTTGAAATCAAAAAGGCATTTAATGAGGTGCAATCCAAAATGGAGGCTCTAACCGCTAGGATAAATGAGGCAGAGGAGAGAATTAGTGATATAGAAGACCAAATGATGGAGAATAAGGAAGCTGAGAAAAAGAGATAAACAACTACGGGATCATGAAGGCAGAATTCGAGAGATAAGTGATACCATAAGATGAAAAAATATTAGAATAATTGGGATCCCAGAAGAAGAAGAAAGACAGAAAGGGGCAGAAGGTATACTGAGCAAATTACAGTGGAGAACTTCACTAATTTGGGGAAGGAAACAGGCATCAAAATCCAGGAGGCACGGAGAACCCCTCTCAAAATCAATAAAAATAGGTCAACACCCGACATCTAATAATAAAACATACAAGTCTCAGAGACAATGAGAAAATCCTGAAAGCAGCTCGGGACAGGAGGTCTGTAAACTACAATGGTAGAAACATTAGATTGGCAACAGACCTATTCACAGAGACCTGGTAGGCCAGAAAGGACTGGCATGATATATTCCGAGCACTAAACGAGAAAAATATGCAGCCAAGAATACTATATCCAGCTAGGCTGTCATTGAAAATAGAAGGAGAGGGCGCCTGGGTGGCTCAGTTGGTTAGGCGACTGCCTTCGGCTCAGGTCATGATCCTGGAGTCCCGGGATCGAGTCCCGCATCGGGCTCCCTGCTTGGCAGGGAGTCTGCTTCTCCCTCTGGCCCTCCCCCCTCTCATGTGTTTTCTCTCATTCTCTCTCTCTCAAATAAATAAATAAAATCTTTAAAAAAAAAGAAAAAAAAAAAGAAAATAGAAGGAGAGATAAAAAGCTTCCAGGACAAACAAAAACTAAAAGTATTTGCAAACACAAAACCAGCCCTGCAAGAAATATTGAAAGGGATCCTCTAAGCAAGGAGAGAGCCTAAAAGTAACATAGACCAGAAAGGAACAGAGGCAATATACAATAACAGTCACCTTCCAGGCAATACAATGGCACTAAATTCATATCTTTCAATAGTTACCCTGAATGAAATGAGCTAAATGCCCCAATCAAAAGACACAGGCTATCAGATTGAATAAAAAAACAAGACCCATTGATATGCTGTCTGCAAGACACTCATTTTAGACCCAAAGACACCTCCAGATTGAAACTGTGGGTGTGGAAAAACATTTACCATGCTAATGGACATCAAAAAAAATCTGGGGTGGCAATCCTTATATCAAACAAATTAGATTTTAAACCAAAGACTATTATAAGAGATGAGGAAGGACACTATATCATACTTAAATGGTCTATCCAAAAGAAGATCTAACAATTGTAAATAGCTATGCCCCTAACTTGGGAGAAGCCAATTAAATAAGCCAATTAATAACAAAATCAAAGAAACACACCAATAAAAATACAATAATAGTAGGGGATTTTAACAACCCCCTCACTGAAATGGACATATCATCTAAGCAAAAGATCAACAAGGAAATAAAGACTTTAAATGACCCACTGGACAAATGGACTTCACAGATATATTCAAAATATTCCATCCCAAAGCAACAGAATACACATTCTTCTCTAGTGATCAAGAAACATTCTCCAGAATAAATCACATCCTAGGTCACAAATCAGGTCTCAACCTGAGACTGGGACCAAAAGACTGGGATCATTCCCTGCATATTTTCAGACCACAATGCTTTGAAACTAGAACTCAATCACAAGAGGAAAGTCGGAAAGAACTCAATTACATGGAGGCTAAAGAGCATCCTACTAAAGAATGAATGGGTCAACCAGGAAATTAAAGAAGTATTTAAAAAATTCATGGAAACCAATGGAAATGAAAACACAACTGTTCAAAATCTTTGGGATGTAGCAAAGGCAGTCCTAAGAGGAAAGTATATAGCAATACAAGCCTTTCTTAAGAAACAAGAAAGGTCTCAAATACACAACCTATCCCTATACCTAAAGGAGCTGGAGAAAGAGTAGCAAATAAAGCCTAAACCCAGCAGGAGAAGAGAAATAATAAAGATCAGAGCAGAAATCAATGAAATAGAAACCAAAAGAACAGTAGAACAGATCAACAAAAGTACAGCTGGTTCTTTGAAAGAATTGACAAGATTGATAAACCCCTGGCCAGACTTATCAAAAAGAAAAGAGAAAGGACCCAAATAAATAAAATAATGAATGAAAGAGGAGAGATCACAACCAATTCCAAAGAAACACAAACAATTATAGGAATATATTATGAGCAACTATATGCCAGTAAATTAGATAACCTGGAAGAAATGGATGCATTCCTAGAGATGTATAAACTACCAAAACTGAAACAAACTGAGGGTTGCTTGAGTGGTGGGCATGGGAGGGATGGGGTGGCTGGGTGATAGACATTGGGGAGGGTATGTGCTATGGTGAGTGCTGTAAATTGTGTAAGACTGTTGAATCACAGACTTGTACCTCTGAAACAAATAATACATTATATGTTAAAAAAAAAAAAAAGAAGAAGATAGCAGGAAGGGAAAAATGAGGGGGGGGAATTGGAGCGGGAGATGAACCATGAGAGACTATGGGCTCTGAGAAACAAACTGAGAGTTCTAGTCGTGAGGGGGTTGGGGGATGGATTAACCTGGTGATGCGTAGTAAAGAGGGCATGTACTGAATAGAGCACTGGTGTTATATGCAAACAATGAATCATGGAACACTACACCAAAAACTAATGAGGTAATGTATGGTGATTAACATAATGTAATAATAAAAAAAAATCTGCCAACAAACAAGAGCCCTGGCCGGATGGCTTTCCAGGGGAATTCTACCAAACACTTAAAGAAAATTAATACCTATTCTTCTGAAACTGTTCCAAAAAATAGAATGGGAGGAAAACTTCCAAACTCATTCTATGAGGCCACCATTACCTTGGTCCCCAAACCAGACAAAGACCCCATCAAAAAGGAGAATTACAGAACAATATCCTTGATGAACATGGATGCAAAAATTCTCACCAAAATACTAGCCATAGGATCCAACAGTACATTAAAAGGATTATTCACCAGGACCACGTGGGATTGATCCCTGGGCAGCAAGGTTGGTTCAACATACACAAATCATTCAGTGTGATACAATACATTAATAAAAGAAAGAACAAGAACCATATGATCCTCTCAATAAATGCAGAAAAAGCATATGACGAAGTACAGCATCCTTTCTTGATTAAAACTCCTCCGAGTGTAGGGATAGAGGGTACATAACTCAATATCATGAAAGCCATCTATGAAAAACCCACAGCGAGTATCATTCTCAATGGGGAGAAAAAATGAGAGCTTTCCCCCTAAGGTCAGGAACATGGCAGGGATGTCCACTATCACCACTGCTATTTAACATAGTACTAGAAGTCTTAGCCACAGCAATCAGACAACAAAAAGATATTAAAGGCATCTGAATTGACAAAGAAGAAGTCAAACTCTCATTCTTTGCAGATGATATGATACTTTATGTGGAAAACCCAAAAGACTCCACCCCAAAACTGCTAGAACTCATCAGGAATTCAGTAAAGTGGCAGATTATAAAATCAATGCACAGAAATCAGTGGCATTCCTATACACCAACAACAAGACAGAAGAAAGAGAAATTAAGGAGTCGATCCCATTTACAATTTCACCCAAAACCATAAGATACCCAGGAATAAATCTAACCAAAGAGGCAAAGAATCTGTACTCAGAAAACTATAGAATACTCATGAAAGAAATTGAGGAAGACACAAAGAAATGGAAAAACGTTCCATGCTCATGGATTGGAAGAACAAATATTGTGAAGATGTCAATGCTACCTAGAGCAATGTACACATTTAATGCAATCCCTATCAAAACATCATCAACTTTTTTCAAAGAAATGGAACAAATAATCCTAAAATTTGTATGGAACCAGAAAAGACACAAAATAGCCAGAGGAATGTTGAAAAAGAAAAGCAAAGCTGGTGGCATCACAATTCTGGACTCAAGCTCTATTACAAAGCTGTCATCATCAAGACAGTATGGTACTGGCACAAACACAGACACACAGATCAATGGAGCACAATAGGGAACCCAGAAATGGACCCTCAACTCTATGGTCAACTAACCTTCGACAAAGCAGGAAAGAATGTCCAATGGAAAAAAGACAGTCTCTTCAACAAATGGTGTTGGAAAATTGGACAGCCCCATGCAGAATGAAACTGGACCATTTCTTTACACCACACACAAAAATAGACTCAAAATGGTTGAAAGACCTAAATATGAGACAGGAGTCCATCAAAATCCCGAAGGAGAACACAGGCAGCAACCTCTTCGCCCTCAGCTGCAGCAACTTCTTCCAAGAAACATTGCCAAAGGCAAGGGAAGCAAGGGCAAAAATGAACTATTGAGACTTCATCAAGATAAAAAGCATTTGCACAGCAAAGGAAACGGTCAACAAAACCGAAAGACAACCGACAGAATGGGAGAAGATATTTGCAAAAGACATATCAGATAAAGGGCTAGTATCCAAAATCTATAAAGAACTTATCAAACTCAACACCCAAAGAACAAATAATCCAATCAGGAAATGGGCAGAAGACATGAACAGACATTTTTCCAAAGAAGACATCCAAATGGCCAACAGACACATGACAAAGTGCTCAACATCACTCAGCATCAGGGAAATCCAAATCAAAACCTCAATGAGATACCACCTCACACCAGTCAGAATGGCTAGAATTAACAAGTCAGTAAACGACAGATGTTGGCGAGGGTGCAGAGAAAGGGGAACCCTCCTACACTGTTGGTAGGAATGCAAGCTCGTGCTGCCACTCTGGAAAACAGTATGGAGGTTCCTCAAAAAGTTGAAAATAGAGCTACCGTACGACCCAGCAATTGTACTACTGGATATTTACCCCAAAGATACAAATGTAGTGATCCAAAGGGGTTCGTGCACCCCGATTTTTATAGCAGCAATGTCCACAATAGCCAAACTGTGGAAAGAGCCAAGATGTCCATTGAAAGATGAATGGATAAAGAAGATGTGGTATATATATATACAATGGAATATTATGCAGCTATCAAAAAACTGAAATCTTGCCATTTGCAATGATGTGGATGGAACTAGAGGGTATTATGCTGAGCGAAATGAGTCAATCAGAGAAAGACATGTATCATATGATCTCACTGCTATGAGGAATTCTTAATCTCAGGAAACAAAATGAGGGTTGGTGGAGTGGTGGGGGGTGGGAGGGATGGGGTAGCTGGGTGATGAATGCTGGGGAGGGTATGAGCTATGGTGAGCGCTGTGAATTGTGTAAGACTGATGAATCACAGACCTGTGCCCTTTGAAACAGATAATACATTATATGTTAATAAAAAAAAAAGAAGATAGCAGGAAGGGAAAAATGAAGAGGGGGAAATCGGAGGGGGAGATGAACCATGAGAGACTATGTACTCTGAGAAAGAAACAGGGTTCTAGATGGGAGTGGGGTGGGGGATGGGTTAGCCTGGTGATGGGTATTAAAGAGGGCAGGTATTGAATGGAGCACTGGGTGTTATATGCAAACAATGAATCATGGAACACTACATCAAAACTTAATGATGTAATGTATGGTGATTAACATAACATAATAAAATAAAATTTAAAAAAACACAAATTACCAAAATTTGTGGGATGAAGCAAAAGGAGTGCTTAGAGGAAAATTTATGGCATTTAACGCATATGTTAGAAAAGAAGATCTAAAATCAATAATCTTAAGTTTCCAATTTAGGAAACTAGAAAAAAAAAAAGAGTAAATTAGATCCAAAATAAATAGAAGAGAAGAAATAATAAGAATTAGAGCAGAAATTAATGCAATCAAAAACAGGAAATCTATAAGGAATTCAACAAAATCAAAAGTTGGCTTTTTGAAGCCATCAATAAAATTGGTATGTGTCTAGCCAGGCTAACTAAGGAAAATAAAAGAGAGAAGACACAAATTATTAACAGAAATGAAAAAGGGACATCAGTATACCCCATGGACATTAAATGGATAATAAAAACATACTCTGAACAGCTCTCTCCCCACAAATTTAATAACCTGGATGAAATGAACCAATTCCTTGAAATTCATTAGCTTACCAAACTCACATAAGAAGAAATAGACAATTTGAATAGGCCTATAGCTATTAAAGAAACTGAAACAGTGGGTGCCTGGGTGGCTCAGTTGGTTAAGCGACTGCCTTCGGCTCAGGTCATGATCCTGGAGTCCCAGGATCAAGTCCCGCATCGGGCTCCCTGCTCAGCAGGGAGTCTGCTTCTCCCTCTCCCGCTCCCCCCTCTTGTGCTCTCTCTCTCTCTCTCAAATAAATAAATAAAATCTTAAAAAAAAAGAAACTGAAACAGTAATTAACCTCCCTAAATAGAAAGCATCAGGCCCAGATGGGCTCACTAGTGAGTTCTTCTAAATATTTAAAGAAATGAAACCAGTTCTCTTTTATAATCCCTTTCAGAGGACAGAAGTAGAAAGAATACTTTCTTACTTATTCTAGGAGGCCAGCATTACTGTAATACAAAACCAAGGAAATACATTACAAAAAAAGGAACTGCAGACCAATTTCTTTCATGACTATGGATGCAAAAATCCTCAACAAAATATTAGCAAATTGATTCTACCAATGTATAAGAGGAATTACAATGCCTTTACTGATGTGATTTATCCCAGATATGCAAGGCTGGTTCAACATTTATAAGTCAGTTAAGGTAATCCATCACATCAACAGGTTAAAACAGAAAAATTACATGATCATATCACTAGGTGCAGCAAAAGCATTTGGCAAAAATTGAACACACATTTATAACAAAAACTCTCAGTAAACTAGGAACGGACGGGAGCTTTCTCTACTTGGTAAAGATTATAAAAACCTACAGGTAACACCACAGTTAATCATGAGAAACCTGAAGCTTTTCCATTAAGATCAGGAACAAGACAAGGATATCCTCTCTCCTTTTCAACATCTTTCTTTGATTCTATCAACTACTATTTTTATATTAAAATTAATAAATTAACAAATTTTATTAATTTAATTTTGTAACAATAACATTGTTTCCTTTTGTGAATATTTACACTTTTAAGAAATGTTTATGTAAAAATCAGTAGACACACTTTCTTAGCATATCTTTAGTCATCCTTTTTTTTTTTTTTTAGATTTTTCTTTTCTTTAATTTTAGAGAGACCGCATGAGCTGGAGGGGTAGAGAGAGAGAAAGAGAGAATCTTAAGCAGACTCTTTGCTGAGCATAGAGCCCAATGCAGGGCTAGATCTCACGACCCTGAGATCGTGACCTGAGCCAAAACCAAGAGTCAGACGCTTAACTAACCGACTGCACCACCCAGGCGCCCCCGCTTTATTCAACCTTTAGGGAGGCATGCTGTATAGCCAGCTAGGAGGGCCTGGGGGCTTATTCAGCATCCCTATGACATCTACATCCCTATTTTATGAAAACTGCAGGAGGAATACAAGTAGTTGTCTTCTAGTTAGTTCTGATGAGAAGAGCAAGGAAATTGTGACATAAAGTTCAAAATTTCAAGGGCCCTTTCCCCCATATCTTTCTTATTTTTTTTAAAACCTCACTTTATACCAAGGAATTCATTTTAATCTAAAATGTTCATAAAATGTTTATATTCAAATCTACATTTTACTTCACCTATAAGTCAGAATGATAATGTAGCAATCTCTTTGACTTCGCTTCTACTCTAGTTTTAAAATTATGAACATTGCTTATTATGCAGAGATTTTATTTCAAAAAAACTATTTTTAAGAAATATTGGAAATGTTCAAATAGGAACTTCCTTCTCCTTTTCATTTATTTAAATTTTAGAGAGAATGAGAGGGGATGAGAGGCAGAGGGAGAGAGAGAATCTTAAGCAGGGTCCACACCCAGCACAGAGCCTGACACAGGACTTGAACTCAAGATCCTGAGATTATGACCTGAGCTGAAATCAGGGGTCAGATGCTTAACCAACTGAGCCACCCAGGCACCCCAGGAAGTTTCTTCTCCTAAAACTGGTAAGTGTTAATGACTTAAAAATCAGGCAAGAAATAAAAAGAAAGTTCTGGAAATAGGAAAAAAAAATATCCTAATTGCATTGAAAAATGAAAATATTTTATATCACTAATGAAATAAGCAATTTATGTGTATAAAGTACAAAATGAAAGATTTCTACAATACAGTATTCAATATGAATATTTTAGCTGTATGATGAATTCATCTCTTTTAATATAGATGAATTTAGGATATTTATTATCAATTTTACATTATTAGAAACAAAGCTAAAAAAAAATCCTTTCCATATATCTTTGCATACTTCTCTGAGGACCTCTTTGGGATAAATTTTTGTAATAAAAATTCTGTAAAAAGTAGTAAAGGGACATATAATATTTAAATGTTAAGCATATTACCCATTGCCACCTGGAAGGTTATACCCAATTACACCATATCAATTATATGTTAGAATTTTTGTATTCACAAGATCACAGCCGTATTAATTATTTTCTCTATATAAACTGGCATGTGTAAAAATGGTTATATTTTGGATTTTTTTGATTATCAGGAAGATAGAATAATTCTGCTCTTATTGGGCATTTCCTTTTTTAAACTGACAGTTTTCTATAAGAGTACTTAAAATATTAAGGATATTTTCCATTATGTTTTATCCATGTGGCAAAAATATTTTTTTTATTTTATGATTTGTTTATTTTTTTCCAGCTTTATTGCAATTTGACATATAACATTATATCATTATGTTAGTTTAATGTAATGTAATCAATGTAATGATTTCATTTATATATATATATATTGTAAAATGCTTACCACAATAAGGCTAGTTATTTACCATTTTGTTGTTGTTGCAGTGAGAATATTAAATCTCTCATAGCAACTTTCAAGTATGATACAGTATTGTTAACTGTAATCACCATGCTGTACATTTTATACCTGAAACTTACCTTATAATTGAAAGTTTGTACCCTTTGACCAACATCTCCCTATTTTTCCCACTTTTTGGCCCCTGGCAACACCATTGTTCTTTTTGTTTCTGAGCTTTATGTTTTTAGATGCCATATATAAGTGAGATCACACAGTATTTGTCTTTCTATGTCTACCTTATTTTACCTTGCATAATGCCCTCAAAGTCCATTCATGTTGTTAATGGTATCATTTCCATTTCTTTTTTTTTTGTCCTGAAGAATATTCCAGTGTGTGTGTGTGTGTGTGTGTGTGTGTATCTCATAACTTTTTAGTTGAAAGATTGTCAGCAGGAGAGACTGAGGTATATAGTATGTATGCTTGGAAATTAAAATGCCCCTTCTTCTCAATTTTTATTTTGGAGAGTTTTCTGGACAGTGGGAAGTTTTTCATTTGTCCTTATGTCCTAGTCTAGATAGTCTTAGGCAGGTTTAGTGTCTCTGAGTCTCAGAGATAGGCCTTTCTCAGTGATCTGCCTGCCCCCCTTTGCAGTGCTGGGATATCACTAATCATCTGGTATCAGGAGAATTTACTGCCTCTGCTCCAGGGGTTATAGGTTCCCATATTCCTCCACTTCATTTTTTCTTTCCTCAACAACAGTGGCTCTCCATCTGTGACCAAAAAGAGAAAAAGTTTGCAGCCTGACTCCCAGGGGCTTAAGAGTTTTCTTTTCTCTTCTATTCTTCCTTCCTCCCTCGCTCCCTTCCTCCCTCGCTCCCTTCCTCCCTCCCTCCTTCCCTTCCTTCCTTCCTTCCTTCCTTCCTTCCTTCCTTCCTTCCTTCCTCCCTCCCTCCTTCCCTCACTTCCTTCCTTTCTGTCTTTTTTTTTTTCCAGGAAAAGGTTTGAGCAGAGTTCCTGTATTTTCTACACAAGCAGTACTTTCCTCTCTCCCAGACCTGTATCATTGAGAGACACTGTCTGATTTTCCGTCCTACCCTCATATTTCTTATGAGTACCTAATGAAAGTCTATGAAGTAGAATCTGAGGAGAGAGGCACAAACCCCACTTGTGTCTGTGGCTCCCTGAGGTTCTGTACTATCATGAAAGGCAACATTTAGCTGTTAGCAATTAATGAAAAAAATGTATCTGAATTCTTATTCATTTGCATTGCAGCCCAGTCTTTGTTTTATTGTCACAGTTGTGCCAGTTTTCTCCTCTAAGTGAAGGCAGGAACCTCAAAGACTATTTGGGTGTCCTGCAACCTTAACTCTCTAATGGGTTTTTGATTTTGAGATTATCTGGCTCTTACTGGTTGTTAGATTTGAAGGAACACTTTTTCCTGCTTTCTACATCCTAAGAGTAAATGAGAAGTAACCTTTTAGATATATTTTAAAGTTTTTAATTGCAGTTTCCAGATGGCATACATTTGTCATTTGAACTTTGGAGGAACATTTGGAGGCTTAAGTGTCTCTTCAGGACACCAAGAAAGAATTGACATTTATTTAAGGAACCAGACATCATGAAATCATTCCCAAGGATAATTTTAGTTTGCCTTTATACTCAACCTGAAAAATGGTCTTCAAGTCTATACAGCTTGCCCCTTAGGTAAACTTAATATTTCTTTACATCTGCGCCACTGTTTAATTGAACGTTCTCCAATGCCAACATCTAAAAAAAGTTCCAATTGGAAATTATAATATGTTATAGTAGGAAGCAAAACTAATATTGCTATTTGAGTCCCACTTTTACCAGCTATTAGAAGGCAAGTCTCCTAACTTTTCTCATCCTCAGCAAATATAGGCAATAATTTCTATTTCTAGGGGTGTGGAAAGGATGACAATTGTACATATGCCAAGCATCATAAAATATAAAGTGCTATAAAGTAGTATTTTTCTGACATAAGATATCTAGAAAATTTCACTTCAAATCTATTTCAGGGGAGCAAAAAAGTAAAAGTTATATGAAACAACATTGGTAGGTGCGTCTTTTATTATTAAACAGTTCAACTATATCACTAGCTAATATCTTCTTTATGTTGAATACTTCATCAACAAAAATAAAACACTAATGTTTCTCGTGTATACCAGTAGTATACTTTTTCAAGCATAAAGAAAAATTTTCAGTTACAAAACTGGTATTGAAGAGATACTTTCTAATATATACCAATATTTTGAAGAGAAAAATAATTCAAAGTATAAAATGTTAACTTACCTTCTTTATGCCAGGAACTATTATAAGTATATTGCAGGTACTTGAAAGGAAACATGGGGTACTTGGACCTTCAATGTTGGAACTATAAACAAAAGTGAGAACAGGGTTAAAGGAACCAACAAGTAATGGTAAACTACTCAGAAACTATTAAAAATAGTTATATCTTAATACCCCTTAGGTCTGCAGAAGCAAAAAGAGAAAGCAATAATCTATATCTGCTGAGAGCTTTAGTCTTGAAATAGCAGCCATGATACAGGAGCTCTGGTTAGGTAGAAGATTGGGGCCACCACCAAACTACAGACCCCAGTGACCCCAAAAGAATAACACTACCTGTTTCTCCTCATGCTTTAATGTCCTGTGAATGAATCCCATTGGATCAAAGCAAAGGGAAGCCCGATTTCAACAGACTACAGATGAGCAAGTCAGTGGAGATCGGCTCCTGTAGTACAAAACAGGGCAGAAAAGAGCCAAGAGTGGATCTGGACAAGCCAGCAAAAAATATCTAGCTTGCTATGTTTATTAGTTACTATTTCTTGTTCAACTTCAGCTGCTTAATATGCACTGCTAATTATCTATGAACCCTCTTCTCTCTAATAAACTAAGGAACAGATTATCTCATCTATATTGAACACTCATCTCAATTGGTAATCAATGGCCTTAATTCCCCAAAATTTCATCTGAAATATTCTTAGTCTAGTCTAAGTTTGAAGTTAAGACTTTGAGAACTCCTGCAGTCCCAGCTGGGAGCCATACACCAGTCTACTCTCCCACTTCCACGCAAATTCACCCGTTGAGGATGCTGGATCACTTATTGGCACCTTTGCAAAAGTCTCTTGTTTTTTGTAGGTCTCCATGATGTAGAAATTTAGGATAGTAATGCAGAAAAAAAGGATTATTTCTGCCACTAGTCATCAGTCTGTGACTGTTTTGAATACTTCCCCATTTTTAGAGGACTGAGTCCTTTATAATTTTATCTTTAATGATTTTCCTATCCATATTGTCACCTGGTTCATGTCCAAAGCTGTTTAAGGAAAGAGGTAAAGATCTAATGGGTCCCTTTCTGTTCTTTTTGGATTGGGATACATAGAGATGATGCAGTGTGGTGTATGTGGGAGTTTGTGCCATCCTACTGTGCCTACTGTTGGATTTATGTCTGTTGTTAGGGCATCACTCCATGGAGATAAGTTTAAAAGAAGAAAACTAACCATTTTCAGATATCAAGTAGGAAAATAAAGAAGAAGGGACATAATGGAATAAGACACCTGACTGGGAAAAAAAATGAGAGGGAAAAGAGTATCATTACTAAGGCAACAAAAGATAAGTTGAAATATGAGAGCTACTACATTCCACTCAAATTTGGATTAATATTTTTCATAGGGTAGGGAGCATTTTCCTAAAGGAATAGACTTAAATGTGGACCTTGAACAACTGAACACAAAAACATTTTCTTTGTCCTGAGTCAAACTTACTTTGCTTTTTTAATACCATAAGGAAAAGACAGCTTGGATTTCAAACTGATTCTTTAAGCAGTAGAGCTGTATAAATCTTTATGTAAAAGATCTCATGTCTCATTTGATTTTGAAAATGGTACAGTTAATAATCAGAACTCTGTTTATTAAAACTATAAACTGAATCTTATAAAATCTGTGCTTGACAAGAATTGTGTTTAAAAAAATATTCATGTGGAATATTTCCCAGATTATCCATCTGTGTTTCTAATTTATTCCACTAAGGATAAAAATGCCAGGGTTGTAGAGTAGGAATATGATGACTGAATTCATGAGAAGTGGTTAGACTAAATTTGATACGAAATAATTATGGCGGATGCCCCTTCAAAAAAATCTGGCTGTAAATGTGTATAGCTAAAAATAGAATTTTGGAGTTAAGCTTTCTAGAAGCAAAACACATGGAATATTATTTATGAATTACAAAATACAATGGGGTGACAGGATCATCATTTGAAATGACTGCTTCCTCCAGGCAGCAAAAACAGGTAACAAAAACATCAGTTGGAAGGAATCATAAATCACCAGTTTCTAATAAAATTTGAGGCTAATAAAGAACTATAATAAATACTGCAAGTCCTTCATGAAGTATATACCGTAAGTGGGAAGGAAAAGAGATAATGCCTGTAATTAAAACATGACGGCATCTTAATAGAAAAAAAATATTTAAGAAATTCAGTTTCACCACTACTCTTGTATAATTCAGAGTTTCTATTTATATCTGTAAACCATGGTGACAAAAAGCAGTGTAACCTATTTTAAACTAACCTATAGTTGCATCTAATTTTGATGAACTCCATGAATAGGGTTTAGTGCCCAGAGATCATTCGAGTATGTGGTTTTACCTATGATAAAGCCTCATAGCATGTGAACTAAGCCTCCTGATGTTCTATTAGGGAAGTACTTAAGACAACTCAGCTTTTGTAATTGTGTTTGAGGTTTTAGGACACCTTTGGTGATCTGTTTCCAAGAATGTTTGATGAAATAGTATGATTAAATGTCTCTAAGAATATTTCTGAAATACGTGCTTGATTTGTATCTTCTGAAACACTTAGTTTAAAGTCTACCCATTAGGGAAAGAAATATATTATTTTAAAGCTCATTAGCCATAGTGCAAGTAAGAACACATAAAGCAATTAAAATATGTTTAGTTCAGTGCACCTGTAAGTAGAAAAAAGTTTCAAGCATGCTCTTATGTGCTTTTGGTGTAATAACAATAAGAGAATCACATCAAATTATCTAATTTTTATTCATGCATGCCTAGATAGGAACAGGGATTGAATTAATTGTCCATAGATTTTTCAATTGGATCTAGAAGGGAAGGCCTGTACAAATTGGTCCCAAAAGAATCAAAACCACTGTTATAGCATCATAATTACAGTTCACTTGAATATACCTTATAGAGAGAACTGTTCTTTTTTCATATAAGAAATATTTACCTATTGAGCGCATTGCTATTTTCATTCTTATTACCTCATTGTGCTTTTCTCTGAGTGAATTCAAGAGGTAAAAAATTTATATATTTTTCCTTTTCCTCATTATTTTAATATGTAAATGTTTTAACTTTTAGTTGAATAATATTTATTTTGTAATATTCAAGGATAGCATAGACATAGAGATTAGGAAAATATTTTCAGAATATTATAATCAATTTAAGTAAAATAATTTCATCTTAATGAGCATTCTAAAACTACATGACTATAAGTCAGCTTTTCTGGATCTGGTGAAGGAATTTGGCTGGCTGTAGGGATTATGGTCAGTTACTTTGGTCACAATAAAGATATAATGAATTGTTACATAACATAATATGCAATTATTTAATATATATGGGTGTGTATATATGTTAAGTATATGTTAATATGTTTATATATTAAATATATGTATAGATATATTTAAGGAAACATAGTATTTAATATACATGATCATAATATAAGTTCTCTTATAAAAAATTATAAAATTAATGATCAGCTACTTTTCTGGTTTTCAAAATGTGCAGTCAGATCTGTCATAAAACAACCTGACCATTAATACCAAGTTTAAACAAACAAAAATACTTTATGTAAGAACTAATGTTATCTTTATAGATCATTGAAAGTTGTTTTTTCCCCCCAGGTCTCCCAATGTTAAGAAATTAACTTTGCATTAAAGCTTGGAAGTCAGTTATTATTTATAAAAGAAAATGCTCTATGGGAGCAAAACTACTAACAGTGGAAGGGGCAATGGAAGTAAGTGCTCAGAAGAACAATTGTCTCTGTAATAATATTTGGCATGATAATAAAAATGTGAGTACTTATGGCAACCCTTAGCTGTTACCTCTAGGGACATGATTTTACTTGTGGAAAAGAAGAATTATCTTTTCAAGCTAATAATCCTAAAATACAGGGAAGGTCAATCAATTAATTGGGAAAAGAAAGAAATAAACACTGATTACCAATAGAAAATTAGGAGGTAATTTATTTTATGTATTCACTACTAGCATTTACTGTGAAGCATCATAAAGAAGGAGTGTTGGGATATTTATATTGGGATCTAATTAAAACAATTTTATAAGTCACAAATAGAAATTTACCTCATCTTTGTATGAAATGTTATGAGGAATGAGCAGAATCAAGAAAATCAAGTTGGTCTTTGAAGAGTCACATGCTAACAAAGTTATCATTTAAGGTACATTATTTTTACTGTAATTACCTTATTTTATTCTTGAAATTTAGTAATGTGTGTTCCAGAACTTAAGACATTTTATTCTAAGTCTAGAGATAGCACAGCAGAAGAAAACAAAAATCCACTTTTCTAAAACTTCATGTTGAGAAAGGTTCATGTGAATGTGTGACTATGAGAATCAGTATATCTGGACTGGTTTGATACAAGTAAACTGCATCCTGAATGCATATAAGCATATGGAAAAGCTAAAGGTCTGTGACAGAATCTATAAGGTATATAAGCCAATAAAGGGAATTGTATGATATAAAAATATAAGATGACATGGTGTTATAACTGGAGAGACTTAATACAACTGATCCTACTTCCTTTTTCTTAATTATCATGTCAAAAATAGAATGTCAACAAGTATTCATAGCCTCTCCCACATTTTACAACTTCCATGTGATTGGTTGAGAAACATGATGTGATAAATTTTGACAATGAGTGGTAGATAGAATGAAGTGTATTAATTACAGGCCAAAGCAAAAAAGAGCTGGTACATAATACCTCTCCAGTTGTTTCTTCTCCTGATTCATAGATCCAGGTGACTAGATGTTCCAGAAGGTGTTAAGTGTAAAAAAGTGACGCTTATATGCCTAGTGTTCTGTGTGACTATGTGGAGTGCAGTCACCAGCCAAAATTGTAATGGATAAGTAGAATGAAGAAGACCTGAATCTTTGTTGTGTCAATCCACTGCAATTTTAGCAATTTTTTTTTTTTTACTGAGACAGAAACTTATCTTATTCTTACCAAAATATAGATGAAGAAATAGTGATGGGAAAATAAAGTTATGATTTATCTTTTTTTTTTCAGTTAATAGATTATCAAGTAATTAATCAGGACAAATGATGTTTTCAAGAACAACCTCAATATATTTTTCCACACCAAATAGTATTTTATCATTTTTTAAGAATGAAAAGCTTTAAAAATTAAATAATCATCTTTGCTACCCACAGATGACTTACACTAATGACTTTTTGTTTCATGCTTTGGAGTATTTTTACCAGGATGCAACTGACTACCAAATTCTTCTCTAAAATGAATTATTTTATGTTTTCAGTCATTTTTATTGAAATAATCCTAGATTCTAATTTTTTGAGGAAAAAAGATGGAAAAGTAAAGTCAGATCATAACCTCTGTAGGAAATCAGAAATATTTGTTATTAATAAATAATTAAATATTAATTAATAT
This sequence comes from Neomonachus schauinslandi, assembly GCF_002201575.2. Classification (NCBI taxonomy): domain Eukaryota; kingdom Metazoa; phylum Chordata; class Mammalia; order Carnivora; family Phocidae; genus Neomonachus; species Neomonachus schauinslandi. The sequence goes on along the minus strand of NC_058403.1, from coordinate 36,172,830 downwards.
TATTAATAATTTTTATGTTGCTTATAAATTTAAAATAATTTATAAAAGGCATGAATTGGCTTATAGTTATTACTTCAAAAACGTAAGCTACATACTCTTTAGGAAAGATGAGAATATTAAAGATACTCATAGCAACAGCACTGGAGTCAAATGATTTCATAAATATTTGCTATGGTTTTCTAATATGCTCAAAATAAATGGCTTTTGAAAATAATAGTTGAAGTGAGGCTAAGGCATTTAATCATTCTGAAAGCCTATTTATTGTGTACATATCACATAGCAATAGAGATGATTTCTATTATAGCACAAACCAAGACACAATTAAAAACAGATAGTTTTCTTCCCTGTGAGAGTTTGAAATCCATGCTACCCCTTCATTTCTTGAGACTTCTTCCCGTGTAGGGAGTGAATTTTCCAGGGCTAGTGTGTGAGAAAAATTACTGGGATCCCCTGCAGCCAGAAAGTCAAGCAATCTCATATCCTTGAAAAGACAATGAAAATGAATTCCGTGATAAAACCTATTCCTGGGGATTGGAGGTGACAATTGTAGACTACACAAATGGTTGCAGCTTTCTCTGGAGGTTCAGGGTAGGAGCTATTCTGTATGCCTTCAGCGGAGTTAACCTGCATGTCTAGATTTTGTAATGCAAAGTAATACCTAGATAAACAAGATCTTAAAGAATGGATATAATTTCTATGTAAATTGGATATCATTGCATGATATTCTTGTTATTTGTTATGTATAACTAACGAATTACGTATTCAGCAATAAGGAAGGAATGATCAATAAAGATGCCCTCCACTTTGTCTAAAATTTGTCTATAAATAGATATAAGTTGAATAGGCAGTTCTTATCACACACTGAATTTGATGCATACTGCAAAAGCAATGCATATCTTGCTATACTCATGAGAAAGTATTTTGAAGGTTTGTGGTATTGAAGTTACGGAGGGGATCTCCTTTTAAAATATGCCTTAATGATTTCAAGATGTAACAAAAGCAAAATCAGCAGATAACTCACACACTTAACGTTTTCTTAAAGATTATAGCTGTGCCTTATGATTGGTGAAATTCAAAATTACTTATTAGGATTTCTTCATTACTCAAAAAGCTTTTAGGTTTGGCAGAAATTAATTTGTAATTTAAATTAAAGATAACTTTTGATGACTCACAAAATTCTGAATGTTCTTTTTATCAGCTTACTTGATAGCAAATCAAGATTTAGGTATGTCTTTCTTCTGAACCTTTTTCCTCTGGTGTTTTCCTTTTATGTAAGACACTTCCCTCAAGTCTTTTGCCAAATTTGGATTGGTATTTTTAAAATGACTTTATTGAAATCTCAATTGTGACATTTCTCCACAAAATGTGTTATTACAAAGCAGTAGAGAAAAAAGTATCATGGTGTTCACAGTAATATATTATTTAATATTGAAAAATAAATCTCTTAATTTTTTTATGCTGTATTTGTTTCAATTGAAAGTTCCATGGGTGGAATATAGCTCCCTTTCTTTGAGTTATTCTAAACTCATTTTCATAATTTGCCCATACATAATACCATAATGCCCAGGGGACTAGCTGATGGACATTTGAGAAAACATTAAATAAACCCAGATCTCACACCACTTGCCCACACCATGCCCACTGTTGCCTGTATACTAGGATACCAGCCAATTCTCTGCTCATTCTCATCCCTAGTGCAAGGTGAAACTCTAACATGGGAAAGCAGATTTACAAAAACAGAATATTATAATAACATTTCTGTATATTTAAATAAAAATAAGCCTTCATTGGGGCGCCTGGGTGTCTCAGTTGGTCAACCCTCCAACTTTTGATTTCTGCTCAGGTCATGATCTCAGGGTCATGGGATTGAGCCCCACATCGGGCTCTGTGGCTCAGCACACAGTCGGCTTGTCCCTCTCCCACCCCCCTGTTGGCAGTCTCACTCACCCTCTCTCTTAAATAAATAAATAAATAAATAAATAAATAAATAAATAAATAAATAA
>NC_058403.1:36095915-36170817 GCF_002201575.2 Neomonachus schauinslandi | reverse complement strand
TAAATAAATAAATAAATAAATAAATAAATAAATAAATAAATAAATAAAATCTTTAAAACAAAATATGCCTCCATTAACTAAGTTTAACTTATTATGAACTTACTGTATTCCTGATGTTTCCTAAATAGTTCTAAAATTTATCCTTCATTCACTCTCTACTCTTTGTAATATTTGTCTTTTTCTTCTGACCTCTTCCTAACTACAGTTTTGATCACATCACCTTTCCCTGTCATAATCCTCCATGTTGCTATAAAAGAAATCACTCTAAAAAGTAATAAGCAAGTATGATCTTTTTTTTTCTTCCTACACTCAAAATTTTTAAATGGTTCCTGATTCATCTAAAGTAATACCAAACTTCTTAGAATGGAATGTATGACCCTCTGAGAAATTGCCCCTGCTGATGCCTTTTGGCTTCATTGCATATATATACCATCGCCTCAGTTTTTCCAGGGTAGCTCCTTTTGTCAACATCTAAGATACCTGTACCTGGTTGAAGGAAATCTAATTACACTGTTATCTCCCCACTTCTAGAAGACAATCATACTCATTTTCTCATTAAATGAGAAGATCCCAGTACTCACATTATATTTTTATTTGCTATCTTGCATATTTGAAACAGAGTACAGCATCCAGGTTGCCTAAATCACATCCTTACAGCGATGCCGGGATATACCCAACCTGGGATATATAGCTAATCTCTAATACAGAGTTTTCAAGTGCTAAATATGGCAGATGGAAAGTAAAGATGCTTTCAGGTTGTGGTGAGTGGAGACCCTGGCACCAGATCCTCTGGAGACCAGAAGCATTTAGGAAAAAATGAAATGGAAAAGTAGGACCAATCAGTGCCTAAGATGTTTTGTCACTGAATTTTAGCCAGGCTCCTAAAGAAATATTAGTGAAGACTGGGCCATGAAGGTTGATGTGTAAGTTCATATCTTCTGACACAAAATTTTCAATGGAAACCAAATCCATTTTTGTAGATAAAGTGTCAGCCCATGACTAATAAGTACAGGCTGGATAAGACACCCAAGCAGACAGCTGATGACTGGGGACTGTTTCAGAACCGCCCTAAATTTTTGCTATCTGTAGTTGATCAGCTTTATACAAAAACTACAAATAATTTTGAGGAGCCCAGTTGAATTTCAGGGAAAGAGTATTGGAATTGTGATTCAAACACAGTAAGAAAAGAATGTTTCAGACTGAGGAGTGGAAAAGGGTCAGGAAGATTTTTAAGTGTCGATTATGTGAGATTGCTTGAGAATTACCTGCTACAACTGTATAGTCTCTAAATGTGTCTATTTGCTTGCCGGGGACCTGGCTATGCAACAAATGTACTGGCCTCCTAAATAAAATATATTATAAAAGCTTCTGATTTTTTTAATAAAAAAAAGAAACGTGATCAGGTCACTGGAAAAGAGAAATCAAGACTAAAATAGAGACTAAAAAGTAGCATAGCCTAGTTTTGTTGGGAAGCATTTACAGTCTAGTATTGCTAAACAACCTCAGGCTTGATAAGTGGCCTGAGAACTGTGAAACTTTCACTGCTAATACAATTAATCCAAGTGGAGTGCAATAAAATAGAGGCCATAGATAATTTTTAGAAGTAGGATAAAAAGGTTTTAAGGAAAACACAAGTTGAAATTCAAGGCATGGAAACTGATGATGAGAAGATATGTCTAGGCAGCTTGGTGTCTTGTCCATTCCTAAGTCTACGGAGCTTGGGAAGCCCAATGCCTGATCCTAATTACCAGAAGCTCCAGGGCCAGCTCATATTATCTATCTCAGTAAGAATATTTGTGTATTTATTTATTTATTTATTGAAATACATGCACTTTACTTATGATGTGTTGCCACACAGAAACTGCTTTAGAAAGTTTTGTTACTGAATAAAAACTGTTGTAGGATCTGTCTCAACTTTGTCCTGGAGCTTCCTTCCTCTACCTCCCTCCACTCTTACATATATTATTCCAAGTGAAGTTTTAGCTAAATAGAAAGAGATAGACATATTACACTCACCATACCCTCAGATGTTCGCTAGAAAATTGGGAAGTGTCTCTATCTCTTGAAAGGGATGTATCAAACTAGGCAGGGGACTGAACTAAGAAGAAAAATTAATAGGGAAGCTGTGAGATAGGAGTAAATATGGTATTATTATTTTTTAATTTCTAAACTTGGTGTGTAGGGGCATATGAAATAGGAGCAGGATCTTACAGCATTACTAAATCTCTCTCTCTCTCTGTCTCACACACACACACACACACACACACACACATTAAGGGGTTTCAAAGTTATTGACATTGACTCTGCTGTTATGGGGTTTCAAAGTTATTGACATTGACTCATGCATTCACACAGATTCTCCTTCTCCTCTACTATATACCTCAAAATCAGGCCTTGGCACTCTTGCTTTCTCTTTTTGCATTCACTTGTAAGTTAATCTGTCTAGTCTTACTGTTTTAGGCAAGCTTATTTAATCTTCATAGTCTAATGCCTGTATTTGTGGACAGCATTGAAGGTATGCCCATGTGTTTATAAATATGCATATTATGGTGGCAAGTCATCTTCCACATGTTACATTTCCATCTGCCAGTTACCTTCTTCTTGTTGTTGGGTATTATCACATCCTGAAAATTCCCTGAATACTGTTTTTGCTTTCTTCCAAATACTGACTCTCTTTTCCTCTGGGATCTTCACTGGGCTGAGGCTATTTTCTGATTTATCCAAGAATACAATGAATGCCCCTTTTGGCCTTTGCCATTACACATTGTTGGGTGCAAACAAATCAGTACATATTCCTGAATCACACAGAACCCTTCAGCTTTATTCTCCATTAGGTTCAAATTGTTGTAAGATGGCTATAAGATGGGGAACTTATGCTATTCTCTTATCTACCATAGTCTCTTTCAATGTCTCGGTCTGACTTCATGGAGCTTTATGCCAATCTGCTTTTTAGAATTGACTTGTTGAGTTTACTCTTCCACTTCATCAGGTAGGTTTGGTTATATCAATAGCAAACACAGCTCAGGCTCAAGTCGGATTCCCTAATGTGGCAAAAAACAAGCACTTGATACCTTTATAATCTGTGATATTCTACCTGTTTAATGATAATAATTCTTATCTAGAAGTTATATTCTAAAATAGTCTTATAAAATCTAAAGTATTTTCTCTACAAATAATACTAATTCGCATTCAATTTATATATGTACATATATAAGTATGTTTGTGTGTGGGATATGTGGGGGGCAGAAAGAGGGAATTAAGAGCATCTAATTTAAATTTGAATGAATCACTGCCATTAAAGATAGTTTGAAAGTTTGCAAAATATGTGGTACTTTGTTACCTAAACCTTAATAAAAATAGAAATTTAATTATAATTTTGTATCATATACAGCATTCATGGTTGCATTCTAGGCATTCTGAGTGTTTAACAGATATGAATTAATTGTCTTCTCATTTTTGTGCTGTTTTTATTTGATTCTCTAAAATAGAAAATATCTGTTGGGGAAATTTGGCAAAAAGACTGCAATTCAATCTAACAAATGAGGTCATGATGTTAATGAAATATTTTATTCAGTAGCTGGCAGTTTCAACATAGATTTCTAGTTCATACAAGGTAACCCATTCAAACAATAGATAGAGCCATTACAAATATTTTACATCTAAATAGCAATTCAAATAAATCTGTCATATAAAATCATGCTGTTAAGATCCTGGTGAAGCCCAGTGCTGTTTTAAAATTAGGCACCTGTTTATAAAAATGCATCAGGTCAGGACACTTAACCAAAGTAATAACAGTCTGTTGATACGTTTTTAAAAAGTAAATGCATTTTTGATTTATTGGTTTTCCTGATTTCCTTTGCTTAAGGAGCATTCTACTTGCCACTTCCATAGTATTTTCTGAGAGTCAGACTTATGAATATTTCTAATTCACTTTTTCTTTTTATGCGGTTGTGTTTATTTAAAGGGAGAGATATGTTGATTTAAAAAGAGGAAAATGCTTGAATTCTAGTAGGTCTTTATTTTGGCAACTTTTCTACTATTGAATCTTTTTTGCTGAGGAGGAAATTTTACATTTTACCATATATATGAATCATATCATAGTGAAAAAATTACAGGTAACAGTCACCAAAAAATTCCACTCATAAAGACACACAGATTGTGAATGGATCTTCACTTATACGCCTCTATGATTTTATATCTCCTCTTCTTGTTCATGAAGCCTAGTATGCTATATCTGAGAATCTATTTTTACAACTGGGAGTATTAGAGAGAAGAATAATAATTAATTTAAATATCATATACCATTCTCACCCCTAACTGCTTCCCACAACACACACAAAGTACAAAAAATTTAAGAATGAATGAAGTTCCTAAGATTGTGTAGCAGGCCTTAGCCTGGAGTCTCCTCTCAGTCTTCCACATGTACTCCACCCAAACCTCCTCTCACAATAGTGCATCTGTTTGCTCTCTTTCTTGCATGTAGTCTTAGCCACTACCTATATCTAAGAAAATCACTTTCTGGGGACATAAAGATGGTTCTACTTCAAAAACGGAACATCATTTTCTAAGATACATTCTTTTTATTTCACATTTATTTTAATTTTTTTTAAATTTTATTTTAATCCCAGTGTAGTTAACATACATTGTGCTATTAGTTTCAGGTGTACAATACAGTGATTCAATAGTTCCATATATTACTCAATCAAGGGAAGTGTGCTCTTAATCCCCATCACCTATTTCACCCATACCCCAAGCCACCTCCCCTCTGGTAACCATCTGTTAATTCTCTGTAGTTAAGAGTCTGTTTTCTGGTTTGAATGTTTTTCCTTTGCTCATTTCTTTTGTTTCTTAAATTCCACATGTGAGATCATATACTATTGATCTTTTCCTGACTAACTTATTTTGCTTAGCATTATACTGTCTGGATCCATCTATGTTCTTGCAAATGACAAGATTTCATTCTTTTTATGGTTGAATAATATCACATATATAATGTGATATATATATGTATATATATGTATATATATATATACATATATATATCACAATCTTCATTTAACAAAGGAGGCAAGAATCTGGAATGGGAAAAAAGACAGTCTCTTCAACAAATGGTGTTGGGAAAACTGGACAGCAACATGCAGAAGAATGAAACTGGATCACTTTCTTTCACCATACACAAAAATAAACTCAAAATGGATTAAGGACCTAAATGTGATACATAAAACATACAAATTCTAGAAGAGAGCACAGGCAGTAATTTCTTTGACATTGACCATATGACATTTGAATATGACATTGGACATATCTTTCTCGATATGTCTCCTTTGGCAAGGGAAACAAAAGAAAAATTAAACTATTGGGACTACATCAAAATACAAAGCTTCTGCACAGCAAAGGAAACAACGAGCAAAATTAAAAGAAAACCTACTAAATGGAAGAAGATATTTGTAAATGACATATCCAATAAAGGATTAATATCTAAAATATGTAAAAAGCTGATACAACTTAACACCCAAAAAACATATATCCCTTCAAATTAGTGTTTTTATTTTCTTTGGGTAAAAACCCAGTAGCACAATTACTGGATTGTAGGGTAGTTCTATTTTAAATTTTTTGATGAACCTCCATACTATTTTACAGTGACTGCACCAGTTTGCATTCCCACCAACAGTGCATGAGTGTTCCTTTTTCTCCACATCCTCACCAACACTTGTTTCTTGTGTTTTTGATTTTAGCCATTCTGACAGGTGTGAGGTGATATCTCATTGTGGTTTTGATTTGCATTTCCCTGATGATGAATGATGTTCAGCATATTTTTATTTTTCTATTGGCCATTTCTATGCCTTCTTTGGAAAAATGACTATTCAGGCCCTCTGCCCATTTTTAATTGGATTATTTGCCTTTTGGTTGCTGAGTTGTGCAGCTCTTTATGTATTTGGGATATTAACCTCTTATCAAATACATCATTTGAAAATATCTTCTCTCATTTACTAGGCTGCCTTTTTCATTATGTTGGTTTACTTTACCGTGCAAAAGCTTTTTATTTTGTGGTATTGTCCCAATAGTTTATGTTGCTTTTGTTTCCCTTGCCTCAGGAGACATATTCTAGAAAAATGTTGCTAAAGCCAGTGTCCAAAATATTACTGCCTATCTCTTTTTTTTAAGGAGTTTTATGGTTTCAGGTCTCACATTCAGGTCTTTAATCCATTTTGAGTTAATTTTTATTTTGGTATAAGAAAGTGGTCCATGTTCACTTTTTGCATGCATCTGTCAAGTTTCTGCAATATCATTTATTAAAGAAACTGTCATTTCTCCATTGTATATTCTTGACTCATCTGTTGTAGATTAATTGACCATACAGGTATGGGTTTATTTCTGTTCTTCCTCTTCTGTTCTATTGATTGATCTATGTGTCTATATTTGTGCTAGTACCATACTGTTTTGATTACTATAGCTTTGTAGTATATATTGAAATCTGAGATTGTAATACCTTCAGTTCTGTTCTTTCTCAAGATTGCTTTGGCTATTCAAAGTCTTCTGTGGTTCCACAGATATTTTAGAATTATTTGTTCTGTGAAAAATGCTGTTGGTATTTTGGTAGGGATTTAATTGAATCTGTATGTTGCTTTGGGTATTATTAACATTTTGACAATATTAATTCTTCTAATGCATGAGCATGGTATATTTTCCATTTGTTTGTGTCATCTTCAATTTCTTTCATTAATATTTTATAGTTTCCAGAATAAGGTCTTTCACCGCATTGGTTAAATTTATTCCTAGGTATTTTATTCTTTTTTGTGCAATTGTAAATGTGATTGTTTTCTTAATTTCTCTTTCTGCTACTTTGTTATTAGTGCATAAAAATGCAAAAAAATTATGTATATTAATTTTGTATCCTCCAACTTTCTGAATTCATTTATTAATTCTAATTGTTTTGTTTTGTTTTGTTTTGGTAGTCTTTACGGTTTTCTATATCATGCCATGGGCAAATAGTGGCAATTTTATTTCTTCCTCACCCATATGGATGACTCTTGTTCATTTTTCTTGATTGGTTGCTGTGGCTAGGACTTTCAGTACTATGTTGAATGAAAGTGAGAGTGTACATCCTTGTCTTGTTCCTGATCTTAGAGGAAAAGCTTTAAGCTTTTTCCCACTGAGTATGATGTTAGCTGTGGGTTTGTTATATATGACCTTTATTATGTTGAGGCATGTTCCCTCTAAACCTATTTTGTTGAGAGTTTTTTTGATGAGCAGATGGCGAATTTTATTATGTGTTTTTTCTGCATTTATTGAGATAATCATATGGTTTTTATCTTTCATTTTCTTAATGTGATATATCATGTTGATTGATTTGCAGATATTTACCATCCTGCATCTCTGGAATAAATCCCACTTGATTGTGGTGAATGACCTTCTAAGTATATTGTTGAATACGGTTTGCTAATATTTTGTTGAGGCTTTTTGCATGTGTGTCCATCAGGGATATTGACCTGTAGTTTTCTTTTTTCTTTTCTTTTTTCTGTTTTGTTGTTGTTGTTATTGTTGTCTGTTTGTTTGTTTTTTGTTAGTGTCTTTGTCTGGCTTTGGTATCAGGGTAATGTTGGCCTTATAGAATATATTTGGAAGCTTTCCATACTCTTCTATTTCTTTGGAATAGTTTGAGAAGAATAGGTATTAACTCTTCTTTAAATGTCTGGTAGAATTCAACTTTGAATCCATCTGGTCCTGGTCTTTTGTTTGTTGGGAGGTTCTTAATTACCGATTCAATTCTGTTACTAGTAATTGGTCTGTTCAGATTTTCTGTTTTTTCCTGATTCAGTTTTGGAAGACAGTACGTTTCTAGGAATTTATCAATTTCTTCTAAATTGTCCAATTTATTGACAGATAATTTTTCAATGCAGTCTCATAATCCTTTGTATTTCTTTGGTGTTGGTTTTTACTTCTCTTTCATTTCTGATTTTATATCTTTGAGTCCTCTCTTCTGAACTTGAAGGAATGGCCTTGTATAGGGATGTCCCCTGTGTAGACCTTTATAGACTGTGTGTGCCTGGCCTTTGGTTGGCTGGCTGAAGCTGGAACTTGTGTGAGCAGGAGGTCTCAGGACATTGGGATTGCCTCAGGGTATGGCTGGAACTGAAGTGGGCATGGGCCAGGGGGTCCTGGGGCTCTCTGTGCAGAGGATGCTCTGGCAAGACAGCTGAACCTGAAGTGGGTGCAAATTGAGATCCCAGAGTTTTTTGTACACGGTAGCCCTGGCAGGATGATTAGAGCCAACTTGAACATGGGAGGGAGGGGGGAAGGGACCCTAGGGTGCTTTGCATAGGGGGGTGCCCTGGCAAGTCATCTGGAGCTGAGGCAAGTGTGAACCTGGGGTGGACTGGGATGCTTTGTGCTTATGTCACCTTGGCAAGATGACTGAAGCTATAATGAACACTGTCCAGGGGTGTCCCAGTGTGCAGCTCACTGGGGCCGGCTTCATGGGAAGGCTGGCTATGGTGTGGGCTAGGAGCTCAGGGCCTGCTAAGGCAGCCAGCTGCCTAGGCTCCCTAGACCTTGCACCTGTCTGCAATTGTCAAGCCCTCCAACCCTAGAGAGAGTTCCAGCAGTTCCCCCACCATTTGGCAGAGCTCTGAGGCTCATTCCTTTATATTCTAGTTGCACTTTTTAACCACAGCTTTTTCTCCTGTGACCCAAGGCAGACAAACCTGTTCACAGTCCCTCAGCCTCACCCATCCCTCCACTGTAGTTCACTGCATAGGGGTGAGTCTCTCCTCTTATCATGTCTCCATCTTCCTGATGTGCTCTGTGTGATACTTCTTTTTTGTGTAGAGCTAGTCAGCACTCTTCTTCAGGAAGAACTGAGGTCTATGTCTAGGTGTAGTTTTGCTGTATCTGTGGAGGAGATGAATTCAGAGTCTTACCACAGTGCCTTCTTCGACCTTCCCCACTATCTATCATCTTTTATGAAAATGCATTTGGTCATTTTTAGTAGCTATTACTCTGATAAGTTTTAATAGCCACAAACCAAAGGAGTATCTTATGTTTATCTGTTGGGTATCTTAGTTTAAAGACATGGTATGTAAAATTATAAAGTGTGGTATGAAGAAAATAATAATTTTAGAGAAACTTGATTTGCAAAATTTGCATTGCACCTATTCATTTTCATATTGACTCTTTTGCTTCTCCCATGCCTCCAATCCTCCTAAGTTTTTAAGTATTTTTTTTTTTGAAATTGAGAAAGTGTTAGTGTTTCTCTTCTTCAGATACATTCAGAATTCCCCTACAGATTCCCAAAAACACCAACATAATGATCTTTAAAAAAGACAAGCAACATGTATTAAGTGTTTCATTCCACCTACTTCCTTACCCCCATGAGGCCCTTTACCAGCTTTTCATTAGGTTGCCCTGATTTCTTTTGGACCCTAGATACATGGTTCAGTGCTCATTTTCATGGCTAGACTGACTCACATATTTCAATATAATTAACAACAATGAAAAGTAGTGCCAGACCAAAAAAAAATAAAAAATCCTCACTAGTAAAATATATCATTGGCACACATATATATTTAATGAAGTTTTAAGTGGGTTTCTTTCCCTAAAATCTAAGCCACCCATAAACTTGTTTAGTGATGCATTTGAGAAGTTATTATAGCCTAGGGTGAAGTGATTATTTTTTGCTTATTGTATGAAGTGTACATGTTTCCAATCCACAGGAAGGTCACCTTGGTGAAAATATTTTTAACAATTTGATACTAAATATTAGAGTTAAAATGCTATATTTCTTTTTTTTTATTACAGAGCACAGTAGACCAAGTATGTAAAGAATTGATAGTCTAAATGTCATTTCATTATTATTTAAAGATAAGAATATTATACTATATTAAGTAATATATCACACACACTTAAATATTAACCTACATGAATTATTTATATCTGCTAGTGGAAGTCTTTACATAGCTAAAACGGGGAAATTAGAAATATTGGAGATAAAACCCTGAGAAATTAGATATAAAAAGTATTAGATGAGCAATCTCTATTTAGAATTCACAGTCGTTACCTACATTTTCCAGGCCAGATGTAAGCTTTCTAAAACTTAATACATTTTAGGAAGCTGTTTCAGGTTCAACAGATAGAGAATGAGAAAGACAGAGACAGAGACAGAAGTGGGGTGGGGGAAGACTCTCATGAATGCCAGGATTTCCTCAATGTAAAATAAAAGTATGAATGTAAATTTATAAGGAATTTCTTCACATCTTAACCTAAAATTGGCAGCTCATTATCCTGTGATACTGTTTTGGCAACCTGATATGATGAAAGATTTTCACAAAATTGTGTGTGCTGCTGAGAGCCTCCAGGTCTATTAAGTAATTCCTCCAACTAGCCAACCAGCATCACTCATATTACTATTAAATTTGTATTTTAGATATGAATGACCATGATAAAAGTATTAATAATACTCCTTACTGTTTTGATTGCACATTCTTAAAGGAGACTATATCTAAGTAAGCAAAAGAAAAATTTTATCACAAATTATATTCTAATCCTTATAGATCCCTTACCTCTACTGAACCACAGACAATACTTATTTACAAAAAATAGAAATGAAATATGAGTTTGGATTTTATTTGTGATTTTATATATAGTCTATACGAAGTTAAGTAAGTTTGATAACATTTTGTCATTTAGTACCTTAAATTATTTTTATCTTGTTTAGATCTCATTATAATATTTTACTATTTTTAACTGATCCTAATTTAGCAAAAGTTAAGATTTAAAATGATGTCCTATTTATTTTTTTCTTATTTTATTAATGAACAAGTTAGAACACTCAGCTTAGACCCTATTCCCAGGGTAACTCATTAGAAAGCTTGATACGACTGAAAAAATACATCATTTATTTTTATGGTTCATTTATAGCCCTTCAAAATATTTGCAATATCTTGGAACATTTTTGTATTGACAATCTTTTGTAGCTATTTTAACCTTTAAGAGGATGACATGTAGTAATTATATGTAGCATTATCATAAATTTATAATATTTGACCTTTAATTTTAAAGCAAATATACCATGAATTTGTGTTTACACATTTATTATTTTATATATATATATTTCCTCTCTTCCTAAACAGAAATTTGTTATAGGTCTATGGGGGCAGAAAATGAAAGCTTCAGCTAGAAAATTTCACATTTGATTTCTTTTGAATCATTTTGTATAAATTTTTAGTATTTTAAATGTTTTCTCTTCCTAGTTTAAAATAATATGGAGCTGAAAGTCTAAGAGTCAACACTTGAAAATGATTTTAATTTTATGTCTCTTGCTGAATATTATTATTTGCATTGGTGTTTTTCTTTTTCTGATATATTTGTTAAAAAACATCCCTGTCCCTTTTGATTGAAATAGCTAACATAGTCTATTATTACCACCTTTATCTTTTTCCTGCATGCTATAATTGGTTCTTTATAGTTTAGTTCCCTTTTCTTATGTATTTTCACGTTGACCACTTTATTTTTTAGCTTCCTTTTCTTTAAGCTGTCCTTTATGAAGTCTTTTGTTGCATATGTTCTTATAAAACCCATGCCACATCCCACTTCCATATGATACATATTTTATTTTAAAAGAATCCATGATAATTTTAAGACTCTTTAAAATACATAACTCAAAAAACACAAATATACATTTAAATGTATCCTATAAATTTAATTTATATGCTGTTTGCAATACTTAATCCTTTAATATTTTGGCATGAATTTTATTTCTTCTGTAAATATAATTTATTTCTTTAGTATTCTGTACAAACTATTTGCAACTGAGTATTATGAAAGAAATTAACTCTATGAAATTTGGCTAAATAACACATACTTTGTTTTGCATAGAAAAGACAATGAATTCAGACGCAATCAGTAATTGTTATGGGAACAATCACTCAAGTATAATTCTTGATTTGAAAATTACTTTATTTTAATGTTTTCTTTTTGTTTATATAACTTGGAAAGACAGCAATTATACACAATTACTTGCAATAAAAGCAGAAGACAATTAAAGCCAAGGGAATTATTTCTATGGTTATTTGTTTTGCTTAAAATCATCACTCACAACTTTCAAATAAAAACTTTTACCAGAGAAAATTTAAATTTTGTTCACATTTAAAATAGGAAGATATTATAAATGAAATATATTTATTATCAGCTTTGCAAGAATAGTTTTAAAACACAGTAAGAGAAGGTTGATATTTTATTATATTTTCTTTTAAGTTTTGTAATTCAGTGGAATATAAAATTCATTAGAAAAGTTAAGAGTTCAGAATATTAGATTGTTTCAAGAATTAATTTTCTGTAAAAGGGTAAAATTGACACACAAAGGAGAATACCATTTTAAACACAACCATGAATTTTACTTATGATATTATGGCATTTTATTTTATGTAGTAATGTTTTATTTGGCAGCTAGAGTCACACATTTTTAATATTTATATTGTAATTAAAATTAAATCTATTTTTAAAATTTGGGAATAAAACATGTAGCATAATGGACATTCTTTCTAACGCTGTTTTAAAATGTAGTAGTGTTTTGGTTCACATTTATCATTGCCATGGAGCATTTGGCATGTATAAATGGCCTTATGTTTTATTATACCCTCTTTAGATAGGAGATTTAGAACAATTAGTTCCTTTGCTTGTTTGCATATGCTACATATTGTAGACAGTATTAGAGGTTTTCCATTAGCTATGCAAGCATTTTTAGTATAGCTCCTCATCGGGATCTATGGTGTCAGAGGTGGCAGATGTTATCATAACTACTTATCAGTTTCTTCTACCTAAAATCTAACAGTGTTTTGGATGTTATTATTAAGCATTTATTTAGTAATTCATATTTTACAAGTCCTTCAGTCACACACAGGAACTATGGTTGCTTTGTGATTTCTGAAATTATCTGAAAAACTAATACATTTGAAACGTAATTTCTAAATATAGTGAAATGTATTTAGCAGGAGAAGATAAATGGGTCAGATATATCTGACTCTACTTTTTTTCTGTTTTGTTTGACTACTTCCCTAATGTAAAACATTATGACAGAACCAACTCTTTAAACTACTGTATGTTGCATATAGACCTACCAGGTATTATAATCTGCCATTTAGTTCTTCTAGTCAACTTTTCAGCTTCAGAATTTTTATTTTGGTTCTTACTTCTGTCTCTTGGCTTATTTCTCTGTTTGGTGAGATATCATTCTGTTTGGTTCTGTGGGGAAAAAAAGTATTTTAAAGATTTATTTATTTATTTGAGAAAGAGAGAGAGAACATGCAAACTGGGGGGGAGGGGCAGAGGGACAGAGAGAATCCTCAAGCAGACACCCCACTGAGTGCAGAACCCAACACTGGGCTCGATCCCAGGACCCCAAGTTCATGACCTAAGCTGAAATCAAGAGTTGGATGCTCAAGAGTAGGCACCCCTCTTTGAAAAAATTTTAAATAGATGTTTTGAAGATTTTGGTAAGTGCAATATTCGGGTTTCTTCAGGGAAATTTCTTTCTTTTTTTTTAAAGATTTTATTTATTTATTTGACAGAGAGAGAGACAGCGAGAGAGGGAACACAAGCAGGGGAATTGGGAGAGGGAGAAATAGGCTTCCCGCGGAGCAGGGAGCCTGATGCGGGGCTGGATCCCAGGACCCTGGGATCATGACCTGAGCCAAAGGCAGACGCTTAACGACTGAGCCACCCAGGCGCCCCTCTTCAGGGAAATTTCTATGAATTGATTTTTTTTTATGGGTTTAAGCCATATTTTTTGTTTGTTTCTCTATATGCCTCATAATATTTGTGTTGAAAACTAGACATTTCGTATATATAGTGTGGTAACTGGAAATAAAATTCTTCTCCTTCCCAGGGTTTGTTGTTGCTGCATATTGTCATGTTCGTTTAGAGACTTTCCTGACCAAATTTTGTAGGTCTGTTTTTGGTCACATATAACTTCTGAAAACTCTGTTCCATTTAGTTTAGTGATCAGCTAGTGGTTGGGCAGAGATTTCCTTAAATACCTGGAGCCAAAATAAAACCTCCAGTGTTTTGTTTGTTTTTTTTTTAAGATTTTATTTATTTATTTGAGAGAGAGAGAATGAGAGACAGAGAGCAGGAGAGGGAGGAGGGTCAGAGGGAGAAGCAGACTCCCCGCTGAGCAGGGAGCCTGATGTGGGACTCGATCCCGGGACTCCAGGATCATGACCTGAGCCGAAGGCAGTCGCTTAACCAACTGAGCCACCCAGGCACCCCACCTCCAGTGTTTTTTTTTTTGCTAATCTGTGTAAGTGTGTGTGTCAGGGCATGTCTTTAATATTAAACAAGGTGATTTAAATCTCTACCTTACCCCTTATTTCCTGCTTGCACAGTAATTAAATGTTAGCCAAAGGTGAGAGCTTAGGGCCTTCCCATGTCTTTCTTAAGCATGTACACAGCTCTAGGCATACATCTAACTTTCGAGAGTCCCAAGAATATGTTGGCGATTTTCAAAGCCCTAACTCCCTAAAGCATCTCTTCCCCAGAATGTCTCCAGGTTTTGATTAGTCTGTTGCTTGCTCCGGTTGTTATCCATTGCTCCAGGCAGCAACAACAAGTACATGTCTATATATGTTTTCCTGAAATGCTCCCTAAATATTAACATCAAAAATTGGAGTGTTTGAATTAAGTGAGATAAAACCAAGCCCCTGAGCCTTTCTTCCATGGAACCACAAGACAGGCCAAAACAACCACACTTTTCTGTATGTGAATAGGGTCTGTTCTGCTCTCTGCAGTATTGGTACTTATACTTGAAGTGCTAGCTGTTTCTTTCAGTGTCACCACTGAGCTGGGGAGTCAGAGATGGACCAGAGTGGCTTACAAATGTACAAAGCTCACCATTCTTACTGAGATAGAGATTTTTTTTTCCTGATTAAGCATTCCCCTGGTTGTTGCAGGCTTTAGATTAGTATCTAGAGTTATGAAATAGTTGTGACAGTTTTTGTGGTTTTTTTTACTTTTATGGAGAGACAGATATTTAGAGTTCTTTATTCCACCATTCTTGCTGATGTCACTCCTCTCTCTTTTATCTTTGAAAGTGGTGAATGTTTACAGAGAACATATTAGGTTTGATTTTCCATAAATATTGCTTGGTTGTTGATTATTGCTTAAGAAATATTCCTGGCACACTTATTATTCTATTTCATTATGCTTCACTATATATGTTAAAAAGTAACTTAGAAAATGCTCAGTTTAGTTACTCTTAACTCTTGCATATAGAATATTTTATTTCAAGAGATTTACCATTGTGAAACTTCTAAATACAAACTAAGAAGCTTTATGCTCCACTCTGTAGATTGTTTGAAAGCCACTTGTGATGGTTAATATTATGTTTCAACTTGACTCAATCATGGGGTGACAAGATATTTGGTTAGCCATTATTTTTGGGTGTGACTGTGAGGATGTTTCTTGATGTAATTAACATTTGAATTGATTGACTCAATAAAGCAGTTTGTCCTTCCCAATGTGGGTGGGCATCATCCCATCGGTTGAGGGCCTGAACAGACCAAAAAGGTAGAAGAAGGAAGAATTTGCCTCTTCCTCCCTGATTACTTGAACTGGGACATCAATCTTTTCCTGCATTCAGTGGTCCTGGTTCTCAGGCTGTCAGACCCATTCTAGAATCTACATCACTTGGACTCCTGGTTCTCCCTTCTAGTTCAGAATGAATTACACTACCAGCTTTTTGGTTCTCCACCTTTGCAAATGGCAAATCATGGGACTTCAAAGCCGTCATAATTGTGTGAGCCAATTCCCTAAGATAAATCTCTTCCTATCTGTATCCTCTTAGTCGTTTTCTCTAGAGAACCATGATGAATATACCACATTGTGTGGTTTTGTGGTTAGTACAAATTTGTTACATATTAGATAAGGTTCTATTTAATTTTGTTTTTAAATGGCCGAAATCAAACAAAATATTTTAAGATTAGTGGTCTCAGTTTGGGTTCCCCAAATGTAGCCTTTGAGAAGAGGATTGGTTGCAAACAGATTATTTGGCAGGCAATGCCAGAAAGCACTTTTAGGAGTGAGCAATTGAGACAAGAAAGGGAGGAAAGCTAAAGTAAGATAGGCATGAATGAGTTGTTGGTGTGGGCAACTGGTGTTCAATCCCACTGGAAACCGACTGTGGGAAACTTTGTGAAACATATCTCAGAATCATAGTGAATTAGTGAGGTAATTAAGATATTTATCCACCAACACTCAACACTCATTTTTTTATGATTATCCCTGGTACATTAATCCCCTGACATTTATGAACTACTCTAAAGGATTAGAGTTCAGGCAGAGCATACTCTAAAGGATGAGTACATTTTCAGGGAGAATCACTGCAAGTTGTTACCTTATATTGGAACAGCCTGTTGTTAGTAACTTCTGAGATAGAACAAAGGGAAATGGGTGGGGCTAATGACATTTTCAAAACTGTGATATTATAAGAATAGAAATATTCAATATTACAAGTAAGATATGATACATAATAACTTCCCATTTGAACAGTTTTCCCTCGGTGGCATCTAAATCGTTATCTACAAATTTGATGTATCAAGGAAATTAAAATTAAAAGAGACCTTGACAATATAATAAAGTTAATTTGATTCTAGCTATAAAACCAGTTCAGGAGGTTCTTGCTAGATAGTCAGTGTTAAAGTTCACCATGTGGGAAGAGTGAATACAATTAAAATGATATTCACACTTCAATTTAATTACATAACACAAATACTTCCATCAGATAACACAAAGCTTTCTAGTGATATACAAATAATTCTAACATTTCTATTTCATAAAGCTTCAAATTGCCTTACCAAGCTAAAGTTGAAGAGAGCTTTAATTATAAAATTTAAAAACTGATATTTTCTTTTATGGTTAATGGAAAAATATTTATTTTGTCCAATGGAATAAAAATTATAATCACTATAGTATTGAAAGATCAAGACAAGACAGTAACACATTTTTTAATAAAAAGATGTTATGTAAATGTGCTGTCAAATAATCTGCCTTCAAAAGATAATTTACCTCATAAAGATTAACAACCCAATTTTTTAAACAAAGATGTATTTTATCCCTCTTATCCCTCTGTATGTTTGATTCTTATAATAGTGTTTTTTAGGTGTTTATATTTTAGTTAAAAAATGGCTTTAAATCATACTCTTTCCTCATGGACCTCACCTTAATATTTCAAACTCAGAAATTGCAACAAAGATATCAGGGGCAAAAAGAACTTTCTGTTCATGTGTTGTTTCTTTGTTTTCTTTTTGCTTTTTCTTAAATTTGCTGCTGTGCTCTAGACTAGAAAGTCCAGGACAGAACAATGTAGTGTTTCTCCCTATAGTCTATCATGACTTTCACCTTCTATGAAAAATTAGTCACTCAGATATTATAATGAGTTCAACATTTGTTATCTGTTGCAAATGATCTGTCTTCACATAAAACACATAGTTTTAATGGGGGATACTAAGTTCGTTAACAGATCAGAAAACCTTCAAGTAAAGCAAATTAAGTCTGGATTTCAATGAATCTATACCATTACTTCAATACTATATCAAAAATATACTTTCAAATTAATTTCCTCCCTATTGTTCTATTTTATTCATTCTTTTCACCCTAATCCTTCTCCATACTTTCCATCCAATTTGAAGTACTGCTTCATAACATCTGTTGACATGTTTTTGATATAAATTTATACAGCTGAAATCCTTAGATATTTGTTATTTCTTCCAGGCCACTAGAATTATTAACAATGGCACATTGAACAGAGGCCTTTGTTTTGTAAGAATTTCTGGATTTTCTGTGTTTCAGATCCAGATAAAACCAAACCTGGTAATGGTCAGATATATTCAAATAAGTACTACTTCTTAATAATACACATTTGAAATTTTGATGGCATTGTATATGTGAACCCAAAGGGTTCTGGCTGGGTTGATCACACACTTTGGGTTCTTTGGAATAGTCCCTAATAACACCTGTTGTCATGATGCACTACATCTTTAATACTGTTACTACATTAATATTATCTCCCTTTCACTCTCTAATGTATCCCTCTTAAATGATTAATTATGTGATTAAGCCAATTTTGGCAGATTTACTCAAGATGCCATTTAACAAAAGAAAGTCTGTTGGGGATAGAAATTGTATCATTCACTTCAACAGAAAATATATGGTGCACTCATTAGGATAATCTGAAGATAGATTAATAGATTGTTTAAAATGGGAAATGCAATGTACAAAGATACAAAAAAGAATAATACAGTACAGGAGTAAGTAATTGTAGGATTTGGGGCTCTGCTTTACCACTGTTAGGGATGAAGAGGATGTAGAGGGGACATTTCCAGAACTTTGAGACACAGAATCTTATGTGGAAAAGGATACCTGATAGGAGGAAATATTTGGTTGAGAGACACAAACATCTGAGAGAAACTCTTCAGAGGCAAACAAAGAAACTGAGGAAAACTAAATAAGAGACAAGCAAGGTGAGAACTTAATAAAGAACTGACCTGATTCCTCTCCTTTTTCTAATATCCTCTTGGTATTACCCATGGACCAAACCCAAACAGCAGCCAGAGGGCAAGATAGCCAGTTGCTGTAAGTCTAGATATGTCAACCTCCCACAGCACATGGGAAATATTCAGTAGAATTTACCAACCTTTAGCCTTTAGCTTGTACTCTTATCCTTTGTATGATTTAAAGAGTAAGCCCCCAACCGGGGGAGGGGGGACACAAATAATTTTGTTACACTTCCACTTAAATTCTAAATTATTATCTACCATCAGTGTTCTTCTCTATTGGTGTATAAAGGAGAAATACATTATAATAATATAGCATTTACAATCCTCACTTTGTAGTTAGTAAAAATGAATTCATAGCTGCCTTTTTCTATTCTCAATTCTGTTTTTCTTACATTCCACCAGCATGTTGGTGAATAAGGATCTTCATGTACTTGGTTGATCCTCATCTACATTCCTTTAGGATCAGGGTTCTTGGTTGTCCTGTTATTGTTGAGTCAATGTATTCAGCTGGATTACTGAGCACAGAAGTACAAAGAGGCATTCCAATGAATCCTCTAGGTTCCAAATGTAGTCTTCCTTGTTCCAGTGGTATAACATTAACCCAATCTTCCTTATCAGGATCAAGTACTCTCCCAATACAGATGTCCTTCTTTGTTGGTACATGAAGAGCCCCAAATAATCAGAGAATGATGTTGGCTCCATGAAAGATGTGTTTTTAACCTATGCATAGATTTCATTTAGTAATCATACAGAGAATCATAGTAATCATCATGGGAAGGTTGGGATTTGGGGGACATAATACACATAGGAAATATCTATGCAAAATGAAGCCTCCAAACCTGTATAGGAATTCATTGATTCTTTCTCTGGTTGTTCAGGAGTGTATGCAAAAAGATCTTTCAGGCTTTACAGAAAATAGTTACTTGGTGCTGTCAATTGAAAAGAGATTCTGACGTTGGGAAAGCAGTGAACGATTTTAGAGTTCTGACCATACATATTGGAAAGATACCACAGAAAAGACCAGACATTTACTTGAAACTCAGGCCACACTTTAGGAAGATTAAAAATAATAATAAAAAATAAATCTCTAGAGCACGGTGTCCCAATCTTGGTATTATTGACAATTTAGGCCAGATAAATCTTCATTTTAGTGGACTTTCCTGTGCATTTTAGGTTCTTTAGCAGTATCCTCAGCTTCTACATTTTAAATGTCAATAATATCTCTTCCCTAAGTCACAACAATAAAAAAAAAAAACAAGTTTCCAGACATAGTGAAATATTTATTTGCTGCAAATTGTCTCTGATTGACAACCACTGTCTGAGAGTAAGGGCTATCATGAATTGCCTTATTTAATGGATGAGTTTTACAGCAGACTGGATACTACAGAAGAAAACTATAGTAGTCTTAAATAAGGATATGAAAGAAGAAATCTCAAAATTTAAAAATATCTTGGACTAAATGAAATGAAAACATAAGTTATCAAAATTTATGGGATGCAGTGAAAATAGTGCTCAAAGGGAAAATTATAGTAGTGAATGCATATGAGAAAAGAAGATCTAAAATCAGTAATCCAAGACTCTACTTTATAAAACTAGAAAAAGAACAGCAAATTAAATCCTAAGTGAGCAGTAAAAGAAATAATAAAAATTAGAACAGAAGCTAATGAAATTAAAAACAGGAAATCAATAGAGAAAATTAATGAAATAAAATCGGGGTCTCTGAAAAGAACAATAAAATCAGTAAGTTTCCACCCAGACTAACTAAGGAAAAAAGGGAAGGACACAAGTATTAATATCAGAAATGAAAGAGAAGAGATCACTACAGACACTATAGACATTAAAAGGATAGTAAAAGAATGCTATGAACAACTCTATGCCCACAAATTTGATAACCTAAATGAAATAGATCAATTCCTTGGAAGACACAATATGCTAAAACTCACATAAGAAAAAATAGATGACCTGAATAGGCCTATATCTATTAAAGAAAAATATCTACTAACAAATCCAAGATCACCAATAAACCCAAGTGGGACAAAGAAAACTATGTTGAGCATAACAGGATTAAAATTCTGCAAACAAAAGATAAAGAAATATCTTATAAAAAGCCTGAGGAAAAAAAGGACAAATTATTTAAAGAGGAAAAGCAAAATGAATGACAGCTGACTTATTGGATATAAAGAGGCCAGAAGAAGATAAAAAAATCTTTAAAATGCTTAAGGAAAAATAAATTCAACCAACATTTCTATATTCAATGAAAATATTCTTTAAAAATAATTGTAAAATAAAGATATATTGAGTTAAACAAATGGGGAGAATTTGCCACTAGAAGAAAAGCACTATAAGAAACATTACAAAATATCTTTATGAAGTGAAAACAGTAACACTGCATTTTAAGATTTATAATTTTGTACACTTATATAAAACATAATAGCATCAAAACAAAAGAGAAAATTTGTTATTATTTATATACTTCGTGTATGTATATTTTTAAAGGTCTCTAATATATATGTGAAATGGTATAACATTAATTCATGGTATATATCAATGCGTTAAGAAAAAAGTTTACTTTAATCTGTAGAGTATCCAGTTAAAATATAAACCAGGAGGTATAGAGTTAAGAAGCCAATAGATATGAAGAAATAAAGTGTTAAAATATAGTTACTTGGTCTTTGAGAAAAAACAAAAACAGGAAAAGAAGAAAAATGAAAAAGGATGGCAACTTTGAAAATGAATACTAAAGATCAGATTTTAATGACCTAACAAAATCATTAACTATATTAAATGCAAATTATGTAAAAACAAATGAAAAAGCAGATACTTCAAATGGTATATATATAAAAAAGCAAGATCCAACTATATGTTATTTATAAGGGACACATTTTATTTTATTTTATTTTTAATGTTTTATTTATTTATTCATGAGAGTCAGAGAGAGAGAGCGGCAGAGGCAGAGGGAGAAGCAGGGTCCCCACCTAGCAGGGACCCCCATGTGGGACTCGATCCCAGGACCCCAGGATCATGACCTGAGCCGAAGGCAGATGCTTAACCATCTGAGCCACCCAGGTGCCCCTATAAGGGACACATTTTAAATATGTAAAGGTTAAGGACTGAAAAGTAAGTTGGTCAAAGATGATATGTCATGCCAGTGTAAATTATAACAAAAATATGGGATGGCTATATAAATATTGGAAAAAATAGCCTTCAATATAAGCAATATTATAAGAGATGAAGAAGGAAATTTCTTATTAATTTGTCAAGAAGATATAAAAGTTCTGAGGATGCATTTACTTAATAATAGTGTTTCAACATTCATGAAACAAACATTTACAAAATAAAGGAAGAATAGATTTAAATCATTTTGAAAGTTTTAAAACTCCATTCTCAGTAATTGATAGAACAAGTAGAATAAAATATCATAAACATAAAGATTTGAGAAACATTATTGAAAAACTTGACCTTGACATTTATAGATCATTACAACACAGACCTGCAGAATTCACATTCTTTTCAGGGGCTTATTAAACATTCATCAAGATAGAACATATGCTTTGACATGAAATTTGCCCCACTAGATCTCAAAAGCCTAAAGTCACATTATCTGACCAACAGAATTAAGTTAGAAATCTGTAATAAGTATCAATAATAAATAATAGATATCAAGAAAATTCCCAAATTACTGGAAAATGACAATATGATCTTGTGTATTCAGGAGGAAATCTTCGTGGGCATTAGTAAAGAGTTTACATGAATGGAAATGAAAATACAACATATTAAACTTTCTGAAGTACAACTCAAACATAGCTCAGAAAAGAATTTGTGCTTTTAACTGAACATGAAAAACAAAAGTTTTTTAAGAGAATTAAGCATCCATCTTATGAAGCTAAAAAATGGGGAGGATTTAAAATCTAAGTAGAAGGAATGGATATACTACAGATATAAAAAATAATAGAAAACAGAAAAAAAAATCGCACAGGGAAACCAATGAAATGAAGCATGACTCATCGAAAATTTATTTTTAAAAACCTAATTCTGATAAAAAAAAAGAAAGAAAACACAATTCACCAATGTCAGCAATAAAATAAAAGGAAAATACTACAGATTCTACAAACATTAAAAAAATAAGAAACTATTATGAATAACATTATGTCAATTAATATGGGAATTGACATGAATTTGCCAAATTCATTTTAAGAAACAAGTTACAGAAACTGACAAAAGAAAAGATGAAAAACATGAATAGCCTTCTATATGTATTTTAAAAATGAATTCTTAATTAAAAATCTTTAAACTCCAGGACCACTAAGTCTTACCAGTGTTTTCCACACATATTTAAAGAAGAAATACTATTTATTATCAAATTTTTTAAAGATTTTATTTATTTACTTGATAGAGAGACAGTGAGAGAGGGAACACATGCAGGGGGAGTAGGAGAGGGAGAAGCAGGCTTCCTGCTGAGCAGGGAGCCCGATGCAGGGCTCAATGTGTGGCTCCATGTGGGGCTCGATCCCAGGACCCTGGGATCATGACCTGAGCCAAAGGCAGATGCTTAACGACTGAGCCACCCAGGCGCCCCTATTACTAAATTTTTTTTGCCAACATTAATAGGAATAAAACAACTCCCTACTTGTTTTATGAGACCATCATACCCATAGCACCAGAATCAGATAAATACATTAGAAGAAAGGAGAATTACACATTTATATTCATATGTTCATATCTTCCATCATCATAAGACTTAAAAGTCACCAACAAAATAGAAATCAAGTGTAATGTGATGAAAAGACACTATGTCATGAAAAATTGGTTTATTCCAAAATGGAATTTTGGTTAAATATTTTTAAAAAAATAATTAGCTAAATATACGATAAATATCATATGATCATCACAATAGATACAAAAGTATTTGGCAAAGTTTGACATTAATTGATACAATCACGTTTGAAAGTGTAAGAATGAACAATTTCCCTTAAGTTTGGAACAAGATATACACTGACCACTTTTATGCAATAGATCTAGGTTCCTAACAAATGTAATAAAAAATAAAAGACATAAACAGTGGAAAGGTAGATGTAAAAATCTTTTCAGACCTTTAATAAATTTTTGTGTGTATGTATAATTTTAAAGGAATCTATAAAACATGAATAAAATATTTTAGTAACTAAATTTAGCATTGTCAGAATATATGACATAAATATGTAAAAGCAAATTGTGTTTTTATACATTAGCAATTTAAAAATTTGAAAACAATTTTTAAAACTAATTATACTAGCATCAAAAGTACTTTTAAGATAAGGATAAATGCAAAGAACGATACACAAGATTTCTATAATGAAGACAATTAGCAATAATCACGCCTCGGATAAACCTCATTGGCTATGATACTGCCACTGCGCAAAGCTTATGATTTTAATCTTTATAAAGACAGCTCTATTATTAACAGTGTATTATTTGAAAAGCAATGAACAAACTGAAATAAAATTTTACCTAATGGTTGAATCTAAAAAAATTAAATATAATTCCTGAAAAAATTTGAAGGTAATGGCTTATGTGTTGTGTATAGGAGGGTGAACAATTAAATATGTCTACATTTAGTAAGATCAGGAAAACACTAAGGATTCTAATTTTTCAAGTTACCAAATTTTTGATCAAAGAATATGAGAAAGAAATATAAGAATGACATTAATAAAAACAAACTAAAAGCAGCAAATATAAGGGAAATAAATTATGAATTAAATACCTAAAAAGAAAACAACAAGAAAGTCAAATATGTCAAGATTATTTTAACCATGTTCACCAATGGAATTGGATGATAACACTTTTGATTAAGGTGTCCACTGGTCTTAATTTACATGGTGCCCTCTTGGGTTATGTCTGTTTTTCTAGTATAATTACTAATAGCATCTTTTTTATTTCCAAAATGTCATATGTTAGATGATAAATTGTATGGTCTCCTCACCTATGAGATATCCCAGTGCTTTGCCAGAGTCAGGATGTTGGACAATTAGATATTGTCACACAGCAATATTAGAATCCAATTCTCTTTCTCCCTCCCTCCACATTTTCCCATCTATCAGTGGATTTTGCCAATACAGAGATTATTTATATGTATATCTAATATCTTTATTTAAGTACTTCTCTATCTATATTTATCATTTGTTATTTCCTCTATCTTGTAGCTTAATATTGCAGTATCAGTAACTATATGCTGCTCATAAACTAAGCTAATTGCTGGATTTTCCATAGATTATTTCTTTTAATTTTTGTAGGACCATGGATTTTGGTGGTATTTTTAATTAAATGAATAAGAGTGGCACTCAGAATGGTTTAATCTCTAATGACTGTAAATATCCTAAGCAGAAAAGTAGGTCCCCAGTCTGTTTGAATAGCACCCATGTCCTCACAAAAGTCTCAGGCAATTTGCCTTTTCTTTGTGTCTAATGAGAAAAAAAAAAAATAGAAAAAGGGGATGCTTTGGGCGCCTGGGTGGCTCGGCCGGTTGGGTGACTGCCTTAGGCTTAGGTCATGATCCAGGATTGAGCCCCACATCAGACTCCCTGCTCAGGTGGGGAGTCTGCTTCTCCCTCTAACCCTCCCCCATCTCATGCTCTCTCTCACTCTCTCTCGAATAAATAAATAAAATCTTTTTTAAAAAAAGAAAAAGGGGATGCCTTTAAACTCCTCAACAAATAAAGTAGTTCTTAATTATTGTACCCAGCTCTTTGAAAGATATGATACAGAGACTTGGCTGAAATTTCATATATGAACACCAGAAACATAATCAGTGCTTAGCAATTCCTCCATGCTCTATATGGCTGAACAGACACTTTGGTGTAATGCTTGACTAAAGAGTATTTGTCCTTGGAGGCATTAAGCAAGTGTAGGGAGCGTTTTTGATTATCTCAGTGATTGAAGGATACTAGTATTTAATGAGTTGTCAAGGAATGCAGCCTGCACCTGTTCTCACACAAGGAAAATTACTTCTTGTTTCATATGTGCTTTTAATGTCCTACCAGTCAGTCACAAGGATAAACACCATATTTATAATGAACTTCACCTGGAATTTAACTTTCTTTACATATGAATACAATTTCTTCACAGTTTTAAGATACAATAAATTTCCGGGAAATGCAAATCCTAGTAGAGTGGAAAGAAGATTTTAATTTGTTTTGTTCGAGAATTTAGTTACTCTCAATTTTGAGTACTAGACCACTGATAGCAAGTCCTCTTGTGGTATTTGATTTTCCAATAAAGGATATTTGTAGCAATTTATAGTGCATGTATCTGACTATTTTACCATGTCTTCTAATTTTGTCATTCCTGAATATTTACATATTGAAATGCATGTTATTTTATTATAAATTACTTTCCTCTTATTTCTCCTTTATATTATAGTTATAGTATTATTTTGACCTTTTGAAATTATATTTACAGATAGGTTATATTATCTATAAATTTCATTTCAGAGTAATAAAAAAGGCATTAAAATTATTTTTTCAATAAAAAGATATATTGGGTCTGTGAAAACTACTTCCTCAAAGGAGTAGAGGAATCTCTCTGGAAGGATACTGGAGATTTCTGAATCATAAACCCTATAAATTCTGAGGAATTTATACCATAACAAAATTTAACATGGAAATTAACTTGCCACATCATATTCCATTGATAAAGTTGATTATTTTGTTAAAAGGGCTTTGGACACTCTAATTATTGCTGCTCACACCCTGAATATTCAAGGAGGTGGGTGGATCTCTTTGAAAAGCTGGCACATCTCTCAACATTATCTACATCGTGACACTGGGCAGCACCATGCATATACCTTCTTCAGGACTGAAGAATTCATCCAAACTTTTGAGAAGATTCTTGTCTGGTAATCATTAGCTATCAGTCCTCTTTAGGAATTGCCAAAACTGGAGATTACTTTTCCTACAGACATGTCTTTTGCTAGGCAGTCTGTTTTCATTGACTTCTAAACACAGGGTATGCAGTCTCAGGTCCCTCACTCCAAGTCAGGAACACTTTGAAGAGCCACCTCAGTTTTGGCATTCCCTGTAGGGTCCACGGATGGCTTGCATCTGTACCACAAGTCTTACTCTTTGCTCAGTCTTGCCATACTCCCTTCTTCCCATGAATATTGATCTTATGAACACTAAACTGAATGTCAGCCTTAGCTTTCTGGGGAAGCCAACCTATGACACTCAGACTCTGGGTATACAGGCATGTTTGGGAAAGAATTACAGGTGTATGAATGTTTAGATAAATATGTAGGTAGGTGGAAGAATGGATAGAAAGATAATAGATGATAGATAGATGATAGATAGATAGATAGATAGATAGATAGATAGATAGATAGATAGATCATCATTGTTAAATTGATCCAAATAGTCATATCATTTAATCACTTCATATTGGAGATGAGAAAACAGTTATCTAGTCTTATGTTACTCTTCCAGAGTCCTATGCCAGTAAGTGGCAGAAGTCCAAGGGTCTAAGCCTCCAAACACTCAAACCAGGGCCTTCTGCCACATAGGGCGGTGCCATTTAAATCCACAATATTACTTAATTCTTTTTTTACTACTTAATTCAAGTACCTTTACTGTTTCTCAGCTTTCATCACTACTCTGTTTTCTTATTGTCCACTATATATGTTCATGTGCAGATCTTTACTTTTTTTAAAGATTTTATTTATTTGTCAGAGAAGAGAGAACACAAGCAGGGGGAGCAGCAGCAGAAGGATAAGCAGGCTCCCTGCCGAGCAAGGAGCCCAATGTGGGACTCGATCCCAGGACCCTGGAATCATGACCTGAACTGAAGGCAGATGCTTAACCGACTGAATCACCCAGGCATCCTGTGTGCAGATCTTTTTGATAATTGGTTTCATATAAGGTTGAGTCATTTTATAGTGTTGTCATTTTTATTTAACATTAATCATTTATAATTTATTTATAAGTATCAATAACAGTAAATATATTATTTTATTAATAATATATAAACATTTAATAATGTATTATTATTTAGAGATTATTTTATCCCTTAAAGGGAGACATACTAAAAATTATGTATGCCTAACCTCACTTTTACCTTTCTTTCCTTAGAGATGATCTACCTCATTGTAAACACACATTAAAATTGTGTTATATGATATACATTAATGTAATGAAATATATTTCAAAAACTTTTGCAACCATACTATTCCAATTATTTGACTTCAATTTTTCATTTTAACTTCATAGTCTAAAGAAAGTATTAGTTTTCCCTGTTCCTAGGCATTTTTGTATGTACTCTTCTTGTCTCATCTCTGTTTTTTAAATTTTTTCCCTTCTGACTTCTTTATTTCTGATTTCATCAAACACGACACTGCTAGAGGGTTGCCCTTTATCTTTTCATTATCTAATGGAAATGGAAAGGCAAAAACCATAACTACCAAAAACAACCAAAAACAAAAACAAAAGAAGGGAAGGAAAAAAGGTAAATGAAGGTTATTTTAATGTTCTGTGGTATAAAGAAGCACTTGAATTCTGTCATTATGAAGGTTTTTCAAAATTACCTACTCATTGCAATGCAATATCTGTGTTTTCTCTTAACTGTCCATCTTTTATCATGAAGCTTATGCAAATGTATGCATATTTGAGAAGGTATCAGACAGGCCTTTGGTAATGCCTGTTTTCTTCTCTGTATAATTTCCAGTAACATACCTAGCTAGAAAAATAAAGATTAATTATTAAAAATGCAATAATGAGACCCTTCAGCATTAGCAAATATTGAAAGAGCAAATTCATGTAATTGATAGACTGTCTGGCAAGGGCATGTGCTATACATGGTTTTGGGATTACACAATGGAATATTATTCAACCACAGTAAAGAAGGAAATCCTACTCTTTGCTATAACTTGGAGAAAACTTGAAGGCATTATACTAAGTGAAAAAAGTCAGACAGAAAAAGACAAATACTGTGTGATATCATTAATATGTAGAATCTGAAGAACCAAACCCATAGAAACAGAGAGTAGAGAGAGGATTACCAGAAGCCAAGGGATGGGGGAAATGGGGAGACGTTGGTCAAAGAGTACAAACTACCAGTTACAAGATAAGTAAGTTCTAAGGATCTAATACATAGCATGGTGATTATAGCTAATAATACTATATTATATACTTGAAAGCTGCTAAGTGAGTAGATCTTAAGTATTCTCACCACAATAAAGAAATGATAATTATGTGAGAGGATAGAGATGTTAACTAATACTGGTGTGGTAATTATTTTGCCATATATGTGTATCAAATCAATATTGTTTACTTTAAACTTACACAATGTTATATGTCAATTATATCTTAATAAACCTGGAAAGAATGTGATTAGAAGATAAGCATGGGGGCCCCTGGGTGGCTCAGTCAGTTAAGTGGCTGTCATCAGCTCGGGTCATGATCCCAGGGTCTTGGGATGGAGCCTCACGTCAGGCTCCCTGCTCAGTGAGAAGCCTGCTTCTCCCTCTGCCTGGCGCTCCCCCTGCTTGTGCTCTCTCTTTCTCTGTGTCAAATAAACAAATAAAATCTTTAAAAAAAAAAAAGATAAACATGATAAATGTCTAAATTGGCTAAAATCAAAGAATATAGGACATTTTTAAAGGAAAAAGGTACCAAATTTTCAAGAAAATGTACCAATGGGTTGAGGGAAGGAGCATGCTGGCTATGTCCCCAGTCCTGAGCAGAGGTCTGAAATGAGGCCAGGTCTGACCAAAGCTTTAGAGAAGCTAGTGGGGCTCCTTGTGGCCCTGGGAAGAGGACTGGAAATGCCCAAAGTAGGACTGTATTCTGTTAGCACCAGAAACTATCCACAGCCACAGGCAGACTGAGACAGGACAGTGGGTGGCCCTGCTTGGTCTCCACTAGGGCAGTCTGGGGAGGAGCTGGAGGGAGAAACCTCCCTGCAGGTGGTCACTTAAGTGTGATTCTCAAATTCACTCTGCCCCTCCAGTCCCCTGTAAACATAAGAATGTGATTTTGACTGCCAAGTCCCTCAGGACAAACAAAAGCATAATAATCTAACAAATAATCCAAATATTTTAATTTAATTTATAGTAACATTTATATAGCCTCAGTATATATCTTATATTAATTTCTTCCTTTCCAACCATCATTTATCTCAGTCTCTCATAATTTTTATACATGGGTAATTTTCTTTTTGTCCCTAGTCTGTTTCCTTTTTTTTTTTTTTTTTAAGATTTTATTTATTTATTTGACAGAGAGAGAGACAGCGAGAGAGGGAACACAAGCAGGGGCAGAGGGAGAGGGAGAAGCAGGCTTCCCGCCGAGCAGGGAGCCTGGTTTGTGGGGCTCGATCCCAGGACCCTGAGATCATGACCCGAGCCGAAGGCAGACGCTTAACCACTGAGCCACCCAGGCACCTCTAGTCTGTTTCCTTTTTAATTCATTGGCAAAATGCTATTAGAGGAATAATGACATACCACTGTAGCTTTATTAGCACTTGTTCATAATTCTTCAATTTTTAAAAATTATTTGTTTTAGGGGCTCCTGGGTGGCTCAGTTGGTTAAGCGACTGCCTTCGGCTCAGGTCATGATCCCAGGGTCCTGGGATCGAGTCCCACATCGGGCTCCCGGCTCAGCGGGGAGCCTGCTTCTCCCTCTGACCCTCTCCTCTCTCATGCTGTTTCTCTCTCGCTCGTTCTCTAATAAATAAATAAATAAAATCTTTAAAAAAATTATTTGTTTTAGAATAACTTTTCCAGGCATCCAGACATTCCGATTTTAGAAGAGTCTGGCTTCAAACCTATTTTGTGAAAAATAATTCTAGTCTTATATATTAAGTTAATATTTGGTGAAAGTGATTCAGCTCTAAGTAGCTTAAATTGGAAAGGGAAGTTTATTGGCACATATAACTGTAAATTGTAGAGAAATAGCTAGTTCAGTTATAGTTTGATGTAGTACTCAATCATTACCACCCACACATCTCTTGTGCCATTCCTGCTGGGTTAACATTATCTTCTAGCTGATTAATTTTTTGCTTAAAAAAATGGCTATACCAACAACAAAATTACTATTGGCAGTTATGAGCATTACCTACATTGTCACTGGTATTTTTCAGGGAAAAACAGAATTGTGTCCAAGCAGTACCAGAAAAAAAACTCTCATTCACCTTATCAGATCGATTTATGTCATATACTCACAAATTAATCACCACCATGGCCAAACACAGACTAGCCTTAACGACTTAATCCAATTATGACTGAGTACCTTAACCATGAATGGAATGAATTCTATGTAAGTTTCATGACTGAGAATTTGAGGAGAAGCAGTTTTCCCAAAGAAAATTAAAGTTGCTTTTATCAGGTAAGTATGCTGACCAGCAAACAATAGATATACGTTATTTCCTACATTAACTATTTCACTCCTCCCAATATTATCTACGCATTGCCTCTTGAAGATTCCATAAATATATTCACCCATGTGCTTTACTCATTCTTGCTCTCCCCTCTTAATGTTTTGAAATCATCCTTTTTACATAGCCTAACCTCAGGCTTTCCTGATTTGTCATGCGGACATCGGAATGGTTGTAGTTATTTGATAATATATTAAGTATATTTTATTTTCCACTTCACCATTATTTAACCTGTGATGTGTAAATAGCCAACCCCCCATAATTAAAATTTAAAAACCTAAGAACAGGGAGCCTGAATTGTTTTGACAGTTTCCAAAATATTCAACTTTATGCAACCCTGTGCAAATTGATACCCAGAAAAGACACTAGTTTGTTTTATCAGTTGGAATTATTTCAAAAGCCAAAGGAGATCTAGAAAGGGTTAAATTTTATTAAATTATTTTCTTGTTTGGGCCCATCAATGTTATATTTTACACAACACATGAAAAACATTAATATAATATTATTTTAAATAAAAACCTTCTCTTTCGGTACTATTACATAGACATTTCATTAAGGTTAACAGTTACCTTAATATTTTTTTTAATATTTAAAAAAAAATTTTCAGCTTCACTGAGATATAATTTACATGTACCATTATATAAGTTTAGGGTATACAATGTGTTGATTTGATATATGTTGCTAAATGATTGCCATATCATTAGTTAACATTTCTGTCACTTCACATAATCACTACTTGTATGCGTGTGTGTGTGGTGAGAACATTTAAGATCTAGTGACTTAGCCCATTCAAAATGTATGATACTGTATTGTTAATTATAATCACCATGCTGTACATAGATTTTCAGAACTGATTCATCTTATAACAGGAAGTTTGTACTTTTTGACCAAGATCTCCCCATTTCTCCCACCCCCAGCCCCTGACAACCACCACTCTACTCTCTGTTTCTATGAGTTTGGTTTATTAGAGTTCCATGAATAAGTGACAGTGTTTACCTCTGTCTAGCCTATTTGGCTTAGCACAATGCCCTCAAGTTCCATGCATGTTGTTGCAAATGGCAGGACTTCCCTCTTTTCTACAGCTGGATAATATTCCAGTATATGTACATATTACATTTTATTTATCCACTCATCTGTTTATAGACACATTTTTTCCATGTCTTGATTATTATTAGTAACGCTGCATTGAACTTGGGAGTGCAGGTACCTCTTCAAGATAGTGATTTCATCTTCTTTGGATATAAACCTGGAAGTAGGATTGCTATATCATGTGGTAATTTTATTTTTAGATTTTGAAGAACCTCCATACTGTTTTTCATACTGGCTGTGCCAATTTACATTCCTACCAAGAGTCCTGAGGGTTCCTTTTTCTTCACATCCTTACCAACACTTGTAGTCTCTTGTCTTTGTGATGATAGCCATTCTAACAGGTGTGTATGTCATTGTGCTTTTGATTTGCATTTTCCTAACGATTAGTGATATTAAGCATCTTTTTATATACCCGTTGATTATTTGTATGTCTTATTTGAAAAAAAAGTCTATATATTTATATTCTGTAAAATTAAATACAGATGCATACAGTATATTTATATTTTGAAATACTTATGAAAACAACTATATTTTATGTATTTATATTTGATCATAGGTGTTTTTATAGTAAAATTTTTCATTCATATACTATCTGTATACCATAGAATAAATTGCTTGATAGCAAAATTATTTTCCAGTTTAGAGCTAATATTTTCAGAACATTTCCACATAACAATAGCTCTGAATGTAGAATGAACTGAAGGAAATGAGAGAAAACACTACTGTATGACAGAGATAATTTTACCCAAAAAATATAATTCATAATCATCAACTAATTGTTATTTGTAACATTTTTGAGTGCTATTTTCCCTTTCTCTCAAAACAATTGGATGTTTAGTTTCAGTGACAGCAAATATTTAAACAAAATCACTATAAGTTTAATATAGGAATATACCAATTGTCCATCCCCACAAAAACAAAGCAAAGCAAAATTATCATCTATAACAACAGAAAAAGAAGTTTTCAGTCTCAGCATGCTTAAAAGTTAACTCCAGAGGAAATTGAAAAAAAAAATAATTAGCACAGATATGTATAGTAGCTTAGTACTCTGTAAATGCTTTTTATATGTATTCTATAGTATTCACATCTACCAGTATGTGAAGATTGTTGCTACCCATATTTTTCAGGCGAGTGCTCAAGCTCAGACAGGTTAACAATATGACCCATGTTATATATCCCACATATGGAAGAGATGAGCCTCAGGTATTGAAGACTGAATAAAAAAGCCTATTATATTTGCTTATATCAATTTGGAAATAGTTGGATCAGTGTCTTCTGAAAGATCTGTAACTTTCCAAAATGTAAAATTTTATCTTCATTATTTCTTAGATGGAAACTATTTTCTACATATAGGTAAGTGTTCAGGTGTGTTTATAATAGGATTTCTCATTTTTAAAGTTATTCAAATTATCTTAATATACATAACTAATTGAAAATACCTACTGAATTTTTGAAGGAATTTATACTACCCTTAATGCAAATTGCATTATTATCTTTGACTTTGCAGATAATCACAAAGATTATGTAGTATTTATAAAAATCTCTTCAAAAAAATCTTTTCACTGATAATAGTGTTAGTTATCAGTAACGTTTTTGTGTCGTTCAAATAGAACAATAATGTTTAATTGCCTTTAGACAGATTTTCTTTTGTATTGCCTTGGATAATTTTGAACCGGTATCCTGGTCTGAAGCTATTCCTTTAATGTACTATTTGCATAGATATAGACATTTCTAGACATTTGCATAGACATGTCCAGTTTCCTCAATAGATTTATTTTATGTCTAACGTCAAACACAAAGTGTTGATTAGCATATTTTTTGTTGATCAGAGACAATATATGATTTGTCAGACCCCCATTTCTGTGCAAGACCAGCAACTGACAGCCCATTACTTCTCTATATATTCATAATTTTAGTGTAATTGGGTGGCTGATGTCCAATTTCAAAGATACACATTACTCAGTGTAATATTTGATGAGGTATAAAGTATTTGCTAATGCCTGATGGTTGAGGAAAGTTCAAATATTGTTGTACTATGTATTCTTTCGAAGATGTCTACAACGTAGTAGTTCGAGATAGAATGGAGATGTGTAATCACTGTCAGTATGTCACCTTTTTTTAATGATAAAAGACTACATTGAAGATGTTTGAGGTATAGTAATTAGAAGATTGATTCTGTGTATATTGATAAGCCATCTTTCATAAGTGGAAGTAATAGAACTCCTACAAATTGAGGTATCTAAACTTTAATTATATCAGGGGAAAAAGAAGCTAGTGAGAAGCCAATAGAGAATTCAGAAGAGAGTGAAATTAGTGAAGCTCTAATAAAATGTATGCTAATTTATATGCTTTTAGTATAAATTTCTCAAACCATATGGAGCACTGTGAACTTCAATACATGGACACATTTTTAAAACTCAAAAGAGAGCCCTAGAAATGGTTAAAGTGGTTATCAGGTAAGTTTTATGTCTGAAAAATATATGATTACAGTAGAGAAGTCTAGCTAGATTAGTTTTAATTTTATCTCATTAGCATATGTAGTTTAATATACCTTATATTCTTTTATCTTTAATGTTTAAGGAAAATTTTTTGGCAATAACCAAGGATATTGACCAAGACATTGCCTTCTTGCCTCTGCTTCGTCTTTGAGGGAGACAAGTAGAGAGTCCTGGTAAAGTCATAAGATTTCCCCTACAACTACTTCTGTGTGTAAAAACCCAAGGATCAAGCTAGATTATTTCTGCCCAAATACTGGTGAAAGCTGGAAGACAAACTTTCTGATAAAAAGCAATTGCCAGAGTTTTTTGTTCTAAATTAAAGGAATTTCATTCCAATACCTTAGTTCATTGAATTAAATTCTATACCTTATACTCTGAAGACTCCAGTGAGATTTTAGAGTACATTTTACTTTTGAGTGGTATCAAGGAAGAAAATAATTATTTTGCATTTGTAAAGAAAATAGACTGAAGGAAGTTATGAATTCCCTTTCTGTTGTGAGTCTTAAAGTAATATCTTCCTAAGTGGCTAGGCAGATTTCAAAAACCCTAGTGGACATGGCTGACAAAGTTGTCCACATGGAAATAAAAACAAATTTGCTTAAATTGTTTTTGAAGAAATGGAATACATGTAATGTATATTATATACTATAATACTTATATATCATAATATGTATATATTATGTAATAATGTATAATATATACACATAGTATATAATACATATTGAATATATACCTATATATAACATATATTATTTACAATAGAAATCCACATATTATCACTAACATTAAAGTAAAATGTTTGGGTACAACTGATCCAACTCAGGAGGAGCCTTAGAAGATATCCTGTGTTCTGTTTTCACCTGTATCTAGCTCCTCTGTAATCAGCTAAGATTTACATGTGAAGGCAAGTGGTATTGTCAATTTGACTTTTTAATGTCCAATGGAATCTATTTTAGCCTTAATATTTTGTATACATGAAAAATATTGTATATGAAAATATTTTTTTCAAAAAAATAACTAGAGCAGGGATAGGCAAACCTTTTATTAAAAAAAAAAGTAAATATTTGGAGTTTAGAGGACCATAAAGTCTTTGTCACAGCCACTCAGCTCTATCATTATAACACCAAAGCAGCCATAGACAATATATTACAGAATGGATGTGGCTATGGTCTGATAAATCTTTATTTATAGAAACAGGCAGTGGCTTGGCTTTGACCCCATGGGTCATAGTTTGCCAAACCCTAACTAGATAATAAATTCCAAATTTATGTGTGTGTGTGTGTGCATACCTGTGTATATATAAATATATGTGGGTGAATAAATAAAAAATGTATAATGGATATGTGTATATTCATATATATTAAAAATTTATATAGTAAATAAAAATAGAGCATTGATAAATGTTTGTACATAATTGATCAATATTAAGTAGTTTGAATAATGAATAGCAGTGAAGAGTTGGAAACATATATTTGTTATGTATGATATATATTTATGTATTATATAAAATATAATGACACAATTGACTAACATATTAAATAAACCCCAGCATGTGCTAAATAAATACTGTGAAGAAAGAAGGACAGAAAAACAAATGAATAGCTACAATAACAAATGAAGATAAGGGCAGGGGTAGAATGGCAGAGAAAGTGAATAAAGAGAAAAGAACTAGGAACAGAATTTAAAACAAAGATGAGTATAGATACTGAAAGACTTCATAATAAATATAATGAAAGTTTTTTATAATAAGTAATAAAAATATTTTTTATTAAGAATAGAAAAGTATACTACTTTTGAAAAAGTAAGAGATTGGTGCATCAAAGTCTCTGTGGTGTGTTTATTGGCTTGAATTATCATCAGATGGGCCCATCAGCTCATCATCAGTGGCCCATAGTGGCCCATCAGCAGTCCATCAGTGGCCCATCAATACTCTGCCACATTAGGGACAAAGTATTTGCACACTAACTTCTTCTAGTATAACATATTCTTAGCTAATTATTCTGGTATAATAGGCTCCCTCTGTAGACTTTGGACTTTGATGTTTCTTCTCAGTGGTTCTGAATCTTGACCAAGTAGTGCCAAAACTCTACTTCCTTGCTTAGTTGCAATTTAGATTGGATTCATATACATTTTTTTGAACCATAGTTAATTAAGACTGGGTGGCCTCCTCCACTCCATGGGAATATGACCTAAATGATAGGCTGTCTCCTTGGTTTTATAGCTGGAAAAAAGTCTGTAGAAGATTTCTTATTTTACTACCTTGTACAAAACTTAAGAATATTGCCCCAGTGTCTGATCAGATCCTCCTATGGTTCTAGGCTTCCTCAAGGGTAGATGGCCCATGAATCTGTGTCCATCTTTCAGAACAGTTTTTCTACATTCTTACTTATTGCATGTGTTTAGAATTGAAGGTGTATTTTAAAAGTAGTAGACTCTATTTGAAGGATGCTTTTGGAAGATCATGGATTATCTCGATGGTGATATTTATTGTATTTGGCAACATTGGATCATAGTAATCCAGAATTAGAGTAGGACTGAGTAATTTTAAGCTATGTAAATGTACAGTAGTGCCAAGGTCTAGAAATATTTTATATTTTGCTGAGGGTATTATTGTACTGACTACCATGCAGATGGTCTTACCCCTATATTTGTTTCCAACTTTTATATGTGCTATTTTATCCATACTTCAAACGACTTAGTCCTGATCAAACACTTAAAAATTATGTGAAATAATCCTTTCCTCAGAGATTGCAACTCTATATGGGCTACCCTAGCTCATCTTGATGGCATTAGTAGTG
Organism: Neomonachus schauinslandi; assembly: GCF_002201575.2. Taxonomy (NCBI): domain Eukaryota; kingdom Metazoa; phylum Chordata; class Mammalia; order Carnivora; family Phocidae; genus Neomonachus; species Neomonachus schauinslandi. The sequence goes on along the minus strand of NC_058403.1, from coordinate 36,133,491 downwards.
AGAATTGTTCAGACTCCAAGGCAGGACAAGACCTGACCTTAAATACATGACAGACATCTCCATCATTTGTCATTTTATTATTTGCCATTAATAAAACATTATCAACTTGATAACATAATACACTTCATGAAATGAATTATAGTGAAACATGCTAATATCTCTTTAACTGCTTTAATTTCACTACTGCTACATTCCAACTATAATTCTTTACTTTAGATTCAGTAGTCTTGGTTATTATTTGACTCTGACATTCTCAATTTGGCTCTTATATTCTCAGTTCACACTTCCAGCTTAATGCAGGTTATGTTTCAGACTATCTTCTGATTACTCTTCAACTCTTTGGTTTTCCTCACCATTTCCAGATACAATCTAGGTAATGGCACCAGCACTGTGACCTGATCTAAGGAACTTTCTTTTGGGTTATGTCTCTGATATTTTCTCTTTCATTTTGTTTTTCATGGCTCCTTTGATCTGCATAATCATGATAATTATTAGATATCCAAATCGTAGTACAAAGCATATCAATGGAAAATACCAAAGAGTGGCAAGAAGATGGCAAAAATCATTCTAAGAGAACTTTCAACACATTTTAGGTGCCTTATTGGTAATGTTACGGAACCTGGACTGGATCGCCTGATAGAAGAACCTACAGCACCCAGAGATCTTGGAGATAAGAGGTTTATTTAACGCTGGCAGACTCAGAGGAGAGTGATCTCCAAAGGTCTGAGCCCTGAGGACAAAAAAAGGGGGCAATTTACACACTTCTACTTCCGCATACTTGGCACTTTTGGTGTGTATGCAAAGCGGGGCAGGGAAAAGGACCCAGAAAGGTGCACACGGGAAGCAGAGCAGGGAGAAGAAGAGCCCTGGGGCAAAGACTGGGACTCTCTCGCTGTCTCAGTCAGCCATCTTAGGACACAGATTTTCCTTATCATTCCCACCCTTTGATGCCCCTTTAAACACCTAGTTTAGAGGGCATCATTTTCATCTTCTATGGGGCAATAGTGAGTAAGGAGTACCTGGAGTCTGATTTTAGCAATTTGAGTAGTGATAAACCTAATAAGGGCATTAAGAATACAAGGACCAAATGCTACTATGAGGAGAGGCAATAGGAGGAGGCTGAAGAGGGGGCTGAACCAAGGGAACCATTGTGAGAGGGTATCCCACCAAGTTGTCCACTGGAGTGATTCCCACCAGCGATGTACTCATTCCTGTAATTGGGTCAGAGTTCTTGGACCACCCCTGACTCATTAGCATAGAAACAACATTCCTCCTATAAGAAGAGGCAGAGCACCCCTGCATGGCCATGAGTAAGTTGAGCCCGCGCCTGTTTTGGAGGACCACGGAGGCCAGTGAATTGAGTTGGCGCTGCAGGGCCAGGGCCAACTGAGTGAGGGCAGAAAAGTCTGCCATGAGTTGTTGAGTTAACCCCTGGTACTGCACCTGAGACATCCCAATGCCAGTGGTGCTGAGGACAGCACCTGATGCGGCCATCAGGCTCACGATAAGAGGGATAGCCATGGGGGAGCACCGAGGGTGGCTAGGAGGTCTCCATATGAGTGGGGCATCGCTCCCGGGGAGGACTGAAAGATTGGGTAAAAGACTGACAAGCATGCATGATTGATTGAGCAGGGTGATGCAGATGTATACACCTTGATCATAAGCCAGAAAAGTGTTAGGGGAACAGACCCAACTGTGGCCCATAATAGGAGGGGAAGAGTTACCATACAACAGTACCGGAGCCAGCAAAGGATAATCTGAGGTCCTTAGTGCCAAGGTGGGAGGTGACATGGTAGATTGGTTGAGGATGACACCAAGGTATTGGATGGGACTGGGCTTTATACAGATCCAGCAGTCAGATGCTAGGGGTGGTTTTGTGTGGTTAAGAGCTTGGTGGGAGACGTTAATCATACCTAACAGTTGTGCTATAGATGCTTGCTGTGTGCGGATGGGGGACTCAGGGATGTGCCAGGGCGAGTTATTTTCTGTCTTACCCTGGAGGTTGACTGTAAGGCTTGGAGTGAACATGGACTTAATCATAAATTTGGTCATGGGGTAGGTTCCCATAGGGTGATATTGGCCCAACAGGAGAATGATTCCTGTAGCCCATGATGTGGCATTGGGTTCTAAGACTGAGAGGGTGAGTGGTATACAGTGATTGTTAGAGCAAGAGTATGGGGTGGCATTGCATGACAAGGAAATCTGGATGTCACTGTGCTGTTTGAGGTGCCACCACCTGGTGGACCATCGTTCCATTCCTGGCCAAGTGGCCACCCATGACTCACATCCCCAGGCTTGTGAGCAGAACTGAGGGCAGGTGTTTGGCTGTTGAGGCATAGGGCCCCCACAGATGTAGATATCTATTAGCTGGTAACCTGAGTGAGGGCCATGGTAGGAACACCATCTATGAGGTTCCCAGGAGGTATCAAGAAGCTGGCATACATCAAAATGGAGGTTAACCTTTGGTGTGTACCCATCCCAGGTGGAAGAAGTCAGTGGGGGTGCTGGTGCAGGATTGAGGGGGATAAGCTGGAAAGTCCATTTGCCAGTAATGGTGATAGGAGAGTTTGCCCCCCTTGCCTGGCCGGGCAAGCTAGAGGCAGTGAGGAGGAATAGCACACCAGGTAGCAGAAGACTGGGACTGACTGGGGCCAGGAAAACCATGGTGAAATGCATTCAGGAGTAGACAGCAGAGGGCCAGTAAAAGTGGGATCTATGACCTTAGGTAGAGGGAGCCATCATGGCTAACCTGTCAGCAGATTAAACCCATGGACAAGTAAGTGCAGTAATACACCCTAGGGACACTCAATAAGCAATGAAAATAGTAAGCCTCTGGGGGAAAGTCCAGTCAGGAGGGGCAACAGTGTAGAGTCTGACTCCCAAGATGACAGAAATCATGCCAATGAGAGCCAGGGACAACGGTGAGCAGGTGTCCCTCAGTCGGTGGGGTCTCATCAAAGGTGAAGCCAAGTGGGTTCATGAAGTCTGGCTGGATTCTCCACTGGTGGGGCTCCCCATCTGAATGATGAACTTTCTTCACTCTGGAGTGGTGGACCCACGGAGTGACACCTGAGACCTTGAGGGCAGTAGGGGCGGTTGGAACAACAGTGTGGGGCCCTGCCCACTGCAGTTTGAGGGGGTCTTTCTTTCAATCCTTGACCCAGACTGAGTCCCCTGTCTGGAAAGAGTGTACCTGAGACCCTAAGGAGATTGGGGCTCTCTCAGTGGTGTACTTTTATAATTTATTTAGGGTGGCCCCCAGGGCCTGAAGCTGCTCCTTTATCCCTTTATCTCCAACCTGATGCAAGTTTCCCAGAAGGCTTCCCAAGCACTGGGGAGGCTGTCCATATTTTAATTCGAATGGGGAGAAACCTGATGTCCCGGGCATGCAGCGAGCATGCAGGAGAGCTAGGGGTAGCAGATCTGGCCATGGGAGGTTAGTCTCCTGACAAAACTTTGCTAAGGTTCCCTTGAGGGTGTGATTCATTCACTCTACTTTCCCTGAACTTTGGGGCCAATAAGCGGTGTGGAGTCTCTGGGTGATGTTGAGAGATTTGGTCAAGACCTGTACAATGTCTGCCACAAATGTGGGTCCATTGTCACCATGGATTGTTAATGGCAGGCCGATCTGGGGCATGATCTCCTGCAAGAGGACTTTAGCTACTTCCCGGTTTTGCTCAGTCCTGGTTGGGAAGGCTTTGACCCATCCAGAGTATGTGCATACTATTACTAGGTGATTATCTGAACCCCCTGCTCAGCTGCACATCTCTGAAGTCTACCTCTAGATCTTTGAAGGGGGTTGCTCCCATCCTCTGGACACCTGGCAGGGGCCATGGTGCAGACCGAGCATTATTTTTAGCACATGTTATGCATCATTCACTCATTGCTCGGCATAGTGCTGACTGCTGATTGATGTAGTAGTGCTTCTTGAGAAGGGCCTCTAATGCAGTTTTTCCCAGATGAGTGAGTTGGTGCTGTTCCTTGACTAGATGCCCTTAAGTTGCTGTTGGAACAAAGATGTGCCTGTCTGGCATCATTCACCATCCCTTTCCAGTCAGGGTGTCTCCCTCAGCCATGGCCTATTCCTTTTCCTTTTTAGTGTAACTGGGTGGAGGGACTTCTTCTGGGGGTGTTAGGGCCATGGTGAGGGAAAGGGCTCTGTCCATGTCCTCACTGGCTGAGGCCTTGGCTGCCTCATCTGCCAATTTCCCTGAGCTATGGGGTCGTCTCCTTTCTGGTGTCCCTTACAGTGCAGGATTGCTACTTCCTTTGGAAGCCAGACAGCTTCGAGGAGTCTCAGTATCTCCTCTTTGTTCTTGATAGCTTTTCCTGCTGCAGTTAGGAGACCCCTTTCCTTGTAGATGGCTCCATGTATATGTACAGTAGCAAAGGCATACCGAGAGTCAGTATTGATGTTGACTCGCTTCCCTTCACCGAGGGTGAGGGCTCAGACTAAGCCATATATTTCATAAGCCATATTTCAACCTGTTGAGCTGACCATCCAGCTGGTAATGCCTTAGCTTCTAGGACTTCAGTGGTTGTGGTTACTGCATAACCTGCATTCTGGGCACCCTCTTGTAGGTAACTGCTGCCATCACTGAACAGCATGAGCTCTGGATTCTTTATGGTTTGATCCCACAGATCTGGATGGCTCACGTAGGCTTCATCAGTCACCTCGGAGCAGTCATGGTCTGGTTCCCCCTCTTCAATGGGGAAACAGGTTGCTGGATTTTAATGTCCTTACATTTTGAGGGTGACCCACAGGTTTTCGCAGAGGAGCTCTTGGTATTGTGCTAACGGAGATTTGGAAAGGAAGAGGTGTCCCTGTGTGTTCATGAGGGTCACAACTGCATGAGGGACCTTGACATTAAGTTCTTGCCCCAGGGTAAGTTTGTCTGCCTCCTTGATGAGTAGGACTGTGGCTGACAGTGCCCTCAGGCACAGTGACCATCCCACTGCACAGGGTCCAGCTTGTTTGACAGGTAAGCCATTGGCCGTTGCCAGGGTCCAACAGTCTGGGTGAGTACCCCAAGCTCTACTTTTTCCTTTTCATGCACATCTGATAGGCCCAGGGCTGGGCTTCTGCTTTCTCCGTCCAGGCAGGGGGTTCTCGATCTGGTCCCCCTAAGAGATCATAAAGGGGTCTTGCTATTGCTGAGAACCCAGGGATCCAGATGCAGCAGAATCCTGCAATGCCTAGGAATTCTCATAGGCCCCATTTTGTCTGGGGCTGTGGCAGGGAAATGATGGCCCTTTCCTCTTCAGCCCTAGTTCTCTTTTCCCTTGGGTGAGGAGGAAACCAAGGTATTGGACATGCTGTTGGCAGATTTGTGCCTTCTTCCATGAGGCTTGGTATCCCGAGTCTGACAGGAGCTGTAGGAGGGCCTTTTGCCTTTTGTGTAGTCTTCTTGTGTGTCACTGGTGAGGAGGAGGTCATCCACATACTAGAGGAGGGTGCATCGTGTGGCCTCTCTTGGGAAGCTGGCAAGGTCCGTGGCCAGCACTCCCCAAAGAGTGTTGGTGAGTTTTTAAACCCCTGTGGGAGGTGCATCCAAGTCACTTGCATCTGGCGCCCTGTATCAGGTTCAGACCATTCAAAGGCAAATAGTGGCTTGCTCTGGGGAGCTAAGTGGAGGCAGAAGAAGGCATCCTTCAAATCTAGGCAAGAAAACCATCTGGCCGACCCTGGGATTTGGCCGGGGAGGGTGTATGGATTTGGGACTTCTGGGTGCAGAGAGATGGTCACCTTGTTGATGGCCCACAGGTCTTGAACTGGTTGGTATCCCCCTCCTGGCTTCTTGACTGGCAGGAGTGGGGTATTCCAGGCTGACTGGCACTCAACTAGAATACATGCTTCTTTGAGTTTGACCAGATGTTCTTGGATGCCAATCTTAGCTTCTTGTGGAAGGGGGTATTGCCTCTGCCTCTGAGGTTGGGCTCCTGGGATCAGTTCAACAAAGATAGGGGCCCGATTCTGGGCTAGTACAGGTGGGTTGTTTTCAGCCCATACTGAAGGGAAGGCGAGTCTGAACTCTAGCGGACAGCCTGGTTGGGCCTGGGCACAGAATATCCTCCATTCTTCTTCCCTTGGCATGGTAATTTCTAATATTAGGGACCCTGTGTCCTCTTGCCTTGGGTTCAATCAGAGGCTAGTGTGTTCTGTGGGCTCAAACGTTATTTGAGCCCTAAGCTTGGAGAGTATGTCTTGGCCCAGGAGAGGGATGGGGCAATCAGGCAGATAAAGGAATTCATGTCAGACCTTGTGGCCCCCAAGTTCACATTGGTGAGCCTGGCAAAAGGGCTGTTGTATTACCTGCATCCTGGTGGCCCTGAGGATGGTCGCAGTCCTTTTGCTGAAAGGTGCCACTGGGGAGGTGACAACAGAGTGCTTGGCCCCAGTATCAACCATTAAAGTCACTGGTTGGCCCCCCACCTTCATTTTGACCGTGGGCTCATGGGGGCCAAGGAGGAAAAAGCCCTGCTGCCCTCAGTCTGAGTCCATTCCCGCAAGGCCTATGAGGTCCTCCTCTCATGGGTAAAGTCCCATGCTGGGCGCTCTTTGGGTGCGGCCATATTAGCCCAGGCAGCAGGGTTGATGACTCCTGCTGATGTGTGCTCTTCCAGGTGCTGCTGTGCACCTTTCCTTATTCTCCTCCTTTCCTCTGTGTTAAATAGGGTGCGAAGTAACTGTTGGCAGTCTTCCCAAGTTTGCTGATGAGCCTGGAAGAGGGATTCTATAAGGTCTACCATGGCCTGTGGTTTCTCAGAGTAGGATGGGGTGTTATGTTTCCAGTTGAGGAGGTCAGTGTCCATGGAGAAGGGCTGATAATACACCATGGAACAGCCAGGTTGGACTGTCCCATCTTCATCATGCCTCTTGGGTCCCCACGTCTCTTGTACCGGCATTTGGAGGGTGCTTGCACCCAGCCTGGGGCACAACCTGGCTGCTGGTCCTGGAGAAAGTGGATCTTTTGGGCCTGGGGGTGCTGGTGGATCATCTGGCCCTGGGGGTGCTGTTGAAACTGATGGCGGCAGAGTGTTTGGACCTGAAGGGCCACATGTAGGTGGTCTTGGGGTTATGTATGGTGGGGGCAGGGTCAGTTCATTCTCAGGATCTCTGGCTAGGATTTGTGGAGACTGGGGCTTTTGCTAATTTTCTTTAGGTCACTTGGATGAGGTGATTAAGACCCTGGCCTGTCCCTGCCAATTGCAAGTGAATCGCACCCAGGGGCAAAGGGTCTGAGCAGTTCCTAGCCAGGAGACAATGTACGGAAACTGGTCAGGGTGTCCTGGTTCTCCTGTTATGACTTGCCATACTCGACGAATCATTGGGACATCCAGTGTCCCTTCTGAAGGCCACCTGATATCAAAGGTGAGCCATTCCATTTCACATAGGGTTCTCAACTTGCTGGGGTTCATCCTGACTCCATAGTCTCCCAAAAACCCCTTCTTGAAATTTTTGAACATGATCTCTAGAACCGTAGGTTTACTCTGCCCTGACCCCATAGTGATGTCCCTGTGTGCAGTGGCACAGAGATAGACAAAGGGGGAGGGTGCCTCCTGAGGTGAGGAGACCAATCAGATGCCCGTCTGGCCGTGTCCTGAAGGAGCTTAGGTGAGGCTTAGCTGTAACAGTCTCAGCGTTGTGCCTTATGATTGGAAACTATTCCGATGCTGCCATAGACTGTACTGTTCACCACAGAATCACAGACAGGCCCGCTCAGACTCTGTAGGCTTCTGGAGACCTTAAGGGTGCCCGCCCTTGGAGTCACAGACTCAGTCTACTTGAGCAAGCCAGGTCAGACTGCACATTCACTCACACATTCACACTCCAGAAGTTATTACATTCCCTCCCTGGGAATCCCTACCTGTGAGACCTCTAAGAGGTCTCTGGGAGGTGACCAGGCTCCCCTTCCACCCCAATGGGGGTGGGCCTGTCTGGGTCCTGGGGCCCCAGGCCTTACCGGAATCCGATGTTGGGACCAGGTCCTCACCTGCCAAGTCCCCTGGAGTCTGGCGGGAACAGCAGAGAGGGGCCAGTCCGAGGTGATGGGGTGGGAGACTGCCAAAAATTAGGCAAGGCACGCCTTCTCTGTTAAGATCGCTCGTTCTGTCACTGACCCGCCATTGCCCCCAGACCAGTGGCAACAATGGGCCAGAACAGTTGGGTTTCCTGGCCAGGGAACCAAATGTTATGGAACCTGGACTGGATCGCCCAATGGAAGAACCAAGCAGCAATTGGAGATCTTGGAGGACAGGAGGTTTATTTAATGCTGGTGGGCTCAGAGGAGAGTGATCTCCAAAGGTCTGAGCCCTGAGCACAAACAAAGGGTGCAATTTATACACTTCTACTTCTGCATACTTGGCATTTTTGGTCCGTGCGTGAAGTGGGGCAGGGAGAAGGACCTGGATTGGCACATGGGAAGCAGAGCAGGGAGAAAAATGAGGAAGAGTCATGAGGCAAGGACTGGGACTCTCTCGCTGGCTCGGTCAGCCATCTTATGACACAGATCTTCCTTATCATTAATAAGGCAATGTCTACCTAAAAGAGTATTTTTTAGGATGCTATGGAGGCCCAGGGCAGGTTACTCCAAAATATGTGACAATGGCATAATGATTATTTTGAACTGAAGTTACTTTTTTTAAGTTTTTATTTAAATTCTAGTTAGTTAACATGTAGTGTAATATTGGTTTTGGGTGTAGAATTTAGTGATTCACCACTTACAAATAACACCCAGTACTCATCACAAGTGCCTCTTTAATACCCATCACCCACTTAGCCCCTCCCCTGCCTACCTCCCCTCCAGCAACTCTCAGTTTGTTCTCTATATTTAAGAGTCTTTTATGCCTTGCCTCCTTTTTTTTTTTTCCCCTGTGTTCATCTGTTTTGTTTCTTAAATTCCACATATGAGTGAAATCATATGGTATTTGTCTTTCTCTGACTGACTTATTTGGCTTAGCATAATACACTCTAGGTATATCCACATTGTTGCAAATGTCAAGATTTCATTCTTTTTGATGGCTGAGTAATATTCCATCATTTAACCTTTTCTTTATCCATTCATCAGTGGTTGGACATTTGGGCTCTTTCCATAATTTGGCTATAATTGATAATGCTTCCATAAGCATCTGGGTGCATGTGCCCCTTAAAATCAGTATTTTTCTATCCTTTGGGTAAATATCTAGTAGTGCAATTGATGGCTTGTAGGGAGTTCTATTTTTAACTTTCTGAGGAATGACTGCACCAGTTTGCATTCCCAACAACAGTGCAAGAGGGTTCCCCTTTCTCTGCATCCTTGCCAACATCTGTTATTTCCCATGAATAATTCCGTGTTAATTCCCAGAATTTTAGCCATTCTGATGGTTGTGAGGTGATATCTCATTGTGGTTTTGATTTGTATTTCTTTGATGATGAGTGGTGTTGAGCATCTTTTCATGTGTTTGTTCACTATCTATATGTCTTCTTTGTTTTTTGTTTGTTTGTTTTTAAAGATCTTATTTATTTATTTGACAGAGAGAGTGAGAGAGCACAAGTAGGGGGATCAGTAGAAGGAGAGGGAGAAGCAGGCTCCCTGCTGAGCAGGGAGCCTGATGCAGGGCTTGATCCCAGGACCCTGGGATTATTACCTGAGCAGAAGGCAGATGCTTAACCATCTGAGCCACTCAGGTGCCCCTATGTGTCTTCTTAGGAAAAAATGTCTATTCATGTCTTCCACCCATTTTTTTATTGGATTATTTCTTTTTTGGGTGTTGACTTTGATAAGTTCTTTATAGATTTTGGATACTAACCCTTTATCAGATATGTCATTTACAAATATCTTCTCCCATTCTGTAGGTTGTGTTTCCTTTGCTGTGCAGAAGCTTTTTATTTTAATGAAGTCCCAATAGTTCATTTTTGCTTTTGTTTCCCTTGACTCTGGTGACTTCTAGTAAGAATTTGCTATGGCAGATGTCAAAAATTTACTGCCTGTGTTCTCCTCTACGATGTTGATGGTTTCCTGTCTCATATTTTGATCTTTCATTCATTTTGAATTTTTTGTGTGTGTGTATGGTGTAAGAAAGTGGTCCAGTTTCAGGGCAACTGGGTGGCTCAGTTGCTTAAGTGACCAACTCTTGATTTTGGCTCAGTTCATGGTTTCAGATTTGTGGGATTGACCCCCACATTGGGCTCTGTGCTTGGTGCAGAATCTGCTTGAGATTCTTTCTCTCCCTCTCCCTCTGCCCTTCCACTTGCTCATGCATGTGCACGCTCTCTCTCTGTCTCTCTAAATAAATAAAATCTTTAAAAAAAAAGAAAATAAAGTTGTCCAGTTTCATTCTTTTGCATGTAGCTGTCCAGATTTCCCAACACCATTTGTTGAAGAGACCATCTTTTTTCCATTGGATATTCTTTCTTTCTTTGTCAAAGATTAGTTGACTATATAGTGTAACTGAGATGCAAAACTGACTGTAATGACCACAAGGATGGAAGAAGCAGAGGAATGAGTAAGTGATAAAGATGATAAAATTATGGCAAATAATGAAACTGAAAAGAAGTGGGAAAGAAAAATATTGGATCATGAATGTAGACTTAGGGAACTCAGTGACTCCATAAGGTGTAATAACATTTGTATCATAGGAGTCCCAAAGAAGAAAAGTGAAAAAGTGGCAGAAGGTTTATTTGAGCAAATTATAGCTGAAAACTTCTCTAATCTGGGGAAGGAAACAGACGTCCCAATTCAGGAGGCACAGAGAACTCCCATCAAAATCAACAAAAGCAGGCCAACACCAAGACATAGCATAGTAAAATTTGCAAAATAAAGAGATAAGGAAAGAATCCTGAATTAAAGTTCCTCAAGAAAGAGCCAGTGTAAGGAGAACGCTCTGATTCCCCTTTGTCTCCAGAAAGCAGGAAATAAATCTCCCATGTGAAATGTACTGTGTGAAAAGTATCTGGAGGTAGAGAGACATCCTTATTTTCACAGACAGGGAATTCAGGGCTGAGGAAATCTATATAAACAAACCTTGATGCTTTTATTAATTTACTGTACTAGCCTAAATTCTGTTTACTATTAAAGCTCAAAAACTTGTTTTCTTTGTCCTATCAATTTCTCAGATTTGTGTGGGGTTTTTTGTTAAGAGTTGCCTGCCTTGGTCATATCTTTGGGTATCAGTTTTTTTTATTTTTTAAGAATTTATTTATTTATTTGACAGAGAGAGAGACAGCTAGAGAGGGAACACAAGCAGGGGGAGTGGGAGAGGGAGAAGCCAGCTTCGCGCCAAGCAGGGAGCCCGGTGCGGGCGGGGCTCAATCCCAGGACCCAGGGATCATGACCTGAGCCGAAGGCAGTCGCTTAACCAACTGACCCACCCAGGAGCCCCAGGTATCAGTTTTATTACTGGGCTTCTTTGTGCGTAAAATTAAACTTTGGTTTATTTTTTATCCTGTTAATCCATGTCATGTCAATTTAATTCTTAGAACAGCCAAAAGAATCTTGAAGGTTAGAGAAAAACTTTTTTCCTCTCCAAAAATGCCAGTGTTGCACCCATTGTCTAGAGTGTAGAACAATGTTTTATTCCTGGGATACAAATAGAATAAAATGGCATCAGGCAGGGAAACTGGAGAATAATCACAGTGCAATAAGCAAAGAGACAATGTGTCCTAGATTGGTAGCAAAGTATAATACAGGAAAGTTCAAAGTGGGTAAAAATCCACACTTGTTTATGGTATCACAGATCATGAGCTAAAGTGTGAGGTAGTAAAAATGGTACTGGGTCATAAGTCTTGTGGGTGGGAATAAACCAATGATATACTTCCAGCTTTTGTCCAGACTAGGGAAGAATATTGGAAGCCTGGTAAACTAGTTCTATAGGCTAGATTATTCAGTAAATGTATCAAAGAATTGTGAAAGGAAAAGGTTGATAAAATGAAGAAAGGATTCATAGTTTATTTATTTTTCTAGGTAATTTCATATCAAATTTAGTGGTGAGAAATGTTGACAAGTACTATGATGCAAAATGAACATGAGATAGCAACCATTTTTTCTGTCTGAATAATTATCTCTCAGAAGAGATACATTTGGTGTTGATACTGAAAGTTCAGAAGTGGTTCTTGGGGTTCAAGAAAGTCAAAGGCATCAAACTCAAAGAGAATAGCATGGTAAATTTCCTACTTACTATTCCAACTTATTGCATATAATATTCAGTAAAATACTTGAAAATATGAGCTGTTCCTTCTTTAAACATTTGTTTCATTTTAGTCAAATTTATCAATCCTGAAATTTCCTTCTTTAAACATTTGTTTCATTTTAGTCAAATTTATCAATCCTGAAATTTCCTTCATAAAATATAACTTATTTCTCCCTCCCTAAATTAAAGTGACTATAGAATTCCAGACTGCTTTGAAGATTGCTCCCAATTCTGCACTATTTTTTTTCCATAAAATTTTCCAAAATTATTCTAGCAGGTTTTATATGTTCTTTATGATCTTCTAAACAGAATTTTACCAGGTTTAAGAGTTAACTTTTCTGTATTATTAGTGTTTGTTTATGATCAGTGAAATAATATTAAGGTTAAAATATTGCTGTGGGTTTTAATTATTTTTTTTTATTCTCTTTTCCCCCTTCATTACACCCTGGCACTAGTGGGCATGAAGATAAACACTAAAGGTTGAACTGAGTTATAATTATCATTAAAATATTATATTAGCTTTTATTTTTTTAAAGATTTTATTTATTTATTTTTGAGAGAGAGAGAGCATGAGTAGGGGGGAGGAGTAGAGGGAGAAGCAGGCTCCCTTCTGAGCAGGGAGCTGAATGTGGGACTCAATCCCAGGAGCCCAGGATCATAACCTGAACCAAAGGCAGATGCTTAACCAACTGAGCCACCCAGGCATCCCTATTTAAATTTTATATTTGAAAAGAAAAAAGACAAAGTTTCATTGGTGATATTTTTCATGCTCTAAAATGATATAATGAGATGGTCAAATAAATATTCAAAGCAAAATTCACCATTTCTGTCTTTTCATTTCCCATACTAACAACCATTGCAGTTTCAGTAGAGATTTTTTAAAATATTTTTGACTATATCGATTATATCAAGTTTTGAATTTGAGTGACCTAAAAAGATATAATTTACTGCTGAAAGGCAGAAAATAGAACCCTAAAACAAGCCTCCTGACCTGCTTCAATTTATCACAAGATTGCATTAAAAGATATCTTGGATTAAGATCCCCCAATAGGTGATTCTAAGGAGCATTACTCCATTTTTAAGTCTAGTTCTTAGTAGAATAAATGATAACAGTAACATGACCTGAAAGTGAAAGTGTTGAGAAGTCACTTGCTGAACTAAAACTTCTAAATTTGGACAATTTTTTTTTTTCAGTCTGTTTGATGCTGATGTAACAAGAGATTAGTTTGGTGATATTCAACTTTTTTGTTGTTGTTGTTAAATCGCTGACCTACAATGGCTAACAGTGAGAACAGGTACTATCGGAACCTACTGTTGGAGCCACTGCATCCAACAATATCAGATGTCTGGCTACATCTGCCTACACTTTCTGAGGCTCAGATAAATTTTATAAAATATTCTAAATTCCAAGAAGATCAATAACATTTACTGTATACCTACCATGTTTTAATTATTATGGTTTACATTATAAAGAACATAAGTTTCTCAAAAGACACTGGTGTCATAAATTCTGCCCTTGATTGCTGTTATAGTTCTTCTTTGTAGGCTAGAGAGAGATAGAGATAAAAGAAATAAAGAAAAAATATATTTTATGGTGTGGTAGATTAATTTCCTTAGGGGCTTTTATTTTTCATCTCTTCCTGGATCTATACCTTTTGTCATTTAACTTTGCAAGTCTCCACCATTCTGATTCTGGTCTTGCAAATGTGATTTGCTTTGGTCAATGGAATTCTAGAAGGTAGGATACAGGCAGAGACTTGATAAAGCCCATTCGCACAGTTTTGCTTGCACTTTTTTCCCTCTGCTATCACCGTGAAAAAAGCATACCAACAAGACTCCACATAGATGAATCAAGTTTACCTCAGCACCTCAACTGAGGCCTGTAACATTAGCTAACATCCAGCTGACCTATGGACATGTGAGCAAGTGCTATTAATATTTGCAGCCTCACATATCCAACCACCCTAGACTCATGATCAAAGGATACTATTAGTGTATGCCACTGAGGATTTTTTTTTCTTATAGAGCATTATTATGGCAATAAATAATACAAATAGTGCTAAATTATAGCTAAAATTTGTGGAAGAGTCTCAAAATTTAGGTTCCTGTGAGGACAGACTCAGAAAATGTATGATAATCCTGCATTTAATAATCTTTCTTTTTTTTAATTTTATTTTATTATGTTATACGAATCACCATACATTACATCATTAGTTTTTTATGTAGTGTTCCAAGATTCATTTTTTGCATATAATACCCAGTGCTCCATGCAGAACGTGCCCTCTTTAATACCCATCACCAGGCTAAGCCATCCCCTCACACCCCTCCCCTCTAGAACCCTCAGTTTATTTCTCAGAGTCCATAGTCTCTCGTGGTTCGTCTACCCTTCTGACTCCCCCCCTTCATTTTTCCCTTCCTGCTATCTTCTTCTTTTTTTTTTTTAACATATAATATTATTTGTTTCAGAGGTACAGGTCTGTGATTCAACAGTCTTACACAGTTCACAGCTCTCACCATAGCATATACCCTCCCCATTGTCTGTCACTCAGCCACCCATCCCTCCCACCCCCCCACTCCAGCAACTCTCAGTTTATTTCCTGAGATTAAGAATTCCTCATAGCAGTGAGATCATATGATACATGTCTTACTCTGATTGACTTATGTCGCTTAGCATAATACCCTCTAGTTCCATCCACGTCATTGCAAATGGCAAGATTTCATTTTTTGATGGCTGCATGATATTCCATTGTATATATATATACCACATCTTCTTTATCCATTCATCTGTTGAAGGACATCTTGGCTCTTTCCATAGTTTGGCTATTGTGGATATTGCTGCTATAAACATTGGGGTACACATAGCCCTTTGGATCACTACATTTGTATCTTTGGGATAAATACCCAGTATTGCAATTCCTCTGTCATAGGGTAGCTATATTTTCAACTTTTTGAGGAACCCCCATACTGTTTTCCAGAGTGGCAGCACCAGCTTGCATTCCCATCAACAGTGTAGGAGGGTTCCCCTTTCTCCACATCCTCGCCAACATCTGTCATTTCCTGACTTGTTAATTTTAGCCATTCTGACTGGTGTGAGGTGGTATCTCATTGAGGTTTTGATTTGGATTTCCCTGATGCCAAGCGATGTTGAGCACTTTTTCATGTGTCTGTTGGACATTTAGATGTCTTCTTTGGAAAAATATCTGTTCGTGTCTTCTGCCCATTTCTTGATTGGATCATTTGTTCTTTGGGTGTTGAGTTTGATAAGTTCTTTATAGATTTTGGATAC
The DNA here is from genome assembly GCF_002201575.2 of Neomonachus schauinslandi. Lineage (NCBI taxonomy): Eukaryota > Metazoa > Chordata > Mammalia > Carnivora > Phocidae > Neomonachus > Neomonachus schauinslandi. The sequence goes on along the minus strand of NC_058403.1, from coordinate 36,118,037 downwards.
TAGCCCTTTATCTGATATGTCATTTGCAAATACCTTCTCCTATTCTGTCGGTTGTCTTTTGGTTTTGTTGACTGTTTCCTTTGCTGTGCAAAAGCTTTTTACCTTGATGAAGTCCCAATAGTTCATTTTTGCCCTTGCTTCCCTTGCCTTTGGCGATGTTTCTAGGAAGAAGTTGCCGAGGCTGAGGGCGAAGAGGTTGCTGCCTGTGTTCTCCTTTGGGATTTTGATGGACTCCTGTCTCATATTTAGGTTTTTCATCCATTTTGAGTCTATTTTTGTGTGTGGTGTAAGGGAATGGTCCAGTTTCATTCTTCTGCATGTGGCTGTCCAATTTTCCCAACACCATTTGTTGAAGAGACTGTCTTTTTTCCATTGGACATTCTTTCCTGCTTTGTTGAAGATTAGTTGACCATAGAGTTGAGGGTCCATTTCTGGGCTCTCTATTCTGTTCCATTGATCTATGTGTCTGTTTTTCTGCCAGTACCATACTGTCTTGATGATTATGGCTTTGTAATAGAGCTTGAAGTCCAGGATTGTGATGCCACCAGCTTTGCTTTTCTTTTTCAATATTCCTCTGGCTATTCGGGGTCTTTTCTGGTTCCATACAAATTTTAGGATTATTTGTTCCATTTGTTTGAAAAAAGTTGATGGTATTTTGATAGGGATTGCATTAAATGTGTAGATTGCTCTAGGTATCATTGACATCTTCACAATATTTGTTCTTCCAATCCATGAGCATGGAATGTTTTTCCATTTCTTTGTGTTTTCCTCAGTTTCTTTCATGAGTATTTTATAGTTTTCTGAGTACAGATTCTTTGCCTCTTTGGTTAGATTTATTCCTGGGTATCTTATGGTTTTGGGTGCAATTGTAATTGGGATTGACGCCTTAATTTCTCTTTCTTCTGTCTTATTGTTGGTGCATAGAAATGCAACTTATTTCTGTGCATTGATTTTATAATCTGCCACTTTACTGAATTCCTGTATGAGTTCTAGCAGTTTTGGGGTGGAGTCTTTTGGGTTTTCCACATAAAGTGTCATGTCATCAGAAAAGAGTGAGACTTTGACTTCTTCTTTGCTGATTTGGATGCCTTTTATTTCTTTTTGTTGTCTGATTGCTGTGGCTAGGACTTCTAGTACTATGTGGAATAGCAGTGGTGATAGTGGGCATCCTTGCCACGTTCCCAACCTTAGGGGGAAAGCTCTCAGTTTTTCCCCATTGAGAATGATATTTACTGTGGGTTTTTCATAGATGGCTTTTATGATATTGAGGTATGTACCATCTATGCCTATACTCTGAAGAGTATTAATCAAGAAAGAATGCTGTACTATGTCAAATGCTTTTTCTGCATCTATTGAGAGGATCATATGGTTCTTGTTCTTTCTTTTGTTAATGTATTATATCACATTGATTGATTTGTGTATGTTGAACCAACCTTGCAGCCCAGGAATAAATCCCACTTGGTCATGGTGAACAATCCTTTGAATGTACTGTTGGATCCTATTGGCTAGTATTTTGGTGAGAATTTTTACATCCATGTTTGTCAGGGATATCAGTCTGTAATTCTCCTTATTGATGGGGTCTTTGTCTGATTTTGGGATCAAGGTACTGCTGCCCTCATAAAATGAGTTTGGAAGTTTCCCTTCCATTTCTATTTTTTTGAATAGTTTCAGTAGAATAGGTATTAATTCTTCTTTAAATGTTTGGTAGAATTCCCCTGGGAAGCCATCTGGCCCTGGGCTCTTGTTTGTTGGGAGATTTTTGATGACTGTTTCAATTTCCTTAGTGGTTATAAGTCTGTTCAGGTTTTCTATTTCTTCCTGGATCTTGCTTTTTTATCCAGTCTAATACCCTCTGTCTTTTGATTGGGGCATTTAGCCCATTCACATTCAGGGTAACTTTTGAAAGATATGAATTTGGTGCCATTATATTGCCTGTAAAGTGACTGATACTGTACATTGTCTCTGTTCCTTTCTGGTCTATGTTACTTTTAGGCTCTCTCTTTGCTTAGAGGACCCCTTTCAATATTTCTTGTAGGGCTGGTTTTGTGTTTGCAAATTCCTTAAGTTTTTGTTTGTCCTGGAAGCTTTTTATCTCTCTTTCTATTTTCAGTGACAGCCTAGCTGGATATAGTATTCTTGGCTGCATATTTTTCTCATTTAGTGCTCTGAATATATTATGCCATCCTTTCTGGCCTGCCAGGTCTCTGTGGATAGGTCTGTTGCCAATCTAATGTTTCTACCATTGTAAGTTACAGACCTCTTGTCTCGAGGTGCTGCAGGATTTACTTTTTGTCTCTGAGACTCATAAGTTTTACTATTAGATGTCAGGTTGTTGACCTATTTTTATTGATTTTGAGGGGAGTTCTCTGGGCCTCCTAGATTTTGATGCCTCTTCCCTTTCCCAAATTAGGGAAGTTCTTTGCTATAATTTGCTCCAATATACCTTCTGCCCCTTTCTCTCTTTCTTCTTCTTCTGGGATCCCAATTATTCTAATATTGTTTCATCTTATGGTATCACTTATCTCTTGAATTCTGTCCTCGAGATCCAGTAGTTGTTTATCTCTCTTTTTCTCAGCTTTTTTTATTTTCCATCATTTGGTCTTCTATATCACTAATTCTCTTTTCTGCCTCATTTATCCTGGCAGTTAGAGCCTCCATTTTTTTATTGTACCTCATTAATAGCCTTTTTGATTTTGACTTGGTTAGATTTTAGTTCTTTTATTTCTCCAAAAGGGTTTCTCTAATATCTTCCATGCTTTTTTCAAGCCCAGCTAGTATCTTTACAATTATCATTCTGAACTCTAGTTCCAACCTCTTACTAATGTCTGTGTTGATTAAGTCCTTGGCAGTTGGTACTGTCTCTTGTTCTTTTTTTTGAGGTGGTTTTTCTGTCTTGTCATTTTGTCTGGAGGAGAATAGATGAATGAGAAAACAAAATGCTAACAGGTTAACAACGACACCAGAAAAATATACACTAAACAAATCAGAAGAGACCTGAAACCAAGGGAAAAGAAAGAGAAAGAAAGAAAAAAAAAAGAAAAAGATTTAAAAAAAAAGAATATGATCAAAAATGATCAGGCTGGTGAATAGATCAGTGCCACACACTAGATTTTTTGCGTATATTGGTCTGTTAGAACAAGTGCCTCCCAAAATTTTAAAGAACGAAAAACTTATATATGTACAAAAATAAGGGTAAATACGATGAAGGGATGGTATATGACTGTAAAGATGAAAATTATAAAAGGCTTTATAAGAGGAATTGGTAAGATAAGAAGTTGGTTGAAAAAAGAATGAAGAGAAATTTTAAAAAAAAGGGAGAATATGTGATCAGGCAGGAAACTAGAACAAAGCCATACACTAGAGATTTAGGGTACATTTTGGTTTGTTAGAAGAAACTGTATCCCAAAATTTTAAAGAGAGAACAACTTATATATATACCAAAAATAAGGTTATCTACTATGAAGGGATAGAATATGACTCTAAAAATGAAAAATAAAAAAGATTTTTTAAAAATGGATTGATAAGATGTTGGTTGAAAAAGGGAAAAAGAAAAATTCAAAAAAAATATAGAAAAGGAAAAAGAGAAAATTAAAAAAAATTACCTTTGAAAGACTAAAGAATCATGGGAAAAACCATGAATTCTATGTGCGTATTCCCGTAGTGCCAGTGTTCTGCTGTTCTCATTGATCGGTAAACTTGGTCTTGGCTGGCTGTTCTTGCTGATCTTCTGGGGGAGAGAACTGTCACAGTGATTCTCAAATATGTTCGCCTGAGGTGGAATTGCCCCGCCCTTGTCAGGGGCCGGGCTAAGTGATCTGTTTGGGTTTACTCTCATAGCTTTTGTTCCCCGCAAGCTTTCCGTACAGCTTTGGAGGACAAGAAAGAAAATGGCAGCCTCCCCATCTCTGGTCCCAGAGGAGGTGAGAGCTTGGGGTCCCACTCCTCAGTGCCCCCAGAGAAAAGCAGTCAATCACTCCTGTCTCCCCCCATCTCCAGCCACACTCTGTCCTCACCCGGCCTGTGACCAAGAGTTTCTATCTCTGGCACATGACCCATTTGGAGTCTCGAAACCCAACAGATTCCTGTGGTGCACTCCCACGCCTCTCCTCCTGGGGGAGGAAGGGGGTTCTCCCTGGATCTGCTGCTTGTTGGGTCCCTGCTCAAAGAGCAGTGGCCTGATTGTGCTGTGGATCATGGTTTATGGCCACACCAAGCTGAGAGCCCACTCCTTTGCTCCATTTGCAGCTGACTTCCCTGCTCTGATACCTGGGAGCTCTGCTGCACTCAGGCACCCCTGGTCTTTCTGAGGGTCCTGAGATCACACTGTCCCAGTGAGGGTTCCACCCCCTGCTTAGCCACTGGAGCAACATCCTTCAGTGGAGCAGACTTCTAAAAGTTCCGATTTTGTGCTCCACTGCTCTATTACTTGCTCTTAGCGGCTGACAGGGGCCCCCTCCCCTGCCTTCTGTCTTCCCAAATATCACCTCGGATTCACTTCTCTGCACATCCTACCTTCCAGAAAGTGGTTGCTTTTCTGTTCAGAGAGTTGCTGCTATTCTTTTCTTAGATCGTTTGTTGAGTTTGTAGGTGTTCAGAATGGTTTGATACCTATCTAGCTGAATTCCTGGGACCAGACAAATATAGGTCTCCTACTCCTCCACCATCTTGCTCCTCCAAAGATTATTATCTTTTAATAGTTGTTTATTATCTCCTTTTCCTTCACAAATTCCCATAGAATCTTTTAAATTTAAAATAGTAAATGTGAACACAAATAAGAGTGTTAGGTAAATAGTTAAGCCAGTCATAAAGTGATGTGTTTAATTGAAACAAATATCAACATAAACACACATCTGCCCATGCACTCATGTGTGTAAACAGACATACATATGTCACTAAACTTCCAGTTTTAGGGACACATTTTCCTTCAGATATTAGGTAGAATATCAAACTTTTATTCTATACAATATGAAAAATTGCACATATCATCTCCCTATTTCTAAGAGTTTTGGAGATGAGAAAATAAGAATGAATGACTAAAATTTTTCCTGATTGATCCATTCAGCCACCTGGTCTTCTGATGCCAATGATCATTGGCAATACTGTTTCAGTAATTCTTTTTTTTTTTTTTAAGATTTTATTTATTTATTTGAGAGAGAGAATGAGACAGAGAGAGCATGAGAGTGGGGAGGGTCAGAGGGAGAAGCAGACTCCCTGCTGAGCAGGGAGCCCGATGTGGGACCCGATCCCAGGACTCCAGGATCATGACCCGAGCCGAAGGCAGTTGCTTAACCAACTGAGCCACCCAGGTGCCCCTGTTTCAGTAATTCTTCTCTAGTGACTGTCATTTTCTCTTACTTCCTTCTTCATGTTCAGGATATATCTCTTTTCTTCATCCCTCCATAGTGTTCTTGTATATATGAAACATTGAATGTTTCTGGATGGCATAGTATAATTACAGGACATAAAACAATTTTAATTTCTTAACATTTAACAATTTTAAATTCCTCCCGTTCTAGAAACATACCTGTATTTTCAGATCAAAAAAGTTTTGTCCCCTGTCCCTCTATCTTCTTATTGGCTCCTTTTCTTATTTTCTTTTATTGTTATAAATTTCCTCTACCAAGCACTATACACACAAATCTGCAGCTACTGTGAACAACAATTCCCCAACATGGTTATAGTTATTTTTTAATATAAAACAATATATGTATATATATATATATATATATATATATATGTGTGTGTGTGTGTGTGTGTGTGGTGTGTATATATGCATGTATACATTTAAGACATATTTAAATATATGCATGTGTGTATTGTGTATAAAAATTTACAGATAATATTCAATGTACTTATGGTATCAACTCTTTCAGTACATGGTGACTAAGGTATTGAAATATTAAGAAGATATAATTAAGCAAAACAGTCTTGTTTGGTGCTATTTAGATAGAATTCTTTGTTTGCCATAGTCACATTGTATTTTGGTTGTCTTCTCTGTTCATCTTACTATGTATAAAAGTTTTCTTATTTTGCATGTGCTTTAAATTTCAAATACAAGAATGTACCACATCTAAGAGTTTAATCTTTCAACTTCAGATGAAGAAAGCCATCTATGCTTATTCTGGGGCCAGATGAATGATTGCTCTACCATAAGAATGAGGTTAAGATTTTTATTTTAAAAAGTTCATAAATAAGGGGTGACTGCGTGGCTCAGTCGTTAAGCATCTGCCTTCAGCTCAGGTCATGATCCTAGGTTCCTGGGATCGAGCCCTGCATTGAGCTCCCTGCTCTGCAGGAAGCCTTCTTCTCCCTCTCCCACTCCCCCTGCTTGTGTTCCCTCTCTCGATGTGTCTCTCTCTGTCAAATAAATAAATAAAATCTTTTTAAAAAGTTGATAAATAAGAGATAAAATGGCTTGAATTAGAATAGACCAAGGGCATATTAGAATGTATGTATCTAAGCCCTACTGTTGATTTTCAGTTACATATTGAAGATAAAATCTGGTGTAATGAACATTAGTCATTTTAGTTTTTACTGCCCTTCCTTTGACTCTTCTTTTTAATTTTTAGAATTCTAATTTAATTTATTATTATTATATATGAGGATACATTTCACAATCTCATGATTCTTGAGTCTGTTAATTAGATGTTTTAAGAAACTTTGGTGCTATACACCTTTCACAAAAATTATTCTGTGGGATTTTTAGTTACATTCATCTTATAATTTCATAATTCTCATGCCAGTGAGGGAATGGGAAAAATAATGCAGCTATGGTATTATCTAGAAAAGTTTTTCTTAACTACCAACGAGGCTCCTGAGAATGGCTTTACAATGTAGTCAAAGAGGAGATGGAAGTGACCAGAAGATGCTGAGGAGTGGAAGAATGTCATCTCAGTCTAGTAATAACAACAAAAGGCATAATAGCTGTTTTATACAGTCAAGATAAATAAGAATTCAGGTCCCTCAGGATTGACTATTTGGAGTAAAATGTGTTTAAAAGCATTTAAAATGGGGGCGCCTGGCTGGCTCAGTCAGTAGAGAGTATGACTCCTGATCTTGGTGTTGTGAGTTCGAGCCCCATGCTGGGTGTGGAGATAACTTAAAAATAAAATCTTTAAAAAGAAAATATTCAACATGATAAGCTCTGAACTATAATTTGGTATAAGCAAGTAAAACATGAACATTAATGATGTCTTCTCATCCTGAAAAATCATGGCTTACTACAAAGGAGTCTGGCAATAAATAGGAAAGACAATGTGGCTCAGTAGGAAGATTTTCAATATACTAAGTGAAGATTCAAGTCAGAACTGTAAATGGCAATAACTCCTCAAAGCCAGGCAGTGACTGGGAAAAAACAAAACAAAACAAAACATTGCTTTGTTTATTTATGAAGTGGTACACTTATTCTTTTTCTAAGGCGGGATGGGAACAAGCTAATCTCTGAAAGTTAATTCCAGCTCTAAGATTGTCAAACTTTAGTTATGAGTATTTTCTCACCCCACCCTCCGCTTTTTTTTTTCCTAGTAACTATCATTATACTTTTCCTTTCCTTCTGTTTTCAACAAACTGATTAAAGTGACAACATTCAGATTGAGAGGCAAGATGACATAAGAGTAGGGGACCTTGTTTCATCTGGTACCTTGAATTTAGCTGGATATCTATCAAACCATTCTGAACACCCACAAATTCAGCCTGAGATGTAAAAAAAAATGTATCTGGAAATCTACAAGTAGGAAAAGCACTGCTTTTTGCAAGATAGGAGGTATGGAGTCGTGAATCTGTGGGGAGATGCCAGAAGATAAATGGAGGAGGGAGAGAGCCTCCATAAGCTGGCTATTGGAAAGTGTTAATAAAACACTGGAAAGCAAAATCAGAACCTTTAGAAATCTGCTCCAGTGAGAGACATCCCTTTCTGAAAGGGGCTCAGGGGATGAAAAGAGCAGAATTCTAGGTAGGTCATTGTGGTCTCAGGATTCCAGGAGACACAGAATGAACAGGTGTATCTGAACATGTAGAGTGCCCAAGCAGTGGAGAGGGGAAACTGGTTATGGTCAGCAAGCCCAGGAGGGACTCTCAGCTCAGTTTACCATAAACCGCAAGCTGGGCGGTCAAGTCATTGCTCTTTACCTGAGCACCCTGAAAAGGACTGGAAAGTGAGGGCTGTTTGCCATCCTCTGGGAGGGGTCAAATGGCTGCACCCACAACTGGGCAACGGCTTTCAGGGCAGTGGCAACCCCGGAAAGGACAGTAGGGTGGCACCCAGCTGTGACCCAGGAGCAGTGGAGCAGGGTGCCTGTGCAAGCCCACAACCACTCACAGTCCCAAGGACACAAAGGGCAGTGGTGGTCGTGGGTCCCTGGGACTCCCCCCGGGAAGATTTCAGTGGGCGTGCACAGCTACAGTCTGCAGTTTGGCACACAAGAAAAGTGAAACCTATTTGTCCCAGAGAGTTTATTGAAGAGGGGGGTACCTCAATCTTTTGGCTCTGGGCCAGAGTTCTGGGCATGGCCATTTTTGCTCTGATCCTCTGAAGAGGCACAGAAAGCCTCCAGGGAACAAATGCCACACAGACAACCAGCTTACACTGAGCCCAGTCCCCTGACACGGGGTGGGACAACTCCACCCAGGCAAAGACACCTGCGAGGCATGACAGCAACCCCTCCCCCAGAAGACAGACTGGAAGAACAGATGGACTACAATTTCATGGATCCCACAAGACTAAAACTCCAGCACCAGGGTAAAATAGTATATTGAGCTCCAGGTGTTTTCTCATGACTCGTTTATTTTTCAGTCTAAAATTTTCAATTTCTTTTTTTACCTTTTTCCTGTTTCAAATAGATTCTTATTTTACCAACTTATGTTTTTAAGTAGCTTTTTAACTTTTATTTTTTACATCTACATTTTATAGATATATGCTTCATTTTAGTCCCTTTTTCGCTATTCAATTATATATATATATATATATATATATATATATATATATAAGTTTTTCTTTCTTTGCAATTTTGGGATGTAGTGTCTTCAAACACACAGACCAAAACTCAATCAGGAGCAAGTGGATCACCCTGCTTTGTTCACCCTGCAAGATTAGAGTCTCTCCTCCCCCCCACCACCATTTTTTTGTTTTGGTTTGCTTTGGTTTGCTTTGGTTTGCTTTGCTTTTCTGTTGTGGATTCTGGCCACTCAGATTCTAGGCCACTCAGTCTAGGGTGTATTTTGCTTGGGTCACGATTATTTTGGACTCTGCTCATTCACTCACCCATCCTTCTCTGGGCAAAATGACTAGAAGGGGGAATTCACAACAAAAGAAAGAACCAGAGGCAAAGTTCTCTGCCACAGAGCTAATCGATATGGATATAAGTACGATGTCAGAGATGGAATTCAGGATAGCAATTATAAAATTAATAACTAGGCTTGAAAAAAAGCATAAATGAAAGTACAGAATCTCTAAGGGCAGAAATGAGATCTAATCAGGCTGAACTTTAAAATGCTATGAATGAGAGGTAATCTCAATGGAATGCTCTAACAGCTGGGGTAAATGAGGCAGAAGAAATCTAGAGGATCTAGAGGATAGGCTGATGGAAAGGAAGGAAGTTGTGTAAAAGAGGAAAGACAGCTAATAGCCCATGAAGAAAGATTTCAAGAAATTAATGATACCCTGAAACAAACCAATCTCAAAATTATTGGGGTACCCAAGAGAGTGAGAGAGAGAGGGGACCAGAAAGTATATTTGAGCAAATCATAGCTAAGAACTTCCCTAATCTAAGGAAGGAAACAGGCATTCATGTCTAAGAGGCAGAGAAGACCCCTCCCCAAATCAATAAAAATAGATCAACAGCTCAACATATAATAGTGAAGCTTGCAAATCTTAGAGAAAAAGAAGCTATCCTGAGACCAGCGAGGGAGAGGAGGTTCCCTACTTATGGAGGAAGAAACATCAAAATAACATCAGACCTATCCACAGAAGCCTGGCAGGTCAGAAAGGGCTGGCAAGATATATTCAGGGTACTAAATGAGAAGAACATGCAGCCAAGAATACTTTATCCAGACTGTTATTCAGAATGGAAGGAGAGATAAGGAGCTTCCAGGACAGACAGAAACTGAAAGAATATGTGACCACCAACCCAGCCCTGCAAGAAATATTACGTGAAGAGAGACCCCAAGAGTAAAATAGACCAGAAAGAAACGGAGACAATCTATAAGACAGGGACTTTACAGTCAGTACAATGGCACTAAATTCTTATCTCTCAATAGTTACTCTGAATGTAAATGGGCTAAATGCTCCAACCAAAAGACAAAGGGTATCAGATTGTAAAAAAAAGCAAGAACCATCCATATGCTGTCTACAAAAAACTCATTTTAAACCTAAAGACACCTCTAGACTGAAAGTGACAGGGTGGAGAACCATTTGCCATGCTAATGGACTTCAAAAGAAACCTGGGGTAGCAATACTCATATCAGACAAATTAGATTTTAAAACAAAGACTGTAGTAAGAGATGTAGAGGGACACTATATCATACTTAATGGGTCTATCCAACAAGAAGATCTAACAATTGTAAATATCTATGCCCCCAATATGGGAGCAGCCAATTACATAAACCAATTAATAACCAAAGCAAAGAAACACATTGATAATAATACATTAATGGTAGGGGACTTCAACACCCCACTCACACCAATGAACAGATCATCTAAGCAGAAAATCAACAAAGGAACAAGAGCTTTGAATGGCACACTGGACCAGATGGACTTCACAGAGAGTCAGAACATTCCATCTTAAAACAACAGAATACTCATTCTTCTTGAGTGCGCTTGGAAATTTCTTCAGAATAGATCACATATTGGGTTACAAATCAACTGATACCAAAAGATTGAGATTATTCCCTGCATATTTTCAGACCACAATGCTTTGAAACTGAACTCAATCACAAGAGGAAATTTGAAAAGAACTCAAACAATTGGAGGTTAAAGAGCATCCTGCTAAAGAATGAATGGGTCAACCAGGAAATCAAAGAAGAACTTAAAAAAAATTCATGGAAACTAATAAGAATGAAAACACATCAGATCAAAACCTCTGGGTTACAGCAAAGGTGGTCCTAAGAGGGAAGTACATAGCAATACAAGTCTCTCTCAAAAAATTAGAAAAATCCCAAATACACAAGCTAACCTTACACCTAAAGGACCTAGAGAAAGAACAACAAATGAAGCCTAAACCAAGCAGGAGAAGAGAAATAATAAAGATTAAAGCAGAAATCAATGAAATAGAAACCAGAACAATAGAACAGATCAATGAAACTAGAAATTGGTTCTTTGAAAGAATTAATAAGATTGATAAACCTCTGGCCAGACTTATCCAAATGAAAAGAGAAAAGACCCAAATTAATAAAATCATAAATGAAAGGGGAGAGATCACGACCAACACCAAGGAAATACAAACAATTTAAAGAATGTATTTTGAGCAACTATATGCCAACAAATTAGGCAATCTGGAAGAAAGGGATGCATTCCTAGAAACATAAAAACTACCAAGACTGAAACAGGAAGAGGTAGAAAATCTTGAACAAACCAATAACCAGCAAGGAAATAGAAGCAGTAATCAAAAACCTCCCCTAAAATAAGAGTCTAGGGCCAGATGGCTTCCCAGGGGAACTCTACAAAACATTTAAAGAAGAAATAATACCTATTCTAGTTAAGCTCTTTCAAGAAATAGAAATGCAAGGAAAACTTCCAAACTTGTTCTATGAGGCCAGCATTACCTTGATTCCCCAAAACAAAGACCCCATCAAAAAGGAGAATTACAGGCCAATATCCCTGATGAACTTGGATGCCAAAATAGTCATCAAGATACTAGTCAATAGGATCCAACAGTACATTAAAAGGATTATTCGCCATGACCAGGTGGGATTTATTCCTGGGATGCAAGGGTGGTTCAACATCCTCAAATCAAACAACATGATACACCACATTAATAAAAGAAAGGACAAGAACAACCTGATCCTCTCAATTGATGCAGCAAAAGCATTTTACAAAATATAGCATTCTTTCCTGATTAAAACTCTTCAAAGTATAAGGATAGAGGGAACATACCTCAATATCATAAAAGCCATCTATGACAAATCCACAGCGAATATCATTCTCAATGGGGAAAAACTGAGAATTGTTCCCTTAAGGTCAGGAACATGACAGGGATGCCCACTCACCACTATTGTTCAACATAGTACTAGAGGTCTTAGCCTCAGGAATCAGACAACAAAAATAATAAAAGGCATTCAAATTGGCAAAGAAGAAGTCATACTCTCTCTCTTTGCAGATGACATGATACTTTATGTGGAAAACCCAGAAGATTCCACACCAAAATTGCTAGAACTCTTAGAAGAATTCAGCAGGATACAAAATCAATGCACAGAAATCAGTTGCATTTCTATACACCAACAATGAGACAAAAGAAAGAGAAATTAAGGAGTCGATCCCATTTACAATTGCACCAAAAACTATAAGATACCTAGGAATAAACCTAACCAAAGAGGTAAAGGATCTGTACCCTAAAAACTACAGAACACTTATGAAAGAAATTGAGGAAGACACAAAGAGATGGAAAAATATTCCATGATCATGGATTGGAAGAATAAACATTGTTACAATGTCTATGCTGCCAAGAGCAATCTACACATTCAATCCAATCCCTATCAAAATATCATTGACATTTTTCACAGAGCTGGAACAAACAATCCTAAAATTTGTATGGAACCAGAAAAGACCCTGAATAGCCTGGGGAGTGTTGAAAAAGAAAACCAAAGTTGAAGGCATCACAATGCCTGACTCGAAGCTATATTACAAAGCTGTGATCATCAAGACAGTATGATACTGGCACAAAAACAGACACATAGATCAGTGGAACAGAATACAGAACCCAGAAATGGACCCTCAGCTCTATGGTCAACTAATCTTCGACAAAGCAGGAAAGAATATGCAATGGAAAAAAGACAGTCTCTTCAATAAATGGTGCTGGGAAAATTGGATAGTCACATGCAGAAGAATGAAACTGGATCATTCTCTTACACCATACACAAAGATAAAATGGATGAAAGACCTAAATGTGGACAGGAATTCATCAAAATCCTAGAGGAAAACATAGGCAGTACCCTCTTCAAACTCGGCCACAGCAACTTCTTGCTAGACATGTCTCTAAAGGCAAAAGAAACAAAAGCAAAAATGAACTATTGGGACTTCATCAAGATAAAAAGCTTCTGCACGGCAAAAGAAACAGTCAACAAACCTAGAAGGCAACCTACAGCTTGGGAGAAGATATTTGCAAATGGCATAACAGATAAAGGACTGGTATCCAAGATCTATAAAGAACTTATCAAACTCAACACCTAGAAAGTAAATAATCCAGTCAAGAAATGGGCAGAAGACATGAACAGACACTTCTCCACAGAAGATATACAAATGGCCCACAGACACATGGAAAAATGCTCCACATCACTTGCCATCAGGGAAATACAAATCAAAATCACAATGAGATACCTGCTTATACCAGTTAGAATGGCTAAAATGAACAAGACAGGGAAAAACAAATGTTGGCGAGGATGTGGAGAAAGGGGAACCCTCTAACACTGTTAGTGGGAATGCAAGCTAGTACAGCCACTCTGGGAAATAGTATGGAGGTTCCTTAAGACATTAAAAATAGAACTACTCTACAACCCAGCAATTGCACTATTAGGTATTTACCCCAAAGATACAGATGTAGTGAAAGAAGGGACACCTGCACCCCAATGTTCATAGCAGCAATGTCCACAATAGCCAAACTGTGGAAGGATCTGAGATGTCCTTCAACTGATGAATGGATAAAGAAGATGTGGTTCATATATACAATGGAATATTACTCAGCCATCAGAAAGGATGAACACCTACCATTTACATCGACAAGGATGGAACTGGAGGGTATTATGCGAAGTGAAGTAAGTCAATCAGAGAAAGACAACTATCATATGGTTTCACTCATATGTGGAATATAAAGAGTAGCACAGAGGATCATAGGGGAAGGGAGGGAAAACTGAATGGGAAGAAATCAGAGAGGGAGACAAACCATGAGAGATTCTTGACTCTGGGAAACAAACTGAGAGTTGTGGAAAGGGAGGTGGTTGGGGGGATGGGGTAACTGGGTGATGGGCATTAAGAAGGGCACATGATGTGATGAGCACTGGGTGTTATATGCACTACATCAAAACTAATAATGTACTATAGGTTGGCTAACTGAATTTAAATTAAAACATTTGTATTATAACATAAACAGGGTGAAGTTTGAATCTTTTCTTAAAGCTTGGGACCAAATAATAACTCTATATCCTTCTCAGTGTCATGATTATTTTACGAAAATAATGACTTCTTTTAGCTAAGCATCAGTCAATGAAGTTGAAATATTTTATTCTAGCCTCTTTATCAGAGAATTTTGGAATCCATGAAGAGCCATTAGCATGTCCATGTCCATAAATGAATAAAATTATGTGCATAAAAATAAAATAAAAAATAAAGTGGCAATATTCCTTCTCAGGAAATTTCCATCCCAAATATTAATGTGATATTGTAGAACACAGATTATGTTCTCTACATAGATATTTAATATCTGGGTTGCAAGAGGCATCAGATTCCTTTGCAAAGAACCAATTTGAGAAATATATTTCATAAGCCAGTGTGATACATTCTGGATAATATGTATTGATCAATACTTTTTCTCAGGAGACTAAATTTGCCTATTCTTCAATCTATGTAAGGAGTCATACTGTTGATTTCAGGTTTACATTTTTAGGAGAAATTTCCTTATTAAAGAACAAGCCATCACTAGGTTTATTCAAACTCTTTAAATGTTTCCACCCAGTAATTTCACTTAAAAAAATTTTAAGCAAAAAAGAATGAACTACAGAGATCCAAACACATTTCTATATCATAAAGATTATAAAATAGCTTTATTAAGAAACAAACCAACAAACAAATGAACAAACAAACACTTAGGATATATTCCAGCAATATGCCTACTCGTGCATATTTTAGGTTCAATACAACTTTCACAAAAATCTGTATGATTTGCACAAGTAAATAATAAATATGTCTGAAGAGAATGGCATCTGTCCACTAATGGTTGCTCCCAAGGAGAGAGCATTTCTTCACAGCCTCTGTTGGTCATGGGTGAACTCTGTTGTTAATGGTCTGTGAATAGTATTATGGATACTCTCCTGGGGACAGGGCTAGTTGATGATAATTTCTACCATGCAAATATGCTCATTGACCTACAATGGGGATGAAAGTGCAGCCTTCTGGAGCTGTTTGTATCAATTAAACTTGGTGCCCACGGTGGATAATTTCCACCATTAGAACAAGGAAATGGCTAAAGCTGTGCTCCGCCTTTGTCTCATATCCTGTAATTTCTGTTGCCTTTCTCCTCAAACTCTGTGTCAAGTGACTTCTTCTACTGACGATTTCCAACAGAGGCAATGTGTCTACATCATCCCATATATGAAATTAGGTAGTTTAGAAAATAATGATACTAATGGGAATACAATGTAACTTTTATGTACATTAATGGCTGTATTTTTTACGTACTTTCCCTAGAACCATGAAGGTGTGCAGGTGGAAGTGATAGCTTAATAGAGTTGTATACAGGCTTTAAACTGGAAGAGAGCCAGGGAAGAAGTCAGAGAGGCTTTTTACCTCTTGTCAGAGGAGCTTACTACTATTCTTTGTTGAGTTATACTAATATACAATGCATTAATCATAATTATGTATCTTGTTTTAAAAGTTTGATAAAGTAATACCATACTCCTAAAGCCTAACCCCAAATGAAGAATAAAGAAAAATATACCCACTCTTACTGCAGAAATTAAAAAGTGTAAGACAAAAGGATGTATATTTCCTGGTTCTCGTTTCCTTTTAGCAGTCAGAAGAGACTGGAACAGAGTCTCGTGTACATTTGTTCTATATCTTTTAAATGCCAGAAATGGCATCCTCTTTAAAGTATTTTTTCATTTACCAGGGCTTTTAATAATATGGATCAATGTGTATTTTAGAATAGAAAATTAAAATAAGTATTAGTTTCACTATGTGAAAAAAATCACTCTACTTGAAACCTATGAAAAATTTATGTTTCATTGAATGATTGGAAGGAATTTCAACACATTACACTTTAAGTGTATTTGTTGATGTTATTTCTTTTCCATCTTTGTGAAATGGTACATGTAAATAAGGAACATTAAAAATTTGCTAGGAAGAGAATTAACAGTTATTAAATCTATTAATTTTTGTAGTGGATAAGAATCAGATCTCCAGAACATAAAGACAACTACCTTCTTAAAAAACTTGGGTAGCCTTTCTTATAGGCCTGGATTTTATTTAAAGTTCTTAGCTTTCCCTAACAAGAGCCAAACCCCATATCTCCAGAATTTCTGTTTGGACAAACTGTTCTTTTTTTTTTTTTTAACTGTTCTTAATTAGCAAAAAATAATATTGGCATTTGAGGGGCTGATGTTAAATTCTTATCAATAAACTATTGAAACTAAATATTTGAAAAATAACATTTTGTAAAAATGCTTAAAGGACATGCTGTCCATGAATTCCTTAGAGAAACCACATTTTATTCTTAATTAAGACAAATAAAAAAAAGACAAATGATTGTTTTCCCATTTTATATTTTTCAATATCTCTTATCACAACCCAGCATACTTTATTTATATTTATTGCATTTATTGTTTTTCTACCCTTCTAAAATGTAACCTCCATGAAGGCATGGATTCTGCTACTATGTTAAATTGTTCATCCTGGAACCCAGACCAATTCCTGGCACATCTGAGTGCTCAGTATACAATGTAGAAAGAATGTGTCAATGGGTCACCCTTTGGAATATCAGCCGGCTTTTTATTTCACATCAGAGACACTATGTGTCATATAAATAACTTTTTTTTCCTCTTTGATTATTAGGAAGCTCAAGATCAAATATTTGTTACATATCCAGCAAGTATAGAGCACCAGTTGAATGTATTTTGGACTTCATAATGCCCTTTCTCTTATTTTCTTTATGCTTTCATTTATTTGATGTGCCTTTTCACATTGTTATTTTTGAATATTACATAAAATATTGTTTTATAAATCTGGAGAATAAGGAGAAAAACAAGATAAAAGAAGGAATACAGGATCCTAAGATGACAGGAAAGAAAAAAGGAAGGTATAAAAATAAGAAAAAGACTGAAGGAAGGAAGGGAGGAAGGAGGGAAAGGATTATGCAAAAAGGAAGCAAATAAGAATAGAGAGACATGGGGGTAACTGGGTAGCTTCATCCGTTAAGCCTCTAATTCTTGATTTCAGCTCAGGTCATGGTCACGGGTCCTGAGATCAGCCCTGCATCAGGCTCCATGGTCAGGTTCCATGCTCAGCGGGGAGTCTGCTGCAAATTATCTCCCTCTGCCCTTCCCCCCACTCAGGCATGCACTTTCTCTCTCTCAAATAAATAAATAAATAAATAACCTTAAAAAAAAAGAATAGGGAGACATAGGAAAGTTAAATGGGAGGAATTTTTGAAGGGAAGGAAACTAAGAGGAAAGTACCTTGGTAGTGAGGAAGAAAGAAAGGATTTGGGAACAATTATTTAATTGGAAAGACTGAAGCTGCAGAATGCATGGCAAATATTTCTTGCTTAACATGTTATATTCTGGATAAATACAAATCTATCATGGATAACTGTACTTTTCTTAAATTCTGGAAGACTTGTAGAGTGAGCTAGAAAGCTCTACAATCCAATCAACCAACCAGGCAATAAGATGAGATGAAATAAAATAAAATAATTTTCATTTAAGTAATGAAACTCATATCTAATGTAGTAATTACTTTTTAATTCTGAGTAATAGTAGAAATAATTTATTGTTTTATAATAAATCTAGAATGAGTGAATAGGCACAATGCAGGGTGCTTCTGCAGGGAAGAACTGAGTGATTACCCAAATAATCTCGTAACAATGAATGGGCAGCAAATAGTCAATTATTGGGTTGATGAGAAGAGCTAACGTTGTCTTCCAAACACAGGCATCAATAGCTTACAGGAACAATAATTCAGAAGATGTTTGAAGGCTTAAAATACAACTGAACAGTAGGCTACTCTAAAGCACTGGATTTGGTTCCCCCTCAGCAGTCAGGAAAAAGAGCAATTCCAGCATTTGATGAACTATGGTTGCAGGTTAACACATTAACACAGGAAACACATTCACTCTTCTAAAACCTTCGTTAAAAATGTTTTTGAGAGAGTAAGAACTGTTTCTTATCATTTGTTTCCTCACATAATTTCTTCTCTTTTTTGAAATCTAAAAATAAATGACTTAATGAGAATCTACAAGAACATCAATACTAGATCAACCCATTTCTTTTCCCTATTGGCCTTATCTCGCTGATTTTACATTACATAATAGGGGTAGACTGGAAAATGTCTAGTTAAACTTCCTGCCCTCCTCTGTGTCTTAGGAGACTGACTCAATTGGGTGCCTTTGGCTTTGAGATGGATTTGACCAAAGAGAAGAAAAAGCAAAAGATGAGAGGAGGAAAAATAGAGCCAGGTTGTTTATTTTCTTGCTTATTTTTAGTCTGGGTTTTATAAGGTCCAAGATGCTTTTCAGCTATTTCTTCCATTAAGTAGTCGTCCTTACCATATGCCAGCTCTCACTGGACTCTAGTGACCAACCCCCCCCAACTTTCCTCTGTTCCTTCAGGGCTACAGGGGTAATGATGATTCTATGCAATTGCTAGAGCTTATGTGCCTCAAAATCCCTTGTTGGTTGCTATACCCAGTTCACATTGTATTAAAAGTCCCTATTAATTTGTCTTCAAATAGTCAGCTTCTGTGTCCTTTCATGATATAAAGACAATATATGTCAAAAATCCATTCTAGCCTTGTGACCTATGTCATACTGGGCTTAACAACTGGATTTGGGAAGCCATGTAAGAAATAATAATTATATCTTTGGTTCCATAGTATCATTAGGAAACAAAAGAGAAAAAGTGATACCGTAAATGTTTGTAATTTTTTAAAATAACTTTACATGTACATCGTGGCTTTCTATCTAAGTAGAAACTGTATGACTATAAAAGTGATTATCTGCCTCCCAACTGTGGTAAGGCAAATTCAAAGAAATACTTCAATACTTCTAAATATGTACAAGAGTATATTTCAATAAGTATTACTTCTCTCTAAAAATCATGTTCTTCTGATTTTTTTTCACTTATGATACTTACCTATCATCTAAGAATATGTGGCTTTTGGCAGAACATGTCAGGGTATGTTCAGAGTTAGAGATTCTCTCTCTCCCTCCTTCCCTCCCTTCCTCCCCACTCCCCTCCTTTCTTTACCTCCCTCTCCTCTTCCCTCCCTCTCCTTTAATTATTAAATGAATCCCTTGACAAGTACTGGAAGGAATGTATCTAGGCTTAGATTAACACTCATGAAAATCAGTGTGCCAATACTGTGCCTAATATATCAGGGAATAACATTTTGCTTTCCTCCTATGCTTTACAACGACCCACGCCTTCCCTGCCCATGCCTCTTTGGTTTGGAGGTAGAAGGCCTAGACTTGAATCTGATATTAATCTTAACAGCTTTCTGGTGTTGAGCTATTTATTTCGTGTTTCTCAACTTCCTTTCATTAGCAGTAAGGGAATGATAATAGCCAGGTACTGCATTCTTTTAAAAATGTATAACAGCTAGACAAAACACTTATCATCTGGGAAGTATTATATAATTACTAGCTATATCATTTATTTTATTTTATTGCTAGAAGTAAAAATATGTGACCTGGTAAAAGAACACCTAAATTGGTAGAGAACTGCATTTTCTTTCCTAGAGCCAGGTTTCTGGCTTTAAGCGCATTATTTTCAGTTTGCATTTCTCCCAGCATATTCCAAATTACTGTCATGGTCCATCTATATCTGATGGCCCAGAATGTCTTTGGCCTTTTGATTTTTAATTATATAAAAGTTCTTTAAAATCATTTAAGTGAAAAGGTTTCTTTATTTTGTATTATATTAGAAATCATGCTTTGAAATACAAGGAATGCAGAAACTCTCAATTGAGTCTCTTCTTACATTTCATAGTATTTACTTTTTCTTAATTATAAGTTTTGTTTGTTTTGTTTTTACTTTCAAAATGATCTCTCTCGTAATTGGAAATCAGCATATCTTCTTTTAATTCACTTAACAAATAGGAGAGTTGGTATGAGTACAGACTGGGAAGATGTTTATTTTTCTACTGATTTATCTTTTTTTTTTCTTGGAGAAATTTCCATCTCAAATAAATATAAATGTCAATATAATATAAATACAAATTAATCCTTAAGTGAAAGGATTCAACAGAGGGTCAAAGAAAAATTATATGCAGTCTGATTGTATTTTATACAGTCATTAAAGATTTATTAAACATCTTAGTTTTATTTTGAGAGGTAGCAGCAATTATAGGTAATAAAACCAATGGCAAATCATTTGAAGGTAAGATTTTGTATGGAATAAAAATTGCTCTACTGGGTATTGAAAGATAACTTGATCTAGTAATGATAAAAAAATAAAAAAATACTCTCAAATAAAGGAAGAAACAATGGTGCAAAAGAGAAATCTGGGGATTTAAAAGATTGCCATTGAATTTTTCCAGAACAATGGCTTTTCCTAAGAAGCATTGTTATTTTACCTTGTTGGAAGAGAGAACAAAGAGTAACAACTAAGATAGATTGTTTAGAAGTGCTTTAGAAAAAAATAAAAACAAAACTGAAACACTTTTCTTAATATGTGGCACAGATTTCTAGTTTAGAACTCAAATCAGTATGATTTCAACATGACTTGTGAAAGTATTCTAAAGGTGCACAAAACTAATTTTCATCGAAGTAGCAGACCACATTTTAATCCAGAAAAGACTTTTTTTCTACATAAGACGTTTATAGGATGACTTTGATTTCTTCTGGGGGTTTTCATTCACAAAAGTTTCCTTGCGCCAGTTTGTAACTCTTCTCTCTCGTCCTCCCTATCCTCCTTCCCCAAGTACAGACAATACTAATAATCTGCTTTATGCCATTGTAGATTAGCATAATTTTCTAGAATTTTATGTAAATAGAATCATAAACTGTATAATCATTTTTTCTGGTTCCTTCATGCAGCATAATTGTTTTAAGATCCTTTCATATTATTCCATGTGTCAATATTTCATTCCATTTTATTGATGAGTAGTGTTTTACGAAATTAATATGCCATAATTTGTATATTCATTAACCTTCTGATAGACATTGGGTTATTTACAATTTTTAACTAATAGAGATAAAACTCATGAATATTCTTGTTTAAGACTTTGTATGGTTGTAAAATTTAATTCCTCTTGGGTAAAAACCAAGATGTAGAATGACCGGATCATTTTTTAAGAAACTGACAAACTTTTTTCTCCAAACTTGCTATACCATTTTACATTTCTACCTTTAGTGCTTGAGAGTTGGGCTTATTTTAAGCTATGTTAAGGCATGGAGAAAACATTTAGTCTAGGTTAGTTTTGCCCCACTACTGAGGGAAAACCCTTCTGAACACTCTACTTGATTCCCAATCAGTTAAGAGTTTTTCTACTCTGGCTGATGGGAGGAGAAACTATTCTTGGTTACATGTGAACTTCTGTGATTGTTCTCTTTTATTCTTCTGGGTGATTTTTTCCCCTAGATTCAGATACTTTCCTAATATGCATGCAGTGATTAGCTCTCAACTAGAGACTTGAGGACTCTTGGCAAATGCCCAGTGCTCTTTCTCTGTGTATCTCTTTCTTCTCTAGGTGCTCTGTTCTGTGAACTATACCACTTCACACTTCTTGGACTACAAGCTCTATCTTCTCAAGTCAGAGAGAATTCTGGACCCTGCCTTATTTCCTCTCCTGTGTCTATAAGCATGCAAAATTTCTCCGGGCAAAAAATTCTGGCAATTGCTAACTCCCATATTTTGTTTTAGGGAAAAGAATAAATGTTTGTTATTACATCTTGGCTAGATGCTGAAGTCTCCATGGTTGTGGTTGTTTATTTTTCTCCTTTCTTTCTTTCTTTCTTTCTTTCTTTCTTTCTTTCTTTCTTTCTT